>NW_026844264.1:18428838-19040713 GCF_029955315.1 Cylas formicarius | reverse complement strand
GGTGGTCCGGAGCGAGCGGAGCTCCGCCATGACGTTGTTGTACCCGAAACGTATTTGGGCATCTCCAAAGAAATGAATTGCCGCTTAGTGTTAATAAATGGGACAAAAACGCGTCTGGTTGCCGTTCAATGATTTTTTGCAGCTGACCCTAAATCGGACTGAAACTTGAAGTAATTCACGCTGTAACGTCGCGGAATATTGCCACTAAAATGCGAGGTAAAGTCAATCATATAAGTCGAATTTTTTAATAATAAACTAGCCGCTCAATTAAATTTGTACATGTTGCGACACTTATCTAAAAGGAACTTTTTTCTTTATCTTCCGAACAGAATAATAATAATAATAATAATAATAATAATAATAATAATATCTTTATTACTACTTGCACTTAACCAATTTCAGAAATACATAAGATATATTAAAATAAAGTTTATCCCAAACATAAAAGAAAAAGAAAGCAATCCAATAACGAAAAAAAGAAAAGAAAAGACGAAAAAAAAAAACAAACACAAAACACATACAAATGAAGAGCAAGCAGAGGGAGTTATAGTTGTTTGAACTTGTTCAGATTTAAGTTTCTAAAGCAATATTCGATATTACAATAATTTTTAATTGCATTGTAAACAAAACTTTTATGGCCGATAACGCGGAATGGCAAAATTATGGCAATTACGTAAGCAGTAATGAGGAATTAATAACATTCACCTCGTCAAGTTTCAAAGAAAATGTAGTAACGAAAATTGTTACATAGCATTAGTTCCAATATATTTTAAATTTACAGAGTATGTCATGATATAGTTATATCACCACTTATAAATAATTAGATCGTACCGCAATATCATCTTGGTAGAGATAATTCATTGACATTTTATGACTAAAGCTTCATTATAATTATTATGCTCTAAATTGCTAGGCTTTAAATATACAAAACGATTTAAAGCGAAAAATAAAACAATTTTTATTCAATTATAACACTTATTGTTTTTCGAATTTTGATGAAATTTTGTAAACTTGCTATTATGAAGGGAATATCTTCTTTCTATTTATTTATTGCTTTATTTAAATGAAAACACATTGAAAGCGAGCCAAGTTGGTAGGTATGTATGTTTTTCATTAGTCGATGAAATTATAGGAGTAGTCATTGGACAGAACAGTGGACAGTGTTAATAAGAAATCAGTATGCAAGGAAAGCTCGCGTCTGTAACCCGACTTTATCCATAATAAAATCGAATTCGTCCAGCAACCATTAAGTGAGTCAATTTTGACAAAAACTTGCCAACTATTCAAATAAATTTAATTTTCTCTGTATAAAAATTGCTTATCACTTTCATGCAATGAGTCAACCAAACCG
Source organism: Cylas formicarius (assembly GCF_029955315.1). Classification (NCBI taxonomy): domain Eukaryota; kingdom Metazoa; phylum Arthropoda; class Insecta; order Coleoptera; family Brentidae; genus Cylas; species Cylas formicarius. Next base: position 19,039,362 of record NW_026844264.1, on the reverse strand, counting down.
CCGGAATTAAATTATAACGCTTCCCATTATTTTGTTTGCAAGAACTTACAGTAACTTAATCACATATTTAGAACCATAATGACCAATTAAAACTTCCAGAGGCGTCATTAAAATGTTTGCTGTTCATCAAGTGTGTCTTTTGGCAGCGCTGTGGTTTGCCTTAGGAAATAATGTAAGCCAGGGGTGTCCTCTTAGTCCTGAAGTAACTTTTAATGCGAACTAATTACAACTTGGAAGCCAATTTCTATCCGAAATTTGCCACTGAAATGCGTTTGGAGGGGTGGTTATTTTGGCACTAAAGTTCTACGTTCAAAGTTAAATTTTGATTTCATTTTTGTAAGTAATTACTTACAGAGTATATTCATCAGGATGACCTAGATATGATTTATGTACGTTATTTTAAGAAAAAATAATCCATCATATTTGAAAATGAATTTTTAAATTTATTTGAATGAAAGTTTCGGTAAAAGCATAATGTGATATGACAGTGCATGTTCACTATTACGTTGGAGCTCTCGTTACAAATTGTATGTAGTTCCCAATATTGTTGGTGGTCTGAAAGGCACTGAGGTCACCCTGTACACCTTTCATAGTCTGTCTTTTGAATATACAACGGCAAAAATGCTGTAATTAAATTGGTAGTGATCAGCTTCATTACTGGAACGTAACCTACGACTGACTTAAGGACCCCTCGTACAATGTAAACTAAGCATTTCCGGACTGACATGAATATGATATTTTTCCTTTTTTTTTTTTGATATCGAATCAATAGCCACCTTGTATTAAATTCTAACAATACTAATCTGCTTAAGTACCAGTGTGTTTGACTGGGACAACTAATTAATTGTATTTATTTTATAAAGTATTTATCTAATTTCTCAAAGAAACCTCTACAGGCTACTGTAGGGTTTGATGCAGATATATAATGATAATGATATTGTGGGAGATTAGAAATATATTACAGTGGGCTAAACGACAGAAATTAGGGTGGATACTTAATTAATTACTGCTTCTATTCAAAAATATAGTTAAAAAAAGTAACTGCCACCTTTTTGTTTCCCTTCTCTCGAACTAATTTCAAGGCTACATTTTCAGTCGCGTCTGTAAGTTAAAATAAAAAGTGCATGGGTAAATTTACTTTTTATGAATCTTCTGGATTCCTCCTGCATCGGTTGTTGATGAATCGAACCTGCTGACGTTTCGCGAAACGCAGGAGGAATTCAGAAAATTTTAAATTGCGCTGTTCAGTACCAATATATTTGAAAAGGTGTATTGAGTACCCAACCTAGTTTCTGTGGTTTAGCTCAGTGAGCATTTAGTGCCATCCCGAGAGTTTGGTTATGAACTATAATTGCCCTGTAATATTAGTCTAATATCCGTAATATCCCCTAAATTTCCTCTAATTTCCTGCTGATATATCCACATAACCCACAATTTCTCCTATTTTACTGGAAATATTGGTGTTGTTACTACTACTACTACTATTGCTACTACTATGCGTTAATATTTACGTAGTTGGTGGCATAACTTTGAAAATCAAACACAGTGACATTCAAAACTGACTACATTTATGCATAGATCATTCGCGTAGTGATATAACTGTGGACAGAGTTTTATGTCGAAAATAAGTCTTGATTTTCATTTGCAAAAATTATCTGTATGCTTAAGATTATTTCCGTTAGTCATTTTGCATAATATTTTATTTTATGGTCCAAAAATTTTTGGAGTAGAAGCGGCCTGATTCAAATTTAGTAGATCATGCTATCAAAAATCAATCATCAACCAGAAATTGGCAATGTTAGGAGTACAGTCGCTCACCTAGAAGTTTCGCGCAAGGCTCAGTTCTTATCACCATGATTCTGGAGAAATTCAACTATTACCAGCCGTCATTACAAATGTTGCTTTCAACCAATAAGAGCGGGTGAGCTGCTGAGACTTCGTCAACTTCTTTCTGCAAATTATCTATACATTTCGAACGTATAATGCTAATATAGGTAATTAACTTACAATAAAGGTTCAACACTGTTCACATAAATGCGGAAACCAAGTTGCCTATAAAAAAATAAACTTTACAATCACAAAAAAGTAGAAGATATTGAAAATTTATTCCATTCTACTCAAAAAAAAGGACTGAAGAATTAGCATATTTGTTGAATGTGAAAAACAAGAATGATATCGATGTTCATCCTAATCGCAAAAAAAATCACATTTTGATATAGTTTGAAAACAAGTGAAACAAGAATGCTTTCGAAAAATCGACGGTGGGTGGGGAAAGTTCGCAGCGCGTAGCGCGAAGCAGCTTCGCAGTTTCTTGCCCAAGAGGGAGACATTGTCGCGCGCCATTTATAATTGACGAAACCTGAAACTCTCTCTTGACACAGTTTACGATACTGTTCAAATCAAATTAGCGCATCTTTAACAGTTTTTCATTTATCCCCATTTATCCATAATTTACACCCAAAAACGGAAATTTTTTGCCCATAAACGACACACCCTGTATATAAATCAAACAATGCTCGAAATACAGGTTATAGCTCTGGATCTCCCACGTTTCTTGGTATATGATTTTTTTTTCAATAGAATAAGTGGTTTTCAAGAAAGTACTTGTTTTCTAAAACCGCAGTACGTGGTAATAGTAAACGACGTCATCGCGTCCACATTGATGGGGAGAAACGGTGATTTTTATTTGGATTTTTTCAAATATCTCGAACAGCGTATGTGACAGACGAAAACCGTAAATACAAAGATTGTAGCTCTCGATGTGGCCAATAACACCGTTTAAACCAACTGGCGATATTTTTCATGAATTTTGATTTACGGCTAATAATTTAATAGCGAAAAGAACCATTTTCAAGGTCTTTTAGATTTTTGTCTATAATTGAAAAACCCTGTATATAATGGCAAAAATGTCTGAAATAAAAGTAATGGTCCTGGATCTTCCCCATTTCTAGGTTCACAAATGTTTTAAAAAAAATTGCGAAATTTTTAAGATTTTCAACAGATGAAATGTGAAAAATCTGAGACGCCTGTTAATTTTAAAATATTGTACTTAATATCTTGAACACCCTGTACAACAGGTGAATGTGTAAAATGAACTGATATCCGAATCACAGGCTTTCAGTTATAATCAATTTTCAATAATAGGGGGACCCACTTTTCAGGTTTTTTTTGAATTTGCAGCGCACCCTGTACATTTTTGAAAAATTTACAGGAATAATAGAGCCGAATTTTCTGCGTTTTCTCGTTTAAGAATTTTTTGATTAGTTCGTTTTTTGGTTCGATATCATCGATTTTCGAAAGTAACAAGCGAGTTCGAACATCCGAAGTTGGACAGACTTTGCTTTTAATATCATGAAATTCTGGCATCCATTCTTAGGTTTTTTGAAACTGAAACAATGCAAACATAATGCCATATTCCTGAAATGTACTTCGACGAAATTGCGGTAATTTCCTCCGTTTGCCGTTACGTACCAAACGTATTATTACTCGTAACAATGGCTACATAGAGTTTCCCTTAGATCGATCGTCATTGTCTGTGTCAAATTTTTGACTCGGTGATATGTCGACTTCTTTACGGCCAAACCATTCGGCTTTAAAAAGCTCTTTGGAGTATAATGTTCTCTTGATTGCGGGAGCGATACTTCAACGTGAAAGGTGCTGTTTGCGAATCGATTCTTCACCGTAAAGTGATGGGAGTGCGAGTGATGCAAGTAAATATATCCCGGTTATTTTCGTGTTCCCATTTTAGTGTGTTTTTCTTAATTATATCACTACTTTTAAAGTTCATTATTATTTATGAGCTACTACGAGATTCTTTTATTTCACCATTATATGAATAAATTTTAAATACAATACATTACAAAGGGTATCTCATAAATCACTCACAGCATCTAACTTTCATTTAATTTTCATTTTTCAATCTCTGCCAAAAAATTTGAAAAAATTGGACCTTTCTTATTTCCAATCCAAATAATTCCTTAGATATGACATTATTTTGAATACTTTTTTGAATTTTTAATTAGTCTGAACTCGTGATATTCACCTCTATGGTAAACGGAAATACCACAATCAGGTTGTCTTGTTATTTCGTATTTTCGATGAAAATTAAATCCAGTTGCTTTTTCTTTCTCGTTTACTTCTTCAAATTTTTACAATGCTGGTAGTTTTATTAGTTAACTGGCCATCCAATGAACATATTTATAGATCTTGGAATTGCCACTCTGTTGCTGTATAAAAAATTAGTGTGTTCTAGGTCCAATTTTTTATTTTTTCTTGCTTCTTGTGTTCCGATTTTTTTATGTTTTTTTGTCAGAGTAGAAAGGCGTCAAAAATGAGAAGAGAAATGAAATACTAATGATGATACTAAGATACGTTTCCAACTTACAGAACATAATGAAACTGATAGCTTTAAGCATAAACTAAGAACATAAGTACCTAAAACAAAAGAACAGCACATACAGCTATCCTTATTTTTTACTTACACTCAATCGAACTATCAAGACTTTTTGGAAAAGTTTGGCTAATGTTTTTCATGTTCATGTTAGTATTAGTTATAAGATGTTTGTTTTTTCCTTTGGCAGAACCACTAGCGGAAATAATTTCAATTTGAAAGTTTTTAAATTGCCGAAAAAATGGGAGGCACAACAGAAACATTATTTTTCATACGCCTAATAATAATATCCATATTTTTCCGAACGCATAAACGGAACTAAGCACCAATAAAACTGGCGAAATTCTCTAACTCTGGAATTGTTTGCCCTCTTGGTACTTAATGCGAAAAAAAAGAAACACAAAAAGTGGGCCCGAGTCCGCGTTATCTTTCTCGGGTTTTTATTCAGAATGGGGTAAAAAATCGTTAGCCTCTTAAATTATTAAAAATTTTTCGCATCTATGAAATCCCTATTGGGGTTTCTGACTTACTCGTAACTTGATTTGAATATGAAGTGCTTTTCGGTGGGACATTTTTTTAAACAGATTTCTGCTTTTTTACAGGAGTTTGTAATATATTGGAATATTGTTTTTAGACTAACTAAACTTAAACTAACTAAATGTAATCGGTAAATAACAAACCTCTATTGAATTATAAGCTCTAATTTTAATGAAATGTGTGAATTAAATACGAGAATATAATAACGAAAGCTTTTAATTGAATTGGAAAATGAACCTAAATCCACATTTGCAAATTGCGTTATAATAAAATTATTATTTCATCGATGGTTTCCAAAAACAGTGATTAAAATGGTTCAAAAGGGTAGATTTATATATCCATTAATTATATTTTCGAAGAGGACAAACTTCAGTATCTTACTTTTTGTGTTGAAATATAGTTTTTCATTGGTTTTAGGACTACGAGATAATGCGGATATTTTGCTAAGTGACCTGAGAAAGTTCGCTATTCTCTATTCATTTGCCAAATCCTCAAGGAGTGTGACAATAGGGGATTTTGTCTCTAGTTGATTAAAAAGTCACTCAGCAATTGATAACATGGACGACTGCAAAGGATTTCTCCAATTCGTCGGCAAAACATTGCAGAACAGTAAAATAAAGTTTTGGGAGGATTTCTAAAATAATTGGTGTAACTTCAATTGACTCAAGCTAAGATTTGCTAGGAGTAAACCGTTAGGCAGGTATATCGACGCAAGAAAGTGGAAACACCCTCTAACTTTTAAACGGCTTGAGATATCGATTTAAAATTTGGAAGTGTTAGTATAGGCTGAATGTCCAATTTTTTGACAATATGTAGTCAATGGTTGCACTTCCGGTTTGAGCGGAAACGACAGTAACTTTTTAGGATGGTTTTTCTCTTTTTTTTTTTTTAATTTTGACTTAATTTTTGAAAACTGTGTCTAGGGGGCTACTATTTACTGGGTCAGTTGGTCATGGGAAAAATTGTAAATGAAACTTTTCTTTACTTCTCTAATGGCAAATAGCATTTAATGTAATGAACTATTATTTTTTTCGGATAACCTAGTTTTTTCAAATAGCACCCTAATGACAACAAAAAGTTTTTTAAAACGGTACTTGTCTTGCAACATTTTGATATCAGATTTTTCAAAATTCGTTAAAAAAATAAGCTCATAGGAAAGAAAAAACCCGAGAAATAAATACATTTTTATAAAAACAAAATATTACTTAGGTGGCTTTGCTTCTGTTCATCAAGTCGTTTTGTAAATTTTCATCTGATTATCGATTTTGTCGTGTAATCGATTTGGATTACCATGGAAAACAATAATCAAGTTACAAATGAAGAAAAAGTTGATGTTTCTGATATACGGGGAATGCAGAAAAAACTCTCGGCAGGCTCGTGTATTGTATGCAGCCCACTATCCGGGACGTCGGCTTCCTGCACATTCTTTCTTTAGAAAGCTGGAATCGAAAATGAGAAATCCACAAAATATTCGACATGATAATTTTATTGTATGTGAAGAATTGGAAATCAATGTTCTGGGATACGTCAATTTAAATCCAGCTGTGTCGCTAAGAGAAGTGGCATTAAAATTAGACATCTCAAGAGAATCTGTGAGGAGAATTTGAAAAAAACACGGCAATTATTCTTTTAAGTATAATAATAACATTAATAATATTATAATAATATAATAATAATAAGCTTCATCGACATCTTTATGAAGCTGACTTTGTAAGATGACTTCGATATTGTAATTAACTGGTAGGTAAACATGACTAGAATGATAATTTCGTTAACTTAATTTTGTTCACTGATGAGTTTCGATTTTCAAATAATGGTATGTTTAACCGACACAACAACAGATAATGGTCTTTAAATAATCAAAGAATTATTCGTCCCGGACAGTTTCAAGAACGGTTCGGAATCAATGTTTGGGCAGGAGTAATAGGAATGCGAATTATTGGACCTGCTTTTTTTCATGGTGCCTTAACTGGTGCACGATATTTACAATTCCCAAGAAAATGTAAATGTAAAACTTGTCATACAGTAACACACGTTGATATACCACTTTCACATTGTTGAGGTTTTATTTGCTAACAGATTTTCAAAATATTGTGCTGAATTATTCCAAAAAGTGACAGATTTGAAAAGAGAAAAAAATGTTTCTATTCTCTTGTTCTTCTGAGTTTCCGGTAAAAAGTGCTGGTGACGTACTTATATATACAATACTGTAGCCCTGTATTCCAAAAGCATATCAACTTCGTTGAATCTCAGAAGAATTTGAATTTGATTTTTTTTTTTTTAAATACTAATCTGTTTTTTTCTTTCCACTGCATGTGCTTCATTTTTATTCTTATATTTTAGATCGACAAATGACACGACGGCCTTAAGAAAAATATTTATGTTATTATACAAAAGCAGGTCAATCCGCTAAGCTATTTTGGCTAAAATATTAGAACTTTTTATTTGGACGCTTTGTTTTCAATGTACCGGCTAACAATGTTTACCTTTTATAATGCATATTTCTTTATATCTTACTTTAAATACAATACAAATTTTTGCAATAAAAAAAATGGAAAGTGTGTTAACCTTTGACCCCCATTCCGTATGGACTTAAAGTTAAATTTTTGTAGTTAGCATTTTTTGTCTCTTACTAAATCTTGATTTGAAGCTTCCTTTATGAGAAATTTGTACTTCCAATTGCTAAAATTTTTGTTAAAATGAGTTTTACATTCAATTTCCTGTATCTTATTATTGGTTAATATTATCTTTTATGTGATTTATAACATCACCTATTCTGAAGAGCATGAGACCATATATTTTGATTAATAATATATTTATTAAAAATATTGCCACTGACGATTTATTTTATATAATCTGCTACAGTAGGTATGTTTTAACGAACTTTAAACGAAATGTGACAACAATATTAAAACTTAAAAAATTTTATCTCAACCTACCATTTCTATATATAATGCCGCTTAGATGCTTCGAAAATTAAAAGCAAACTTCTCGAACCGATAGAGAAGCCAAAGCATTAAAGATTTTCGATTAAGATCTTTTAAAGCACTTTTCAAACCGATGGAAATTGAAGTGAGTACGTACTTCGAAGGAGGGTTTTACTTTTTATAGGGATTTTGTTTTTTTTTTTATAGCAATGTGAATATTTGGCCAACATAAAATAGCATTTTAAAGGGTTTACTAAGCCGATTTGATGCGGGCAAATTGATGTGTCGCCTGTGGTAAATTTAGTAAAACAAGAACCCCAGGGATATTACGCTCTGATAGGTAATTTCGCTCATATTCCGCCAGTTTTATATGAAGCGCCGGAAAATAAATTTGCAAATATACCGCCAAACGTTTTAAACATATTTGTGACGATTTGCATATCTTTGTAGATGAATAGTTATAAATACTAATTGAAGTTTCATTGAAGTACAGTACATTAATTTAAATTAATGTATTAAACCATAGCCTCTAGATGAAATGGACTTTTTTATAAATATGTTTGTTAATATATTTTTTCTACTCTCCTCTGTAAAATACTTAATTACCCACCGATCTAGCGTGCGGGAAGCGTCACTTTACCACTTCAGTTTCGTTTCCCACGAATCCGAGCCATTTCGGACATTTCGGGGATTTTACCGCACGGATTTGGGAGTGATCGGATGTTTTCGGAGATATTTCCCACTCTTTGAATTTTGACGTTTGTCAATTCTGACGGTCATGTCAGTGAATGTATTTGTGTCGTTTTGCGAAAATGTCCCCAAAAATTAACGGTCGTAGAAAAAGTATAGGATGCAACACGTTCGGTAAGCTTTTTAACTCACTCGTTTATTAAAAACTCCCTGCGCTGCGCTCCGCTCGTGTCAAATAAACTCGTAAGTCAAATGCCGTTTACCGCACTCGTTGCATCATATACTATTTTCTACTCCCGAATAGAAAATACCTAATTACACACCGATCTAGCGTGCGGCAAGCGTCACTTTACCACGTCAGTTTCGTTTCCCACGAATCCGAGCCACTTCGAACATTTCCGGGATTTTACCGCACGGGTTTGGAAGCAATCGGATGTTTTCGGAGATATTTCCCACGCTTTGAACTTTGACGTTTGTCAATTCTGACTGTTTTGCGAAAATGTACCCAAAAACTAACGGTCGTAGAAGAAGTATAGCACGTTCGGTAAAGTTTTTAAGGTACTCGTTTATTAAACGCTCGCTCAGCTCGCATCAAATAATCTTGTGAGTAAAATGCCGCTTACCGCATTTGTTGCATAATATACTATTATGACAACGTCAATATATCTAAGCTGGCTATGTTAATTGTCAATATGATACTAATTTGTTGCAGATAATGTGTTTCAATTCTAAATGGTCTGAGTTCAGAGTGGTCGTAATTGGAATGTTTTAAAAGGAAGATATTGAGCATTTTTCAATTTCCGGTCATTCTAAAAATTGCCCATAACTTTTTCATTAATAAAAATTTTTAATTTTTATATGAACATTTCCAGGTCACTAATTTTAGCCAAATTCAGTGTCATGCTTATATTCTCTCTATAATCCTGGGTTTTCCCACAATCGAATGTACAAACAATTCAGCCCTTTTCAACTATGCATAGTTATAGGTATTTATCTCTCTTAAAAAGCAATATATAAGCAGGTACAGAGTAGAATGGGAACCGGTTTTAGTTAAGCTCTGAAGAAGTCACCAGGATGATTGACACAACAACAGCAAATTCGACTTATCGACAACCCACAAAGGAGAAATCCAGAAGTTGTGAAAATAGAATTACAGTAGCCTGCGGAAGTTTCTTTGAAAAAACTGAAAAGTTTGTAAAAACTAAACTTAAAAACTATATTTTTAGTGGCCTTTTAGCGTTTTCGTATAAAAGTAAAAAATTAATTTGAATTATTTTTGAACCTTATATTGAACATATGTTAGATACGTAACGTATTAAATTACGTAAGACATAAATATACATACTTCGAAAGATTTTATACCTAAAAATACCTACTTTAATTTTAATGTAGTCTAAATAGCAGGGAGCGAATGTGGCAAAATCTAATATGGTGGATTTACGTTATTTGTAGAGGTCAGACATGTCAGACTTCCGTTGCTACCAGTAATCTCTAACGGTATCGACTATGCGACTTCAATTGATTGAATGTGCTAGTAATTGGCTAGAAGTAGTCGATACCGATTGTGCTATTGCTAGAAAGTTTAAGTTTACCCTTACCATCCTCGCACCGGCAAAGTTCCAGGTATCTATGTCATCGGATTTAGCTTCCCTAGCACTATTCTTGCACTGACTTGGATGGCATGCACTTTCGCCTGCTATACGATTCATTCTTACCTTAATTTCTTGCATTCCAAGTTAATCATTTTTTTTTGAGGTCATTCATATGTGCTTCAATGCTATCCAGATACATTCCAGAACGGATGACAATAGATACCAGTTCCAATTTTATACTGATATACAAAGTAATGTTGGCTCGTTCAAGTCTCTAGGCGAACAATAAAGATAGGGTTTTCTATTTTAATTATCTCTAAACCGATCTTTATTATTATCCGGGGGGCTTTCAAAGTTACTCGAAACTTAAATTTTGTTCGTTATAATCCTCGTTTGCTTGAAGGAGACGCTAGTTGGCTCAGTTTAAATAAGACTTAAATTACAGTATACCCAAACCCATTAAGAATTTGGAATTAGCTTTTGTTTCCATTGCTTAAAAGCTTTGCCCCAAAATAAAACAATTTTATAAAAGACGTATAATAGATCAAATTGCACGGAAGTATCAAAAGTACAAGAACGAAAGACGTTTTTAACAAATTGCGAATCGGGTTTTAGGTTCGATTTGTTTCAAACATCACACCGAGTGTTTTGTTTAACGACGCGGTAAACCGAACCATCAACACAAAATATTATCGCAATTAATAACGCCTTCGTGATTTATGGTGGCGTTATGACCAATTATTTTTTTAATTGCCTTGTCGAAATTTATCAGAAATTGCCGAAATAATTTGTCGAAATGATAAATATCGTTGTTACATTTCCCATATCGGTTTAAGCAAAAAAACGATGTGCATTGAATGTAAAAACATTACAGAATCATCATTAATTATGAAATATTAGTTGTGTATAATACGAATGCATTCTGGAACAAGCGCTACCCAAATATTTAAATTTGTTACCATTAATTTTTGGCGCAATGCGTTAAAAGTTGGGTAGGGCCATTCAGGAGTTTCATTTTATTTGTTCGTTTCAATGTTATGGTCGAAAATATATCTGTCTGTTTTTCATACAGGTGTACCGTATTGTTAGTTCACAAAATAATTTATAAACTAAACTACAGTACTAATAACCATGAACGCACATCCAATAACTTGTATAACGTCTACTTATTTTTTGCGCTACCATTTACTCCACCCTGTCTTTTGTCGAACCGTGTTTTACTATTAGACCAGCCGCACATTGAAAGCAATGCAGCACAACCCCCATTGAACTGCATTTGATTTTTTTTTTGATTTGATACCGATCTCAATCGTGAATTAAAATATTTTTTGAAATTTTCTCGAATCAAAAATGCTTCGTTTGCGCTTCTTGTTACATTCGAAAAATCGATAAAATCGAATTTTTCCAAAGTATACGCGCTTGGCAACGACACATATCTCGGCAACGGTAGGTAGTAGGTTGGTACAGAAATGATCAGCGTCAAAAAAAAAACTTTTTTTTTCTGTTCTCCGTTCTCCGTTTCTCTGTAGACTTGGCATTAATTGACTATATCTTTCGAACGGTTTGCTACACGGCTTTCAAATTTGACTCCTTTTAAGCAGTGCACAAGCTACACAAAGCAGTAAAAAATGGGTCCACTCAAACCACGGCGTCCATATGTTTTTTTAGATTTTCATGTGTTTTTTGGACTTTGCTATGAAACACGATAAGTCCCTGAAATTTGAAGCTGTCCACTTGACATATATATATATATATATATATATATATATATATATATATATATATATATATATATATATATATATATATATATATATATATATATATATATATATATATAGAGTGTAACTCCTTAACGAAGCCTATTGAAACGGGGGGGCCGGGGGGTCGAGAAGTATTTTTTAAAAATTAAAAACCGCATTTGCAGGGTATCGAGAAAAAAACCATTTTTCCAAGACGGTATATGCAATTGAAAAAATTCTTTATCCAAACAACGCGCAAGATCCGGATCAAAAACCTTTATTCTTGATGATTTTTTAAAAATCTACAGGGTGCGTCGGTAATTTTCAAAAAACCTGAAAATTGGTCTCCCTTTGTGATGATAATTGACCATAACAAGAAGGCTGTGATTCTGTTGCCAGTTTTTTTACATAGCTCGTATGGACAGCTAAAACTTTTAAAGTACGCACATCTAAACAGTAGAAATTGAGCGTAATGAAATGTCACCAAATATTTTTTGAAAAATTTTGAAAAATTTTCTTTGAATATTCTGTCTTACAGAAAAACATGATTTTTCTCAAAAACTATTCAACCGATCGGCAAAATTTTAGAGCCAGAAAATGCGGGAGATCCGAGGCTATGACTTTTGTTTTAGGCTTTTCTTTTCAATTGTGGACAAAAATCTAAAAGACCGTGAAATTTATACTTTTGGAAATAAATTATTAACCGCAAATCAAAATTCGTAAAAAATATGGCCAATTGGTTCAAACAGTGTTATAGGTCGCATCACGAGTAACATTTTTTGTATTTGCGGTTTTCGTCTATCACACGCGCCGCTAGAGATATTTTAAAAAATCCATAAGAAAATCGCTGATTCTCACGCCCCATTTTGACGCGATGACGTCATTGACTATTACGACGGACTGCATAGTTTCGGAAAGAAATTATTTTCTTGAAAACCATTCACTCCATTGAAAAAATTCTTTATGTCGATCATTTTCTACATCATCGAAGAAGAACACACAAGCAGCCTTTACTACGTGATGCACTGTATCAACTTTATATTCAAATGGTCTTCGACATGCCGAATGCACATTCCACAGTTTGACTAGCTCTGGACAACTCAAAATTGTCAGAAATTTACCTAAAAATAGATAATATTTTTTAGAATTTACCTGTAAGTAAATATTTTGTTGTGGTAATTATTTAAAAAATTCATAAAATTACGCATTAGATTAGTTAGGAGTAACAGTAGCTTGAACTGGTAGTTGTAAAGAATTATTGCCTAGTCGTTTTCCTAAATTACTATGACCACATACATTTTCGTCACTCAATCTACCCATTGATCATCCATCAGTGCAGGTAAACTGATATCAATACGATTGAAAAATACTGTTTGTAATTAAAATAAGATGATCCGCCGTGTGACGGTTTTTTAATAATTATATGTTTACCATCAATGCACAGTTGCACAGTAGGTGTTGGCATAATATAATGGTTGTAACGTCCTGCAAAAAGCCTTACAAACTTCAGTTACAATATTAGAAACAGTTCTTTCGCCTAGTCGGTAGGAAAATTCGATAGCTCTGAATGTATCACCAGTTGATAGATATCTAAAATATAAATAAATGTACTTATTTCAATTGAATAGAAATGTAAAAGAACATAATATTGAAATAGTTTCTTGAAATCGTAAGCTTTTTATGCAAAATCTGAGTTTTATGCTAACAACACCATTGTGAGATCTAGATTAGTTTCGATATTTTCAGGAGGAAAACCAAAAGAAGCATGTCAATTTCATTGCTTTTTTGGTGAACAGAATACACAGATAATAGCCCAGAGGAAGTAGTCGACGTAAATAGTGAAGATAGCACTTTAGCCGAATCAGACAGAAACAACATGATAAGATCGAAGAGATTGTCCAGAGAACTCTATGGAATTACCTGATCAAGAAGCGATAACAAAGTTTTAAAAAAATCTAGCAAGAAACCAACCAACCAATTGCACAATACTTTGGAGAACCATAATATTCGAACAAAGAAAAAGTCAAAGAACGTAACAGACTGGCAAAATTCCGTCAAGAGAAACACACCAAACAAATAAAGAAACAAAATGATGGCTTGTATTCTTTTTTATGTCTATGCCTTGAATACTATCTTTAATTAAGTCATGGATTTCTTTAAACTAATTCCTGGTCACTCAAAAATACTGTTTTATTTGAACATCACTAAAATCTTTTAAAATATTGAATTCTCCACTTTTCAAATGACGCTTTCCCCGGCACATTTTTTTTTCGCCTTTTCAAAATCACACACAAAATAATCTTATTCTGAACCTAAACTGCATGTGTAGACACTATAATCAAATCCTAAAATTTACATCGTCTCTTTTTGCCTTCGCTATGAGGATAGACTCTAAACTCTAAATATTCCATATGCGCTCGTCGCACCGACACAACAAAGCAAATTTTTCTCTGTTGTAAGGCGTTCGTTCCAAAGTTTTTGTTTGCCAATGATTGGTAAATAAATGCACAGTTTTTACAATCGATTGCTGAACTAATAGCCGTTTCCTAATATATAGTGCAGTCCTATTAAATAAACAAATTTGTAATAGACTAAAATCAACGAGCTTACTTAGATTACAGATTTGTAATTGTCAATATATGTGTACCCTGCGATAACAAAAAAAAAAGTAGCTGCACCAAGGAGCAACTATCGTAACTGTGGAGTCTAATCAGAGAGACGAACGCTTTATAACTATTCACAATAGATCTTAGCTGTAACTTATGTTTTCCATTAATTGGTACAACAGTTTTCAACATTAAATATATTATTAATTAACTTAGTTTACTGTTGTATCGTCACCAATTAGTAACTAATTTATAAATATTTCAACTTGCTCTTCTTATCGTTTCAGCAAAATTAGACGGCGTGAAAACCTATATGCGCATGCGGAGGGTACCGACGCATCTTCAAATCAAGGTCATCAAGTGGTTCGATTACTTGTGGCTGACTCAAAAATGTTCGGACGAGGAGCGAGCTGTTTCCTGTTTACCCGATAAACTCAAAGCCGAGATAGCAATTAACGTTCACTTGGACACTCTGAAAAGAGTAGAGATATTCCAGAACACCGAAGCTGGATTCTTGTGCGAACTAGTACTACGACTTAGGCCCGTACTGTTTTCGCCCGGTGATTATATTTGTAGAAAGGGTAAGTGCTGACACGCAACAATATTATTTTATTAGGTCTAAGTTTTGGTTTTAACAAATAATTATATATATATATATATATATATATATATATATATATATATATATATATATATATATATATATATATATATATATATATATATATATATATGATGACACTATATTCCGGGATATCATCCGTTCGCTCGTTGAACTCCGACTGGAATCCTGCATCCGACTGGAATCCTGCAAATCCTGCATCCGACTGGAATCCTGCAGACGTTTCGCCAAAATCTCACTTGGCATCTTCAATGCTCGCGCTCCGAAAACACTTCGAACACTCGCGAGCGCGAGCATTGAAGATGCCAAGTGAGATTTTGGCGAAACGTCTGCAGGATTCCAGTCGGATGCAGGATTTGCAGGATTCCAGTCGGATGCAGGATTCCAGTCGGAGTTCAACGAGCGAACGGATGATATCCCGGAATATAGTGTCATCACATTTTTCCATCCGTGAATCAATACGTGAGAATATATATATATATATATATATATATATATATATATATATATATATATATATATATATATATATATATATATATATATATATATATATATATTCTCACGTATTGATTCACGGATGGAAAAATGTGATATATATATATATATATATATATATATATATATATATATATATATATATATATATATATATATATATATATATATATATATATATATATATATATATATATATATATATATATATATATATATATATATATATATATATATATTCTCACGTATTGATTCACGGATGGAAAAATGTGATGACACTATATTCCGGGATATCATCCGTTCGCTCGTTGAACTCCGACTGGAATCCTGCATCCGACTGGAATCCTGCAAATCTTGCATCCGACTGGAATCCTGCAGACGTTTCGCCAAAATCTCACTTGGCATCTTCAATGCTCGCGCTCCGAAAACACTTCGAGTGTTCTAAACGTCTGCAGGATTCCAGTCGGATGCAAGATTTGCAGGATTCCAGTCGGATGCAGGATTCCAGTCGGAGTTCAACGAGCGAACGGATGATATCCCGGAATATAGTGTCATCATATATATATATATATATATATATATATATATATATATATATATATATATATATATATATATATATATATATATATATATATATATATATATATATATATATATATATATATATATATATATATATATATATATATATATATATATATATATATATATATATATATAGATATATATATATATATTTTATTTTGTACATAAAATAGTATCGCGTGCCCTCCTGTCGTATACCTATTTATAAGGGCTTGGGAGAAAATGTTCTCTAACGTTGTGTTGAACTCATCAATGACCGGAGATATATTCAAATTGAATATTTTTAATACATTTTTCAAAGCTTATCTAAACACACGTCGGCAGAATGTCGTATCGAAGTATAAATCGCAAATTCTTATTCGAACAAAACATTCCTGGATCAAATTCGCATATTTGTGGGTATGGTCTGT
This sequence comes from Cylas formicarius, assembly GCF_029955315.1. NCBI lineage: Eukaryota > Metazoa > Arthropoda > Insecta > Coleoptera > Brentidae > Cylas > Cylas formicarius. The sequence continues at coordinate 19,022,760 of NW_026844264.1, read as the reverse complement.
TCATAGATATAAGAAAGTTCCCAATTGCTTTTGAATGGGATTATCCAAGGGTGGTCATTAACACACGATGCAACAAGATTATTACCTAAAGTTTCGGAATTTAAATTCAGGGAAAATTGTGGTCCGTAATAGAAAATAATTTTATACCTACCTGTATTTAATATTCTTTGGTTTGGTATTCCACTTAGGTTAAGTTTATTAGTAATCATTCTTATTTCGTGTGTAATACAGCGTGTGTTGAATCGTGTGCGAATTATGCAAAATATGTGCGAGTCTAGTGTATCTCAGAAGATGCTCCCGCCCAAATGTAGAAAACACTATTCTATTGAGACTAAGAAAGTTATAAACATATATGACTCTCATTGAACGTGGTGCCAGCAAGCAAGCATCTTTAGAAGACACGGCCATGAAAATTCCAGCATCAACTGTATGGAAAATTGTGAATAATCCCATTTCAGCGAGGAAACAAAGAAGCGATGCTGACATTTTCTCGAGTGTAGATGAAAGTGATCAAGATATAAAACGGCGCAAAATTTACCAGTTATACGAGGAACAAAGCGTGCGTAGATAGCTTAATTAGGAGGCTTGAAAAAGATGAAACCGGTGTTAAATGTGGAAGTGTATTCAACACATGGGTTTTAGATTTAAAAAAATTGACAAAAGGCAAGTTTTAATGGAATCTTTTAGAATTCGGAAATGGCGACTGGAATATCTAGAAAAAAATAGGATTTACAGAGAACAACAAAGGCCAATTATTTACTTGTATGAAACCTGTTTCGACACTTATGATACCCCGGAAATGGGTTGGGTTGACTCAACTGAAGTGTAAAACAAATGCGCCATCAAAAAGAGGTGAAAGTATAACTATTTTGCATGTTGGCTCTAAAGATGGTTGGATTCCAAATGGACTTTCTCTGTCTGCGAAAAATATTAAAGATTCTTCTTTGGATTACCACCGCTGATTTATTTGAAAGTTGGTTTAAAAACAAACTAGTTCCAAACATTCCTCCTAATAGCGTCATTGTAATGGGACAATGCAAGTTATCACAGTAGACAGTTGACTAAAAAAAATAATTTTAAGTAATTTAATTTTAGATTTAAACATATTAAACATTATTATTGTTTAGTATCTTTCCTAACAAAACCCCAAATTTCTAAGCAAAGTATGGACCTGTTCGGCCATATTTCATTCTTACAGCTTGCCCGGGTCTTTCCTTAATTCGTATCAGTTAGTCACTTTCTTATATCTGTGAACAGCGAATTTTCATTCTCATACTTACGAAAACAATTTCATTCCATTCAAGCCAAACCGAATCTCCAAGTATAAATTAATAATAAATGATAAATATTGACATCTCGTTTTTAACCCATAACCTTGCGCATTGAACAACAAACATGGTCGCTGACTGGCCGTCAGTAAGTTTGAATGCGGTTTTTTTGAAGGCAGTATTTTCTCAAAATATACCTAGATCTCGTAAAATATTCGGGTAAAATGAGTTATGTGTGTGTGGATATCGATATTTACAAAGAAAATGAAATGCAGAGGCATAACCTCCTCTGCCAAAATATCAAAGCCGCCTGCGACCCATTAATTTTGACTATCGTAGTGTCACTATATTGTTAAATAACTATATCTGCGACACCCATTACAGTGTTCTTGATGAGTGCCGAAAACTAAAGGAGGGAGGCCGGCAATGTTTTGCAGGCTGACTGTCCTTTTAATTATCGTTAGGAAGCATTAACAATTACTTTTTTTCGTATTTTTCAATGAAACAAGCCACTGTAATATAATTTACCGACGTTTCGCCACTAATCCTGTTAGCTTCTTCGGTTCTTAACTGAAGCCTATACAGCTTAACGAAAAAAGTTTTAGTTAAGCTTTGGACCGACAGAGGAAGCAGATTTCTTCTTCTCAGTAATTAAGAAATAAAAATGATACTTCCTCGGTCTATATAAAAAAGACAAACGATATATTATTCATTGAATGACTTGTAGACATCAAAATGCCATATGTGGTTAAAGTCTACCGAAAACAGCCGATCGCTCTCAAACCTTTGACTAAAGTACCGGAAATGAGCAAAATTGCTCACGACCGTGGCTAACGAAGCTGACGCCTTAAGGTGACACTCTCCGCACATTTCATGCGTGCATAGTTGGCTATGTTAAAGTAATGGGTAGAAAAACAAATTTAGTTTATAATGGAGGCTAGTTCAAGCATCTTAAAAAAGAAAATTTGTATAAACCGTGTATAAAGTGGTAAATAAGGCCCAGCAACTCATTGATAACATGATTGGAAGCATCTAACCACCGGTTGATACCACTCTTACTGAACGAATAAAAAACCAAAAGGTGTAGAAATATTGTTGTATTTATCTACTTAATAAAGTAACACGATCGCCAAAATCCGGTCCCAATTTTTATCCCCCCTATAGTAAAATCAAATTATTACATAACATAACATGTATTTTACATACATAACATAAGTTTAAAACACATATAGTTTTGGTGATTTGTCGAGAAATTCAACATACTTCAATGCGTTCTAACAGAATTATTTCCAGAGTACGATACAAAGTTACACAACAAGTATCCACAGATTTTTTAATATTATATGCAGAAGTAGGATAACTTTTTAACTCTGACAATAACCCGCAAATGTGTCCATGAGAATAAATCTTTTATTGTAAGTAGAATAAAATATATTTTTATTTCACTCCTGTAGAATATTTATTAGCGCTTTTCCAGATACAAGTTCTCAGTCAAAATATATTTTTTTCAATTTTCCTCTGCAACAGATTAATTTGAAAAGCTGATATTTAACCAGTCGAGAACTATTCCTACGAGGGAATCTACTAATTGAATTGAAAATTGAGCATATTAAATTAACTGGGGTCCAAGCGATTTCCTTACGATTTATTTAATTGGGAGTAATTAGACTAATTCCACTGCTAAAAGGGTAGTTTTAATAGTACGAATTACGGTTGCCTGATCTATAGATTTGGTATAAAAACCAACACATCCCGGCGTAACAGCCCGAAAAATCGTTTAGAAAATTTTGTTGGCACTCTTGATATCTTGAATAAGTATAGCGTGGGGAGTTCAAAACACCTTTCTAAATCTAACAATAACAAGAAAAACTATTATAACAATTATTTTTATTTTTAAATGGCAAATAAATGAAAACTTTTGCTGCTTCAAATATATGGGCAATAACTGAGTCGCAAATAAATGCAAGACGCGAAAATAACGGTCGTTTTATGAACTCTTTCAAAGAAAATAACATTTAAAACTTGTGATGTTTCATAAATATGAGAAATTCTACCGATTCTATGACAACATATTTGACAGTCATTCTCGCTGGGTAGTCAGTTTTGCCACATTAGTGGTTTGCTTTTATTTTCATTTCCTTTTATTAAATCATTTCAGATGAAAAACAATTATATTAAATGGAGAAAGAAACCTGTCGCGCTTTGTAGCTAGTGTTTCCCGAGATATTATTAAGACATTACAGCGCTAGCTAAGTAAACGTCCCTTGGGAAAGTAGTTGAGAGGTCGTGAAATGTTTGTTGCTTCGGAAATCCTTACTGCAGATATTTATCAGGTAAATGAAGCTAAGTAGTTTCACATGAGCACTGTACTGTAAGTGCAGTGGAAATCATGTAGTCCGCATTTTAGTAAATTACCGGGGATATTTCATACCTGCTTAATTTTTAATAATTTCATTAGCATATTTAAACATTTGCTTGAGGGTGGTAGACACTGATTCAGTAGAAATACTAAACGGATGTCGAACTTCCATTGTCTTTATTTTTAACTTATATATTTTATATAAGTTTATATACTTTATATCATCTGCCTGTGATGCCAACTTGGTTGGCGAAACACGTGTCCAGTGATCTAAATAAAGTTGTGGTGCAGTAGTGGTTATAAACGTAAGTTTGTTTAACTTACAAACTTAAGAGTTGAAGAACATAAGAAACATACAATGAAGGGTGTTACGCAAAAATCAGGTATCGCAGAACATGTGTGGACCAAACAACACAACCTCAAATGGTCCAGAGCGCGGGTTGTTCACAGGGAGCAGCATTGGATAAAGCGCAAATTTCAAGAAGCAGTTTTCATTAGAAAACATATTCAGCAATCCAAGCGCGGATTTATCAACAATTTGGCAACCTCTAATAAGGCGCACCAATGCTGGCGTTCTAGTTGGAACAACTTTACGCTTGACTACACCCGACTCCGTTATGGACGAGCGCCGTCGCTTAGTATATAAACCTTGTAACCTTAGAATTAAGTTTAGTTTACACTTGATAACGGGTAATGATACAACTGTCCGAAACGTTGTGTAAGTTAAAAATAAAGACAATGGAAGTTCGACATCCTTTTAGTATATTTAAACATATTGCAATTACTATTAGTCTTTCGAAAAAAAAATCTTTCTGTGTTCTATTTCTAGATAAGTAAAGTAAAGCACTTCCAACCTTTCCGTGACGAGGCGCCCTGAAAAAATTATTTATGGTTGTTATAGCGATCTATGGAGCAATTATTCTCAAAATAGTATAAAAGAATATAAGTTGCCCTTTTAAATACACAAAAGTTTCCGTCGATATCAGTCAAAACGGAAGTTCGACCGTCGTATCGTTTTGCACATGAGGTTACAGAATGCGTTAACAATTCATAAATGGCGAGAGATAGAAAAAATGTGTTAGTGAAAAATAAAACGGATGAAAATAAAAAATATAGCATGTTCTGCTTAAAATATGTAAAAAATATTATTCGCTATTTAAATTAGTTAAGGTTGTATAAATATATTTTTCTACTCCCGTCTGTAAAATACCTAATTACCCACCGATCTAGAGTGCGTTTTAAACATATTTGTGACGATTTGCATATCTTTGTAGATGAATAGTAATAAATACTAATTGAAGTTTCATTGAAGTACAGTACATTAATTTAAATTAATGTATTAAACCATAGCCTCTAGATGAAATGGACTTTTTTATAAATATGTTTGTTAATGTATTTTTTCTACTCCCATCTGTAAAATACTTAATTACCCACCGATCTAGCATGCGGGAAGTGTCACTTTACCGCGTCAGTTTCGTTTCCCATGAATCCGAGCCACATGGGACATTTCCGGGATTTTACCGCACGGATCTGGGAGTAATCGGAGGTATTTCCCACGCTCTGAATTTTGACGTTTGTCAATTCTGACAGTCAAACTACCCAAAAACTAACGGTCGTAGAAAAAGTATAGTATGCAACACCTTCGGTTAACCTTTTGACTCACTCGTTTATTAAAAGCTCGCTCCGCTCGTGTTAAATAAACTCGTGAGTCAAATGCCGTTTACCGCACTTGTTGCATAATATACTATTTTCTACTCCCGTCTATAAAATACCTAATTACACACCGATTTAGCGTGCGAGAAACGTCACTTTACCACGTCAGTTTCGTTTCCCACGAATCCGAGCCACTTCGGACATTTCCGGGATTTTACCGCACGGATTTGAAGATTGAATTTTGACGTTTGTCAATTCTGACGATCATGTCAGTGAATCTATTTGTGTTGTTTTGCGATAATGTACACAAAAACTAACGGTCGTAGAAACAGTATATGCCGTTAACGCACTTGTTGCATAATATACTATAAGTCACTCGTTTATTAAACACTCGCTCCAATGTCAAATAAACTCGTCAGTCAAATTCCACTTACCGCACTTGCATAATATACTATATTACAGATAAAAATATTTTTGGGAAATCAGGAACCCTGGGTTTTAGTTTTAAGTGCCAAGCTTGAGTCCTGCACTAACTACATTAATTTAAACATTTTTATACAATAAAATAATTAGAGAAAAATTAATTGAAAATATCTTTGTTGCCTATTATTAGTTGTCTTTTGAATATCGTTAAGAAACAAGGCAAGTGGCCGATATTTGGAGCTATTGATTTCAAATTTGTGTACCGCGTAGCTGTGGTCAAATGGACAATTTTCTTTGAATGGAAAAATAGGTTTTTGTCTATCAAATAGCTACTTTTGGTGCAAATGTTTATATTTTTTTTCAAAGCATAGCATAACTTTAAAGTTAGACTCCGAATCTAAAAAGAGTAGTCTCATTTTCTGTTTCTCTTTTCCACTATGACTGTTACGCCGTTAATCTCTAATGGATTTAAAATCTTTATAATTCGATAGTCGTTTGAGCTATAATGGTGCACTGTCTCCGTTTTAAGTATATAAAACGCTATTCTGCCAACGAAATATGGGCGTCATTTTTCGTCGATTTTCCTAGAAAGCTCCAGAACAAATTTTCAGGTCCCACCTCAGATTTCGCACAGGCACCACCAAATATGACCTATTGAAATTCGACCAGAACCGATAATGAGAAGTATTTTTAAAAATTGGAAGAATACATTTTTACCGTTCCAAAAAAAATTGTTTTTCTAGAGGTAAGACATATATTTGAAAAAATTGATAGGAAAATTTTTATATTCTCCAATGTTTGACATGAATTTGAAGTTCGGTCTAGTGATTATTTGAAATACAGTGTGAATTTCATGTATTTTGTGAAAGTTACATAATGGTCTGTAAGAGCACGACCGAGAAATGAAGGGCTCTTCTAAGACGAGAAACCGCGGACGGGCTTCTTTTTACTACGAGTACAAAAGCCGCGAAGTGAAATCAATCTTGTTAATAGCCATTTTTTTGTTTCAGGGGAAGTGGGAAAAGAAATGTACATCGTAAACCGGGGACGGCTTCAGGTTGTAGCCGATAACGGGCGAACCGTATTGGCAACACTGAAAGCTGGCAGCTATTTTGGCGAAATATCGATACTCAACATGGGTACGGCAGGTAAACACCTGGGTAAATATCGTCGGCAGGCACGGAGACTGTGAGAAGACAACCACGACGTTTAATTTGAACTTCTTTATTTAATAATCATATTTGTATATTTTCTCGATACCCCGTTCCATATTTCGTGATTTTTTTCTACCGTTCAAGCAACCGATTAATTTGATTCATGAAAAATGGAACCATTTTCCAATTTTGCATGATGCGATGTGGGCATGTCGTTTCAACCGATCCTGCCTGGCTTTATTTTCCACAACGAACCCGATTTAAGTAAGTTAAACCTCGCTTTTTGTCTTAGTATAGGATACTGAAGTAGTCTCGAGCTATTTGTATTTCATATTAATGTTAATTATTTGTTTAAAATAGTGCCTTGCACGTGATATTCAAATGGACTATAGGTTCCCCTAATTGTCAACTTAGCGAAACCAGTATTATACGCTTAAATTGGATTAGTCATAATTATAAATTAAACGAGAGAGGAAATATTGGTTCTAGAATTCTTTAATTTTAATGTATATATCATAATGTTTCATGGAAAAAAACAATATTTTTGCAATCTGACTGAAATTATTGAAGAATAAACTGCCAAACGCACAATTTTATATTCTTTTAATGGTACGGATTTCGATTTTAGAATTTTTTTTTGGTTATAAAATAATAGAAAACTTTAATATGTTTAACTCTTCATGAAAATCCAATTGCTAAGATATACGAGGGTCACTGGAAAAGTTTCCGACCTCACCCTGAAGATGGCGGCACTAGGTACTAAAAGATAGCGATCGTAGTTGCGCACTTTATTTACCAAAGTTTCAGCCATTTTTGAAACATGATTTTTTGTTGAGAGTCGTTTGAGTGAGTCGATGGGAATATTTTCGTGAAAATGGAAATAATTGAGTACAGAGGTCTTATAAAATATTTGTTTTTGAACTGCAATACGGCTACGCAAATTAAAGTTAAGCTGGACTCGGTGTATGGGGATTCTGCACTGCCATTTAGCTAGTAAAATTTTGGGCGGCTGAGTTTAAACGTGGCCGTAAGAGCTTAGGAGATGATGAACGTTCGGGAATGGTGTTAAACGATCATCGAATTAAAATGAGAAAGGCAGCAGAGGTTATGAAAATGTACGAAGAATGTGTTTATCACATTTTAAATCAGGATTTAGTCACGCGAGACCAAAAACGTGTTCGAATAAACATTTCCAACGCTCTCCTAGCGCAGTTTACTATAAATGAAACTTGACCCTCGTATAACATATAACCGATAGCAACGTTCATTAGCTGACGTCTCCTCAGAGTACGTAGTACCGGCTAAGATCTCATCTCGTGCAAAACAGAAGAATGTCAATAATATGACTAAAAAATTATTTGTAAGTAAAAATGATTATTTATCGTACTTGCCAGTTTCGAAGTTTGGTTGGCAATTTTGACAATTTTGTAGTTTATCTAAGGTATCTAGTTTTAGTCACTAGTCAACCCAAAAAAAAAGAAATTGAATTTAAATCACAGTTGTTTCTTATTACGCCGGAAAAATTGAATGGCGAAAATTTTGCTTTGTAATCAACGCTCCATTTGTGTCAAATGTGTCGACGACGACACCAGTTGATTTTCTATCATCCCGTACCTGGCGCAGGCATATCGGATCCATTCTCAGATCTTCATAATCCCAGGCTAGCAGCGGCGTCACTTTTAACTTGTTTTAGGACATGCAAACTCTCTATATTACCCTTGCCGAGATCAATATTTATTTTGTGGTGTTTTTAGAAAACCAAATAGAAAAATGTAGTTTCCGTTGCAAGTTCCAGTTTTATGATTTTCTGTCCAGGTTTGATCAATTTAGTCGATGAAGACGCCAAAATTTCTAACGTTTGTGAAGTTTTTTCAAGAGGGATTGATTTTTTTTTTATTTATTAATTTCTTTCCCTTACGGCTTTTCAATTTATTACTAATTTGTTGACTAATTTGCTTTGTCTCGGAGAATTAAAATTAAACTTCCTTTTTACTCCTGCATGACGTTTTTAGACACTTGTATTAGTACACCGTCACATTTCTTTAAAAATGCATATTTTCTACGTGAAATATTATTTTAGGTGACGCCGCTGACTTTCAGTTCCACACCCCTTGTTTTGCGGCTGTAGGTTTAGAGGCAAGCAAGCGTTGCCCTATATATTGCGTTGTGGATATCGTTTTTCGTTCTATCGTCTCCCTTCTCTTTGTTTGCCTGATGTATTGAATGAATACTTGCGATCAACCAAAATTGTTCAAATGTTTGCGAACATTTGACCCACAGATGTTCCATTCCAACTCATTACATGTAAATGTCATTATCTAAGGTATCTAGTGAAGAATGGGCTGAACTTTAACAGCTTATTTTTTGGTAGTTGAATAAAAACGGATACAAATAGAGAAGCGTCTCAGAACTAAACAAACATGTAAAAAAAACAAAAATTGATGTTTATATAACATTTTTGACTTCAACAAAAAATAATTCAATAAGACGGAGCATTTCTTACCTTACAAATTCGAAGAGTTCAAAAGTGATTTTATAGTCTATCGTATAGTAATGTACGTCCGTTGCTATTATTTGCAATTTTTTCTTCAGCTATAAGTCTCTGATTCTGATTTAAGCATTCTACGTCAAAATCTTAAATTTGTGAATTAAAATCGTCATATCGTGATTTGCTATGCCAAGTCAAGGTAGGTAGACTGTTGAAGTAAAACTGACAATTTTTAACAAAATTTGTAGCCTTTTCTAACTACATGCAGAATGCGGAGTTTACTTTCTTCTCGAAAGACAATGGTAAACAGTTTCTAAAATATCAAAAGTGTATACTTTCGTTTCGAAGGAACGGGAACGATTTAACATTCTCAAGTTCTTGTCCATTCAATCGACTGCAACGGTTTTAAAATTTAGTCGCATTATTGGTATCTCGAAACATGTAGAAGTTCGTTAAATTTCGATGAAGTTTCCCGTTTCTGGGCACAGCACACACCGTTAGGAAAGAAAGAGAAAGTTTTCAAATTGTGAAAACTTCAAGAATGCTTTCATGTTTTTCTTGTACCGTGCGTTCAATTTATCTTGATAACATTTTAATTGGTTGTAACTTTTTTGTTTTTAGAAATATCAAGGTAAACAAAAAACCAGAATGGAGAGTTAATAGGCAAGTTTTTTTCCAAGTAATTTTCTGACATCATATTTTTTTAAATGGAACATCCTGTATATTATATATGTTTTTAATAAAATATTTTATTCCGGTTACAATGATGTAACACACTTTATATTTTAGTCCACTCGTTTTTGACAAATCGGCACAAATAGAAATTTTCATAGAGTGCCTTGACTGACAAATAAAAATATGTTTATGTTTAACATATTAGTAGTATTAGTAAACAACGTTGATGGTTGAATTTATGAATGAAATCATTATTGTTAAAATGGTTTTTCGCGAATTTAGCATCCGTGAAAGGAATGATAAGCTTCAAGTATACTTTCTCAATAATAAAAGTGCAACCACAGCTCGTCGTCAATATATTAGATTTTATCCAGAGAGCCGAGCCCTTTCAAAACAGATATTTCTAAGGCTGGCAAAGAAATTTGCAGAAAACGGTAACGAATTAAATGCTAAAAAGGTATGCCAGAATCATAATATTTTAAATGAAGAAAATGAGGCAAACATATTAGAAATCTATGAAGCACATCCAGTTTCCTCTATTACTAGAGTATATGATCAATCCACTCAGTTTTGAAAGAATATAAATATAATGCATTTAAATTTCGTAAAACTCAAAAACTAAGTGCAGAACAATGTCAAGGGAGGATGCAGTTTTGGTTGGATTTTTTAAAAAGATATAATGAGAATAATAATTTTTTTTAAAACATTTTATGGACTGATGAAAGTTCGTTCACTACAATTGGTCTTTAAATAGACAAATACAGGAAATAAAAACCCAGGGATACCAATCAATTAATGTATGATGTGGTGTTGTAGATGGGCATATTTTGGGTCCTATATTTATAGATCAAAAGTTAACTGGAGATCGTTATTTGCAACTTTTAGAGCGCAGAACAATATGCAGAAGATTTACCCCTACATATAAGAGCGCTGATTATATGGCAGCAAGATGGTGCCCCTCCTCACAATGTTGTGCAAGTTAAAAAAATGTGTTATCGTGGAATATCCCCAACCAACAGCCCCGACTTAACTTTAATGGATTTTTTATTTTGAAGACACATATAAAATCATGTGTGGAATTTCATGCAAGACGTCGTACAATAAGAATGTATGAGATATGTGTTCAGGAAAATGGTGGTCACATAACATAACATACAGCAGTATTTAGAATTTTTAAAGAATTTTTTAATTTAGTGTGTCTTGTCATTTTTAGTGTTTTTGTTCTACTTTAATTTGTACATAATTATTGTTGTTGCAGTCAGTCACGGTACCGAAATTATATAAAAATTTCCTATTTTTGCCGATTTGTCAAAAACGAGTGGACTAGAACCTAAAGTGTATTACATCATTGTAATCGGAATAAGATATTCTATGAAACACATATATAATATACAGGGTGTTCCATTTAAAAATATATGATGTAAGCTTATATGTCAGAAAATTTATAGTGTTTTGTTTTATACATCACTTCGTAAAAAACTTGGCTACTAACCCTACATTTTGTTTTTTTTGTTTACCTTGATATATCTAAAAACAAAAAAGTTACAGCCAACTAAAATGTTATCAAGATAAATTGAACGCACGGTACATATCTAATAACCTCTTTAAAAATAATTTGCACTCTTTGTATTTTCTTTTCTTTTGTTGTTGTGTTTGGTTAGTGTTTTGCGGTTTAAAATAACAGTTAACTGTTTGATACAGCAACTTCCACTAAATTGTTAAAAGTAAATTTAAACCCAAGTTTAAACCTTAGACCAAGTTGTAAATGATGAGCTGGTAATATTTTAAAGTTCAATTTTTCGAACGAACTTGAGGTTCTTCTGGATTCCTCCTGCATCGGGTTTCAGGAGCACATGACTGACCTTCCTCAATGAAATTAATATAGCACTGAAACGAATTTTTTGGGATCTATGAACAATGTTTTGCAAATCCTCGCCCTATCAAGTAATTTTTTATTACTTCTTACTCATAAAAATTCTTTTGTTTTTTTATCAGTATTAGCCAAACTAACAATCAAACAAACTAAATAACCAAAACTAGTGAGAAATTTGCGTAATTCGTGTTCAGAATTCCCTTTTTTTTTCACGTTTTTTTTATTATGAAAAAAAAATATTTTCTTTAAGTCGGCATATAGTACGGACACCTAATTCATTCTTAATTAATATAACAAATATCTAATGAAAAAGTAATTAATTAACTTAGGATTAGGAATGCAACATTTTCTAGATATTATTAATTTTTTCAAACCAACTTTGCACCTTGAATTTATAGTGTTAGTGGACTTGAAAATTTGTTCATTGGTATTTACGTGTTCGAATTTTTTCTAACTGTGTAATATTGCTTGACAGAATTTGGGCAGCTCTGCCCAATTTGCAATGTGCAAAGGTGATTCGGAACTAAAGATTAGAAGAGTGAAACCGGAACGTTGTTTTAATACTGCTTGGTTTTAGAGGATTAAAATTTGTCCAAACCTTAATTATTAACGACTCACAGCAAAGCAGCTCGGCGTTTATTGTTTAACTTTATCCGCTTTATTTTGATTCAACGCCGGGCGTATGACCCGTAAATCTTTCCTATGATCTACCGCGTTTTCTGAACTTGATCGTACCCAGTATTAATAAAGCCTGGTCTGTGGGAGGATTTGCTCAAACTCTTAAACCCTGTTTTATTCTTGTTTGTTAAATTTTAAGTCAAAATAGTCAAAAAAAAAGAACCATTTCCAGAAAATAACATCCGGAGGCGACATCTATATTATTATATCACTTCTATGCAATGATTCACATTATAATTACCTTTCTATTTAACTGGAGGGATCCTGGAAACGATTCAGTATAATCATATTCCGTTTAAAAAATTAGACGTTGGCCAAAAAAACTGAAATTTCTGAAAGTTAAGACTTTATTCCATAAGAGGGAGACCTTGCTTGTAAAAACGATACGCTGAGATCCGTCTAATTAAAGAGAAAGACGCTGATTTCATGTTGTCAAAAAAAAAAATTGATTTTATTTGTGGGCAATTCGGGTGGAGCTGAAACATACATATTTCATATTTCACGTTCATTGTCACAAATAATGTGGCGGTATTAACTGAACAGGCTAGAGCAGAAGGAGCGTGAAGACTAGTGACTGCAAAGATTCAATTCAGATAATATGTACCGTTTTCTGGCCGTTTTATGGGATATAACTAACGTCTCCGAAACCGTCAGAACTAAGTTTAACTTTAACTTAAAGTTGATTTTTTTTATGTTCATCAAACATTGGCTTACAGGATTGCCAAATTTGTTTTAGGTTATGAACTTCTAAGTTATTTGAAGTCAACAATCGCTATCATATGTGAACCCTATTGGATTTCTGCGGTTTTGAATAACTTCGTGTAAAACCAATTTAATGATATATTGTGGGCTTCTGACTATTTATAACCGAGGTTATAACAGTATTTGGTGACGACCACGGTGTGTAAAGTTTTAGAGAATTCTTTATGAAACCATAACTATTGTTGAGTATTGTAAAATCCGAATTTGATAAGAAAAAACATTGTTTAACATTATTTTAGTGTAAAGAATAAAATAAATGACTTCCCACGATATCCTTATAATTATTTTGCGGGGCGTCCAATGAATACTAAAATACTGCACAAAATAATATGGCATCCAACACGGTTCCACTAATTTATCTCTTTCCGTTGGTGTTGGTTACTCCAGGATTTTTGTGCGTCATTAACAACCATTAATGTAGAAGAAATTTCATTTAAAAAAAATTGGCTAGGAGCCCACAAACTAACCAAAATTCCCACCAATACGAAACACGCACAACAAACCGCACCAAATTGAGTTGTTAGGAATTACATCAAATAAAAAGTCACATGATTGGATTTTCGAATGTATTTAATTCCCCTTTTTTCGGTTCAATCCACTGAACGTTCAAAGGTGTCAACTTACATTACCGGTGTGTGTTTAAGTGGATTAGTTTCGGTCAGAACTGCAATCGATCGTTCGGTCAAATTCACGGTGTGTGATTTCGAAATCGTGACTACGTAATCTATTTTTTTTCCTTCTCGAATTTACTGCTATCGGATCTATTTGGCTTAATTCCAAGACGATTTCGCCTAATACAGACGTATATCTTTTCGAGCGGGAAATCGCGACCACGCCTTTAACACTTTACTTTAATGAGTGGCGAATTTTTGTTCTCTATATGAGGACATATTTATGAAAATGTATTATTTTGAATTCCCTAGTCCTGATCATTAACGGATTTTACGAGTTAACGGTAAATGAAATAAAATCTACGTACTTAGTTAATAATTGAAGCAACCTTTTGCTCTGGAATGATTTTTTAAATATTATCCTTTTATCTACAGTGCGTATGTCCCTTTACCCCAATCTGCATTGAATATTCTAGCATGTTCTCTTATTGGTTTTTACAATTACAGCACTTCGTTAAAAAAAATGCACCGTTACGGAGCAACAGCTTCTTCCTTGATATATTATGAAATTACCCGCAAATTCAACAAATCTGAGTATTTTTTAGATGACTTTTTTGTTTAGGAAACCGAAGAACTGCTAGTGTTCGCTCCGTAGGATATAGCGACTTGTTCGTGCTGAGTAAGAAAGATATGTGGGACGTACTTAAAGAGTATCCGGCTGCCAGAGTGCGACTGGAAGCTATAGCTGTGAAGAGGTTGGAGAAATATAAAAGGGCGCCTCTAGAGAAAGGTATCGTTTCCTTTATTTAAACGTAGTGTTGTAAATAAATTAGATGTAACACTTGCATTATTTTTATGAATGAGCACAACTGGGTCTAAAATATCACAAAATGATCAATTTCGCATACATTAACCTCCTAAAATAGAACTTTGTTCTCTTATTGCCTGCATCCTTCAAGTATTTGGTTAGCTTTGTATTTATTTAATTTTAGCAATTAAAGGGTGGACTATAATACTTTTCAACCTAACTAACCAATACTTTCCTACTTAGAAATTAATCTTAGAAAATATTTTGTTATTATTTACGAGAAAAGGTCCCGATACTTGGCCATTAAAAATACCAAAGGAAAGAAACTTACCCGGTCTGACTAAAAATGCCGCTAATTTCTGTCGAAACGAGCAATAATTAACTGTAGTTTCGTTCGGTTTATTTTTGCTCCTTTGCTAGTAGCTTGCAGTACCACATAAAGAAAGACTGAGGGTTGTAGACAAGTGCGATTTTCAATACATATTACTGAAAAGCTTCGGCGATGTTGAATTTACCATATTATTCTGGTTATACTTATTTCTAGTTGTATTCACATTTTATTGTCAGAAAGAAAGAGCTGGAAATGGTCAATTTCCATCAAAATTTGAACGATGAAATGAAAAAATAAAACCAAATATATTAGGCCATCATATTTTAGGTATTTAGATCTAGGTATAGTCCCAACAGTACCTAATAACAATACTAGCAAAATGGAATGTACCCCATCGACAGTCATTGTAATGAAAAACTTCTCCTTATCAGTGAACGAAAAATCTTGGAACGTCTATGATTGCTTTAGACATGCTAAATCCTTGTTTTACAATACAACAAAATTCTGAAGGTTGCTGCATAATGACTAGAATTGATGTCTCAAAACATGTCCAAGAAGATCAGATAAAGTCTTTGATGACGACACATAACGGGCGATTCAAAAAAAAACGAAGAACTTTGACGGAGTTTATACAACAGTGTTCCGTCAATAAGTAGAAAACTGCTATAATAAGTGTTGAAGGATATGAATTTTCGAGCAGAATAATATCTTTCATTTAGTTAAGACGTACTTAGATTAATGAGGCTTACGTAGTGTCAAAAATTTTGCAATATTACTATTGCTCGACAAGATTTCAAAGTAAACACCTTAGCCTTAGTGGTTTACCTGCTTACTATAATAGTTCATTTCTATATTTTCATTTTAAGAAATTTTATTTTTTATATATTTATTAAATTTTTAAATTAACAAGCGAACGCAATTTTTAATTTAAAAAAATGTTTAATCATTCAACTGTACAACTCCACTGAAACTAATCGGCAGAGGTCAAAATGGAAATGGCATCATCGGAATCCATAGGTGTAAAAAAGAGGCATTTATCCTCGCTCTTTTTTAACATTTGTTCTCTATATGACATCGCAGGAGGAATCAAGATAAATAGGGTACTAATCAACAATACTAGATATGCCGGCGATATTGTTGTTTTGGCAGATATTAAACAAGACACTTGCTTATAGCGAAAGTTTTGGTCTGCATATAAATAATTCCAAAACCCAAGTCACTAGGACTGGGAAAAACACGCCTAAAGGCCTAAAATTAACAATAATATAGACAATATTTAGCACTAGCAATACATAGGTGCTTCTTCTTGTTCCAGTGTTATCCCCATCCCCGACCACTTTTCTAAATGCGTCTTTGTCTCTTGCAACGTAAAACAGCTCTCCTACACTCATCTGAATCCAGTCTCTGATGTTTCTTATCCAGGATTTCTTCTTTCTTCCTAGGCCTTTTTTCTTGTTCATCCACTCGTCCCTGCATGATAGTCTGTTGTAGTTCGTATTTATTATTGCTTAGAATATGACCAAGATAAGCTGTTTTTCTTCAAAACTAACCATGAAAAAAAAAGATGAAATATATATCGAAGAATGTTGCGTATAACATGGATAACGAGAATAACTAATCCCGAAGAATTTAGACGCATATAGAGAACAAAAGAATTGATGTGCTTCATTAAGCCACGAAAAATTCGATATGCAGGTCGTAAAAGATCTGTGGGTAGAAGAGAGAATTTATTGCTCAAAGACCTAAGGCACTCATCAATTGATATCTGAGAAGTAGTAGTTTCCAACATTACATTGGCCAACTGGATCACCAACATTCGCCGCTCGTATGATGGCTTTGGTTTCTTCTGGTTATTCGACTATTGCAAAATTATCTTAATTTCTCACGAAATACAATTTTCAAACTTCAAAAATTAGTTGATATATCAAACCACTCTTGTCTTTTCTGTTGACCCGATTGTCTAAAATCTCAAACGAACCAATCATCACGATATCATTTCGCCTTCGTAGATTGAACAAGCCCTCTAACACAAAGACATTTCAGTCGCCTTTCCCTCACTTTTTTGTTTGCTGAAAAAACAAGTTAATCTTAAGAAATCCAAAAGAAAAACTCGAGGGAACGGAGTATCTCGGGTAAACACGTTTCTAAAATTAGCTCCGCATACAGGCAGTATTATTTATTTATTTGGTGCGAAATAGCGTAGAACACACTGGGCTCCAAAAATGGTATATTTGCTAACTTCAGGGCTTCAAGACACAAACTTAGCGAAAATAAAGATAGAGAATTCATTCGATGATGTTTAATTATCATCAAGTTAAACTTAAAGTAAAAAAGTAAATGTTTAGAATCTTTTAGAGGTAAGTGTTTGTTTTATCGATTTATCGACTTTGTGAACATTCAATACACTGACAGCATTTCAAATTATTGACGGATTCAATATGAATTTTGTGAAAACATTATAGATTCTATTACTTGACTTACTTTATTGAAATATCTGCCTAATACTTTTAGTACTATTTTTTTAAATTATGTTTGGAAATAGATGCAAAAATTTTCCTTCTAAAGTCTGTTCATAGATATAAGAAAGTGACTAACGATACGAATTAAGGAAAGACCCTGGTAAGCTGAAAGAATGAAATATGGCCGAACAGGTCCGTACTTAGAATTTAATTATTTGGGGTTTTGTTAGGAAAAATACTAAACAATATTTATTTATTTATGTATGTATTTATGTTTAAATCTAAAATAAAATTACAAATGAATTTTATAACCTACTTAAATTACTTAAAATTGTTCACATAATATATCAGTATCACTATCGCTATCATCGCCTAATTATCTAATTATTACTTGTTCTATATTATTTGCAATATGGATATACGATTGTTCTGCTTTTTCTATATGTTTAACATAATTTGCCCAACTTCGTGGAGGGATGTTAAAAACTTCGGTTTCTATAAGTTTGAAGATATTGGAGTTAACAAGGGGAAAAACATTGTTACGACGAATGGCAGATTTCAGTTGGTGCCAAACATGTTCAATGAGATTAAATATACAGTGGTAAAGTGGAAGTCTTAAAACTGTTTGCCCTAGATTTTTTCCATAATTATCACAGACGTATTCCTTTTGTAGGTTCAAGCTTTGTAGAACCTCAATTAATTGCTTTTTGGTATAATCTTCGTGAAAATAAATGTCGTTATTATACATGTAGTTTTGGATTGTTGCTTTTATGTCACATGGAGAAAGGGTTTTAGTCAACTGTCTAAAGTGATAACTTGCATTGTCCATTACAATGACGTTATTAGGAGGAATGTTTGGAACTAGTTTGTTTTTAAACCAACTTTCAAATAAATTAGCGGTGGTGTCTTCATGGTAATCCAGAGAAGAATCTTTAATATTTTTCGCAGACAGAGAAAGTCCATTTGGAATCAAACCATCTTTAGAGCCAGCATGCAAAATAATTATTCCTTTACCTCTTTTTGATGGCGCGTTTGTTTTACACTTATCAGTTGAGTCAACCCAACCCTTTTCCGGGGTATCATAAGTGTCGAACCAGGTTTCATCCAAGTAAATAATTGGCCTTTGTTGTTCTCTGTAAATCCTAATTTTTTCTAGAAATTCCCTACGCCATTTCCGAATTGTAAAAGATTCCATTAAAACTTGCCTTTTGCCAATTTTTTAAAATCTAAAACCGATGTGTTGAATACACTTCCATAAGGTAGTTCTGCTAAATTTAACACCGGTCTCATCTTTTTAAAGCCTCCTAATTAAGATATCTAATGTAGGCACGCTTTGTTCCTCGTACACCTGGTAAATTTTACGCTGTACTATATCTTGTTCACTTTCATCTGCACTCGAGAAAATGTCAGCATCGCTTCTTTTTTTCCTCGCTGAAATGAAATTATTCACAATTTTCCATACAGTTGATGTTGGAATTTTCGTCAATGTGGCCGTTTCTTCTAAATATGCTTGCTTGCTAGCACCACGTTCAATGAGAGTCAAATAAACATTGTTTATAACTTCCTTAGTCTCAATAGAATAATGTTTTCTACATTTGGGCGGTAGCATCTCCTGAGATACACTAGACTCGCACATATTTTGCATAATTCGCACACGATTCAACACACGTTGTATTACACACGAAATAACAATGATTACTAATAAAATTAAACTAAGTAGTATACCAAACCAAAGAATATTAAACATAGGTAGGTATAAAACTATTTTCTATTACAGACCACAATTTTACCTGAATTTAAATTCCGAAACTTTAGGTAATAATCTTGTTCCATTGTATGTTAATGACCACTCTTATATCTTTTTTATATCTACTTTCTTATATCTATTTCTTATATCTATGAACAGACCATACCTATATTACCTCATGATCAAATTACCTTACCCTAACTATTCGACCTAATTGAAGTTATTTATACCAATTGAATTGAATTAAATATATTGAAACTTTAAACTTTCACTTGGATTTCATTTCAGAATCACTAACAATTTCAAAGTAATATGAAATATATTTGATGTATGCATTATATGTCACTCACACAAGGAGGGACACTGCAAGTAGGCATGTTAAAGATTTGTTGATAGAGTCCTTTAAAGTATTTTTTTTGTATTTTCACTCATTAATGATAGGAGATTCCAAAAATGTTTTAATATGTAGGTCATTCCATTACAAAAAAAATGTTCACCTTTAAAATATGAGAGTAATTTTAAAAAGTAATTGCAATAGACCCCATATATCCCAAAGCCATCCATTTTTGAAATAATTTGATCCAAATATTTAAAAACACTGATATTTAGGGTCGGTTGGAAGGAATAAATTTAAATGCATAATGCCCTAAAACTACCAAAATTAAATTCTCAGAGTTGAACCGAGTTCCGAAGAAATCGATTTTGATCACTACAAGTTTTGTATAACTTTTTTGTTTGTAAAGCATAAAATGCTCAGAAGAAAATACTAAAATCCAGGAATTTGATTTCTTAAAATATTATGAAGTCCACTTCTGTTAATTTAATTTAAATGCTTCAGGATATTATAAATCTAAATATGCAAAGTTGGTCCTATTTAACCGGCCTAGTATCTTAAATGGTTTAAAAGTTACGCATAACAATCCTATTGAAAAAGTGGTCACCCCTTATGAGGGTTCTAGGGTTATATTTAGCTTTATTTGTCGTATTTGGTTTACCATATGAACATTTTTACTAAGACAAGATTAGAATTAAGAAAACTCAACAAAATTATCTTAATTATAGTTCAACGACTTATCGATTAAGAAATAAGCAAAAGTTGGGAATAACAAATTGCATATTTAATGAAAACTCAAGTTAAAAGCATGCCAAATTACCTTCACGGTGGCATTAAAGAAATAGTTTGCAGTAAGCCATCTCCTAGGAAAATATAAAGCCAACATTGCGTAGCCACTTTTATTTGTTTTACGAGTTGACCCTACTACAAACCCGGGAGGAGATTTTACATTTATAAACGCGGAAGTCGGAACTAAGTTTGGATAACTGAAGTTTGGATTAGGTACTTTGTTTGACGAGCGTTTCTTTGCATAAAACAAGCAAAACGCGAAGTTGTATCAGTCTGTGGATTTAATTAATAAAGTTCATTAAATGGAAACAACTCCCTCGATTCACAATACCTTCATTATCAAATATCAATGGCACCATTCAAAGTTCTGGTAGGTACAGAAAAAAGTTCCATTTATGCGAAATTTTCTCCGACTTAATCTCCTTTACATTTTCATGCCTGACCCGGGTGTTGACCGGTTGGCAACAGCGGCGACTTGAAAAGGGGATTTTCCATTGAAACCCGCAGTAGTGTTGGCGCTGCATCAGTGGTTTAGAGGCGCCCATTCGGATGGAAGACTCCGATTAGGTGATGGATTATTTACTCGGTTTAAAGTTGTAAATCATGGTCGCCTAACTGTGTCAATTTGCGTGCCTCCTCACAGTCAAAGCCAGGACAGGACTAAGAACTGTGATTATTTTGAACTGACACTAAAGTTGGCGTTGGTCGGGGAAATAAATTTCCCAAGTAATTAAATAACTATGGAAGAAATTATAAAAGTTAAGAGCTAATTTATCAATTCGTAATTTAAAAGTGCTTTTTAGGCATAACCTAAAATTATTTTCGTGTATACAGAATTTTCGGTTAATACAGTTAGTCAGCGCTATAAAAAACATCTTAAATATCTGGTAAATCACGGAAGAGAAGGGCTCGAATTTGAGGATGGCAATAGAATTAAATGCCTCATGAAAAACGATAGTTATAAATATTTTGGTATGCTGGAAGGCGCCGACTTCTTGCGTAAAGAAGTGAAGAACAAATCCGAAAAGGAATATTATAAGAGAGTCCGAAAAATAATGCAATCAAAGCTCAACAGTGGAAATGTTATAAAGGCCACTAACACCTGAGCAATCCCGCTTATAAGATACACAGCGGGAATTATCAACTGGACACAAAAAGAGCTTGAAGGTATGGACAAAACAAGAAGTGCGCAACCTGCGGAGTAAAGAAAAGCTGCTACAACAGGTAATAGAGGAAAAAGTGCTGACAGAGAAGGTAATAGCGGAGAGAGAAGAAAGATCGAGGAACAAATCCCTATACGGAAAGCGTCTGCAAACAATCGAGCCAATAGCTGACAGTAAAAGAATGTGGCAGTGGGTGTCAATGGGGTCAACAAGAGTAGATGTAGAGGCAATCATATTCGCGGTACAAGAACAAGCCTTTACAACAAACCATGGTACAACGGAAAACGTGAAATGTCGCTTGTGCAACGATAAGGATGAACGGAATAGATTGAATACAAATTGAGACATGACAACGTCGCAAAAAGGATACATTGGAATCTGCATAAAAATCTAAACATCAATAGGCAAAAAAAATGGGATAAACACAGCCCAATAAAAGTACTAGAAAATGAAAATCGAAAAATTCTATGGGACTTTCGGATACAGACGGATAGAATGATTGAACATAACTCCCTTGACATTGTATTAATAGAGAAAAAATCACATCTACGTAATAGATATCGCGATTCCAGGAGACGCTAGAATAGCAGAGAAAGAGGCGGAAAAAATTCAAAAGTACCAGGATACTTTTTTGTCAGGATTTTTTTCAGTATCAGAAATTGGGACTTGAGATGAGTAAATTATGGCACAAAAGATCCTTCGAGGTCATACCAATTGTGGTGGGAACAATGGGCACTATAACACCTAACTTAGGGAAACACCTAAGAGAACTACATATGTCGGAGTTTAGCACAGGAAAACTGCAGAAGTCGGCGATCTTTAGAACGACTCAAATAATCAAGAAATATATATATATATATATATATATATATATATATATATATATATATATATATATATATATATATATATATATGATGACACTATACTCCGGGATATCATCCGTTCGCTCGTTGAAACCCGACTGGAATCCTGCATCCGACTGGAATCCTGCAAATCCTGCATCCGACTGGAATCCTGCAGACGTTTCGCCAAAATCTCACTTGGCATCTTCAATGCTCGCGCTCCGAAACCACTTCGAACACTGGATGATATCCCGGAGTATAGTGTCATCACATTTTTCCATCCGTGAATCAATACGTGAGAATATATATATATATATATATATATATATATATATATATATATATATATATATATATATATATATATATATATATATATATATATATATATATATATATATATATATATATATATATATATATATATATATATATATATATATATATATATATATATATATATATATATATATATATATATATATATATATATATATATATATATATATATATATATATATATATATATATATATATATATATATATATATATATATACATATATATATATATATATATATATATATATATATATATATATATATATATATATATATATATATATATATACATATATATATATATATATATATATATATATATATATATATATATATATATATATATATATATATATATATATATGATGACACTATATTCCGAAAACACTTCGAGTGTTCGAAGTGTTTTCGGAGCGCGAGCATTGAAGATGCCAAGTGAGATTTTGGCGAAACGTCTGCAGGATTCCAGTCGGATGCAGGATTTGCAGGATTCCAGTCGGATGCAGGATTTGCAGGATTCCAGTCGGAGTTCAACGAGCGAACGGATGATATCCCGGAATATAGTGTCATCACATTTTTCCATCCGTGAATCAATACGTGAGAATATATATATATATATATATATATATATATATATATATATATATATATATATATATATATATATATATATATATATATATATATATATATATATATATATATATATATATATATATATATATATATATATATATATATATATATATATGCAATACATGCAATTTAACACAATGTTCCTATTTCCTTTAGTCGTCACATTATTAAATAGTGACTGAAAAACACCATAGCACTTCCTATTAAAACAAATTTATTAATAATGAATTAGAACAGTATTTCGCCATTCAAACCTTATAAAACCAAAAATATCAATATTTCGGAAGATATGACTGATATAGAACTTGTTTATATTGAGAGGAAACATTTGATGTTTGGCACTACGCCAATTAAAAACAATTGATATCCGATATTTGAGACACACTGTAGCACTGACTAACTTATGAACTTAAGCGGTTAAATGATAGTTTCGGCATTATGTCTATCACAAATCATAATTTTGCAGCAAAAATCAAATCACGCATATTTTTCAACTATATTTTTCGCACATTAGCAAATATTGAAAAAATAGAAGTTTAGCGAGAACATGCTGTACTGTAAAGCCAGCATTGTCTTCTTAAAAAATGCTTTATTTACTATATTTATAAATTTATAATATATAAAAAAATGTGTTATTTTACACTACATATTGAAAATTTAGTATATGCAGAAACATAGGGACGTTCGAAAATAAAAATCAATTGCAACGCGATATGTAAACTGTCACGTCATGTTTGCGTTTAACTAAAATTCGTAAATCGGGTAGATATCGCCGTAGCCGAGTTCGATCCTCCTGCTCTCCATTTAAATTTGATTTAGACGGAATCAATCACCTGTATCTACCGAGCAGGAAAATTGGATGTCAGTTTGTCTAAAATATAATTTTTCAAGATGGAGATATTTTTGAAGATACGTCGTTCATATGAACAATTGAATACAGGAAGATTTCAAATATTTTTCTGAAAGTTCTTTTGGATAGATGCCCATTATTCTAAAACTAAAGTTATCATTTTTGTAGTTAATTGTTACGATAAATATTGTTGCTGATACACGTGTTCAGCTTCAATTTGAAAATTTTCATACACTGCAAATCGTTCTTATACTAATTTGTTTCAGCTGCAATGGGAAGAAGTCACTCGACGCCCGGTTTGGTCGAGTCTCGGGGTAAAATTACGTTAGAAGATATGTGGGTCCCTCCAGTTCCCTTTGGAATTCATACTCCGCTATATCCCAGGTCAGCGACGGCAACGCCACCTCTGGTTAAGATTCCCATGCCGCCGGATAGTCCTGCGGGTTCCACCAGTAGCGATAGGAGCAGACACCACCACGCACGATCTGGTAAAGTCACGAAAAATATTCTTCGCTCAATAACTGTTTTTTTTTCAGTATTTGTTGTTAGGATCTGTTGCATATAAAAAGATAATACTTCGCTGACAGTTACCTAGAATGTTTTTTCGAAGAATATTAAAAGTAATTATTGCAACTTTTGCCTTTACATAATAATACCTCAATGTTTCGATTGGTGTGTATCTTCAACGGTTATCAAATCAATAACAACAAATTCTAAAACCTACTAGCTGATAGCCATATGGGCATTGCTGGTCACTAGTGTGTGAAGCAGTAGTTTCTATACGCTGTTTAGTTCAACTAACAGCTTGCCAAAGGTCTCCTTATTACCTTTTACTTTCTGTTATGTTAATGTTGTTTTTTCTGTATTATTTCTGCCAACGGCCATTTGATGTCGATTTTCCTATACGTGCTGCGCTATCCGGGATTGTTCTTATGTTTTTTGGTGCGAGTTTCTGTGAGTCAACGGCGGCCTGTCTCCATTATAGAATTGTCTGCACTGATATGGTATGCCATGGATGTATGGTGTAGTTGTCGGTATCTTTCTGCTCAAGGGGTTTTGTTTTGGTGAGGGCACGTGTATAGTTAGATCTGACGACAGGACAATAAATACTCCGATGTAGATGTGAGATATAATTCAAATAAAGTGGTTTTAAGGTACGAAGGACTTAAACGCATCTTTCAAAAATCTAAATGGCTGATGATCTTATGTCAGCACTTCTTGATCTGATAATCTGATTATGTTGAGAAAAATGACACAAGAAAACAATTTTCCGTTATATCGCATCTTACAATCCCATAAAAAAAATAAAGTAATGATTTATTTTAGTCACTTGTAATTCAACAAGTCATTACTTTCAGTTCAATTTTAATCAGTTAAATTTAGAAAACAACCTATTATAGTTGAACATTGGTTCTTAAATTATTTTGCTTTAAAATTTGTTTTCTGCACGGAATTAATTTTCCCTCAGACCTCGGGGGTCTGAAAACTAAACCTCTCGCACAAGAGTTCCCAATAATAAATATCTCTAATCATCCTTAATTCCAATTTAGGGTCGCTAGTCTCTGGATGAGCTTATGTGGCTGTATAGTAAAGGGACAAACGGAAGCATGTTTTTAATTTCCAATTAGGTGTGGATAATTGATATTAAGAAACCAAAATACTAAAGTTTAAATAATGTACATAGCTACATTATTAACACTGATTCTCTAACATTTCCAAACTTGTATATATAACATTACCAATGATTTATCTCCCGCTTTTTTTAAAAAGTTGGAACAGAACAATGTGACTACGAGACCTTGTAGAAATGTAAAGAATCCTGAATATGCTAACACCTGCAGTAAAAGTTTTTAAATTAAATAAATAGCTTTTCCCTATTGGCGTTATGGCACCTGCCGATATGCTCTTTCCTTATTATTGTCTACGAAGCAAATTGGTCAAAAACTGAGCTAACATACTGTCCAATTATGTTGTCAAGTTAAGGTATGAAAAATTCTCAATTACTTTTATATGTTTTGCGTAACATCGATTAAGTTTGTAATCACTATTTGAAAAATATCAAAATTTGCTATTAAAGGCGATTCTACTGGGAATGAAATTTATCTATTTTGGGGAAATGTTTTGGAACGCTTTACATTATTAAAACGCAGCCAATCCCTGGTCCCTTTTCAAAATAAACAATATTTACATTCTGGTCTGCAAGCTGCTTGGAGCTATGCAGTACCTTATTTCTTGACATATATGCCGAGTTTTGTCTCCTTTAAGCGAGAACAGACTCTAGTACTTTATTCGCTGTTTGAATACCGCAGAGCCCACAGCGGATAACCTATTAGAAGTATCTTGAACAAACTTGGGTTAATTTCTTAAATACAAATCGAATATATATATATATATATATATATATATATATATATATATATATATATATATATATATATATATATATATATATATATATATATATATATATATATATAAAGTGCTCCCATTGAAACACCATTTTCTATTTGAGCAACTAAAGAATGTTCCTTTTAAAAATTTTTGCCACTTTTGGATTATAGTTGGTTAGTACACGGTGTCAAGTTAAAAAGTTTCGATTTTTCTCTGAATTTTAATTGAATGGCGGCGTATAACGTATTTAAATTAAAGCGTTAAAATTTAAAAATATGTATTTAGTTAAATAAATAAAAATTCTAAAGCTAAAGCTTATAGCTAACTAAATAATAAACAACAAATATCAACAAAAATAATAAAGGGACATAAACATATAATACACAATATTATTAACTTTAAGTTATATATTCCTAAACTGGTAGTAGTAAGAGCAACGCCAATCCAAAATCACTGCTGCTGTTTTTCGAATTTTTCAAAAACCACCAAAATTTGTTTAGTTACCGGTGAAAAGATTTCCAATTTTTCCTGTTCTTCGCACACTCGTTTGCCATTGTTTTAATATATTGAAGCCGTTCATTTAAGTTAAAAAAAAAACTTTCAAAACTGATGTGTTGCCGCTGCCATCAAAACAAATGAAATAGGTAGATGTTGCAGACATTTTCCTGCCTTATATTACGCATCTTTCTGGGCACACGCATATTTTCATTTCTTGATAAAACCTACAATTAATTTTATGTAACATTGATACTTGGGGCTTAATTATAATGAGGGATTAAAAGGTTAAAAGAATTATAGTATACTTTTTATTGCCATGATGACAAAGATTCATGAAATTTTTGTCTCGAAGTAAAAAAAGCACCATTAATGCATAAGCATTAAAAATTCTTAATTATGCCTAAACGTAACTTGCGCCACAAACCACGGAGCTTACTTTGCTCATATGCAGGATTATGGAGATTGGCGGAAGACGAAATACCAAGAAAAAAGTTACATCAATAAATGTGCAACCTGAGCCGCGCTTACCCTGCGCTTTATGTAAGTTATTGATGCATAACTCGAACAAAATGTTGTCGCTATAACAGACAAAGTTTCACCATCGGAGGGAAATGTTCACTCAGAGTCACTCAAGTCAAATCAACTCCCTATATAATTGAAGCGTTGGCTAACCCAAAGTTGCTGCGACAGAACATTTGAATTTAGTATCGAATTATTGCTTGTCATTATTTACTGTTATAGCCAAAATGCTTTAAAGATTGAACAATTATACTTACAATTAAGTGCATGGAGAAGTATTTTGAAAAAGATATATGCTTTATTTATTTTTTTATTATTATTTATTATCTCCCGATCTAAATCATCATATTTTACTAGTTAGAAAAAAGTACTGCATTTCTTAATTTTGCTAAAAAAATAATTGATGGTTAATAAGTGAATAAATTAACTGATTCGATCGAATCAAACAAATTCAAACAAGTGGCACGAATTTTTCCTGTATTACTCAGAAACAGTTATTAAATAAAGGCGAAAAAAATACATTTACTTATTGGTAAAAAAAACTGTTTTTAATTCCACACATTAATACAGTCAAATGCTTTATTCAGAAATTAATAAAGCGAACAAGTAATTATTTTGTGCACTCTCACTAATAAATTTAGTGATTCTCTGAGTTTTTAAATGGAATACGCTAACCCCTTTATCGTGTTTGCTCAATTATCACGTTTGTTAATAATTCCCTATATCCTGACTTATCTTGGAGTCCTCAATGTAAAATAACAGCGATTTATTTATATTTCAAATTTAACTGATCGATTTATTAACATGCTATTTACTAATGGTGTGTCAAAATCTATCGTCTTGACTTTTGACGCCAATTATCGATAATTCGATGAGCCTGCCGATGATAATAAAATTCCCGACCAGTCGGTATTGTAGGACAGAGCACCAAGGACTTTTTGAGGAGCTTTAAAAATATAAAAACTAAATATCATATTATGTTTACTTAGTCTTACTAAATACGATGACAACCAGATACATAAAGATTATCAACAATTACGTAAATAAGTAGAATTTGTTACGCTTGACCTGTAAGTAGGAGTAATATTTTCTGCTCTCACATTTGATTTTACTTAGTGACACTTGGTGCTACGATATAATGGAAAATTAGTGATATACTTCTAAGAAGCTTTTTCGTTACGCACTGTTAAATTTTGCTTTTGTCATATACTACTAAATTTTTTTTCCTGGGGAAGTCGTGGAGTAGCGTATTCCGGATGAATTCTGAAGAATTCCACCAAAAATTCTAAAGAATTCCGGAAGAATTCCAATGGATTCCAGAGGCGAATTACGGTTTCCTCTACGGCTTGCCCTTCGCTTTTTCAAATTCAAAAAGTGAAAGGTTGATATAAACATTTCTTGAAGGCAAAAAATATATCTTATTGTGTTGTCAAGATTTCAGGAAATATTTGGAGTGTTGTGGAACATTTCTTATATGACCGTTTTTCGAAATTGCGATAAATGAAGGAGATCTAGTACTATGTTACACTATTGCAGCGCCTTGAAGGTATACGCGCAAAATGAATGCATATATATTTGACTGTCTCCTAGTACTTAGCCCGATTAGACTTTTATGAGAAAATTACAAGCTTTATAGCGAAGCATCAAGCAAGTAATTGTGTCACTCTTATTTAACTGTATTTAATTAGTTAGCAGACGAAATTTTTAATTATAAAACATGCATATCTTTAATCTTCTTAATCTCGTTCACTCGGTGACAACCACAAAAATAATTAAAGCATTTAATTAGAGAGATAAAGCCACGTTAAATATGGGGGCACGTATGTAGTCGACACAACTATTATACCAAAGAAAACTTAAATATTTTTCTAGCTGTAACCTTTCCTCAATTCGAAATATAATAATATAATGAACTTAATTAAAATATAATGTTTATTATGACGCCCCGTATTTGCTCTGCCTATGTCTTCAGTTATTGTAAGAAAATAAGCAAAAATTTATGTTAAAGGGTGTACAAATTAGAAACAACAAACAACTTTTGAATCTTCCGAACTTTGCGGCAAAGAATTGATCACGCAAGCGAAGCTGTATATATCACACGAACAAGTGAGAAAAATATATTAGACACGTGTGCTAAAAACGATTTTTTTCCACAATGCCGCACCTAACCAAAATACAAATCACATGCTCCCCAAGCATCGTTCTTTACAGTGAGGCAATGAGATAAGGTTATTTGTCACTTTTTATAGTTTTCCTCGAAAAACACATATTTTTTTTGTCAATTGATAGGTACACTTTTTATTTAGACCCTATAAACCAGTGTAACAACCCACTGTATGCAACTGCAACCAATTATAGGCTTACCCATGGGCATGTATTGAAAAAGACCACAAATTTAAACTTTAAAATCAACGAATCAACAACGTGAATCTGCTAAAACCTCCACCTATGGCAATAATTACTAATATAATTAAATTCTAGTTTTACCCTTCTTCTTCTTCAATTAGTTTTGGCCAGTGTATAGAAGGAGATGTATAGCGTGTGTATCATATACTCTATCGCATACACAAACGCATACAACTAAAGATATAGAGGCCCTGCCTATGTCCATAATACAGGAACTTATGAAGCAACTATAAAAAAAAATCACATTATTTATACCACAGCTATATCCACAAACGTAAAGCAAATCTGTGATATGAATAAAAATAAATAAATTGATTTAGGTACCTAAAACATATCGGGAGGACAGGACAGGTTTTTGGGAAAAACTAGAGCATTTAAAAAATCCCCAGGATCTATCTATAACCTTCGATATGCTGCCCTTTTAATATTAAAAATCGATCTTATTCATTACTAAGAGTTAAATGCAGTTTGTAAGAAGTAATTATTTCATATAGAAAGTTTTACCTACAGTTTGAGTTATTTTATTTCTAAGCAGTCATGTCCGTACAGAACTGCTTCACTGGATCTGGGCATATTTTGAGATAATACTGCCGTAAAAAATTAATACCCAAACTTCTGAATTGACGAAATATCGGCGTCCATGTTGGTTGTTCAACACCTTGTATTTGAAATAAGAGGTCCTATTGGTTGAAAACGAAAGTTAAAATGACCGCGCATGGCGGCTTCAAAAGTTGCCGTATTATCAGCATAAAAAGGGCCTCTATATATTTTAGTTAAATGGTTGACTCAATTTGTTGATGTATATACTACCAAATAATTCCAAATTTACTAAAGTAATCCTTAACGTGTTACTTGCCAATAGAGCTTCGTACGCACCTCAGGCGCATTTAATATTGACCCAGTGTGTTTGCGTGGGATTCATATGTGTTATTAATGTTATTAATCCAGTGCATTGATATCTGCTCGCTTTACAGCTTGGAAATGTAATAACCTGAGTCCACGATTATCTTGACTAGTCAAGCAGTGATCTGGGATTAATTACGTTCGATTCGGTCGACATTAACGCATTAGGTTTTGGCGCCTTTCAATTGCATCAGATGCCGTTACGGGCTTATAAAAAATAACTGCGCTTTGTTAGACTCATGATAGATGATCATAACTTGTTCTAGCTTATAATAAATAGATGATCGTTTAACCCCAAAGCCTAGTGTTTATCATTACGGAGAAGTAGAGATATTTTCTGGTTAGTGGCATACATCTGTAAAAGTCAACATGTACTGCAAGATAGTATACCAGTTAGTTATAAAAATTATATTTAATCCATGGAGTATATTTCTATGTCGAGTATATGCCTGAAAGTTCAGTACAGATGAAACTTGAGATACTCATATGTCCTTAAACTTGTATTGTAAGCATTTAGCCTGGTCCTACCAATTTATTTGGCAATTACTTTCCTTCGATTGCGCGGCTGATGACCTTAAAAACCTATTTCCATGTCCCAGACATACTATACTTTATAAAAAATACTGTTTTTTAACATTCCCTGACATAAAAGTGTTTTAGTTTTTTCTGTAATGACTTTAAGAGTTCATGGAACGTAGTGCAAAATGTAAGGTATACATTTA
Organism: Cylas formicarius; assembly: GCF_029955315.1. Lineage (NCBI taxonomy): Eukaryota > Metazoa > Arthropoda > Insecta > Coleoptera > Brentidae > Cylas > Cylas formicarius. The sequence goes on along the minus strand of NW_026844264.1, from coordinate 18,991,074 downwards.
AATCACCAGAAGTGAGCGTTTATTCATAAGACAAGAAGTTAAAGTTAAAAAAAGTTCATATTGCTCGTAAAGAGCTTTAATAACAAAAGGAGTATACTTAAACAAAAAGTTATTCGATATAAATCGAAAAATTAATTAGTACATAACAAAGCAAAATTATGAAAATTTGCATAAGGTGAAACAGACTGTTCAATACACAACTCACATTGCTGAGAAACTGTGATTGGTCCCCCTGCCATCTTTATGAATAATATTTTATTTTTATGTTTGTCAGAAACGATTTCTAGTATTTCAATTTTCAAGTGCTATTTTCTCAAAAAACGGTCACGCCCCGCGACTACTTTTTTTATTAAGCCATATACCGGGTGGTAAACAATGTAGGTGTCGGCACCTTTATCTATCAGCAACGTGAAAACTAATGACCAATTTAAATTGTCCTCCGTTGGCTGTTTTTGTCCTGCTAACGAATTTTAAAGAAATCGCCATTTGCAATCACGTGGACACTGAAGAAAGAGTTTTAACACTCGCGTTGCTCCTTTTGTACAACACATCAAACACTTATGCCGAAGCGCCGTCTCGCTTTTGTTTTGTCTCGCTGTTGTTTGTGTTATTTTTAAGAAGAAACAATTATATTTGAACCACTATATAGTTAAAAAACACAAAACAGCAAATAGCAATAACTTGCAAATCCACTATCGTTCTACAGTATCAACATTATTTTTCCGCAAAGAATTAGCTATTGTATGAGTAATATAATTGTTATAAAAGTGTATTAACTGAGGAAGTAAATGTTCGGTATAATTTAGTTAATATATTTAATAAACAAACTGACTCCAATTCTTGTTGGCTTTTCTTTTCTTGAACTATTTAAATATTTTGAGTTACCTTAAAGTATCAAAAAAGATATTTGTTTGTTTAGGTACGCTGCATTGTGGGGACAGTATGACCCAGTTGGTATCTGGAGTAGCCACACCTTTGCTAGGATCCCATGAAGCATTGGAAAGTGAAATTAAACGACTGAGGGAACGTCTCCAGACCGTGGAAAGCGAAAACGCTGCGATGAGTATAAAGCTCAATCAGCAACAGTGGGAACTAGAGCACAGGTAATGCCTTAAATATGTTAAAAATCGACGACGAAAAATGGTATATTATGCAACAAGTGCGGCAAACGGTATCTGACTCACAGGTTTATTTAACACGAGCGGAGCGAGTGTTTAACAAACGAGTGACTTAAAAAGTTTACCGAACGTGTTGCATACTGTACTGTGAAATGAAATGGTAAAGTGGCGCTTCCCGCACGTTAGATCGGTTTGTAATTAGATATTTTACAAACAGGAATAGAAAAAACATTAAATGACCCCGTATTATACAGTTCCATCGTCAGTCAGTCAGTTTATCTCGAACATTGAAAGAGTGTGTATTAAAATTTTCTCGTCTTTTAAAATGACCACCAAAAAGCGCATTTGTTTGGCCTTTGCGACCAAAATTATAGTGTTTATCTAAAATTACACTTTTCAGTGATGCACTGAAAGGTATCTGTATTTTCAAAAAGACTTACTCCGCCGCAATATATACAGAACACACACTGCTACAGCGCTTGCGAAGACTAAGAATAGAGTATCTTGAAAAGACAAGTACAGTTATATAGGAAAACCGAACGTTAATTTACCCAGATGAATGGAGACGTACGATTGATGATTCCAAAAATGTTAGAGAAAGTACAATCTACTTTAAACAGTAGTATGATACAGTTGAAAAAAGCGGAAGTTAAATATATAAATGCCGAAAAATGGAAAATTTGTATTCAACAATTGAAAAAGTTGAGGACTCATACAAATATATGTACATAGATATAGCAATAGTGAAATTGAAGTAGAAAATGTCTAAGAATAATCAAAGTTTAATATAATGTATGTGTATTATTTAGTAAATTTAAAACTAAAATTTAACAGTCCCATTTTATGAAAATTTCCAACGCAATGATAATACATTCAGGTTTCGTAATATTGCGGCCCTGCATAATGCCCTTCCATTAAGTAGACATAAATTTACCACTTCTGGGCCTTAAATCTTGAAAAATACTAGACAAGCAGGTACTGATGGCCGCGTATGGTCAATAACTTACAGCTCCTTTGACCTTCTTTAAATGTCTAATTATCGCTTTTTCAGATTGGCCGAAATCGAAATGCAAATATGTGGTTCGCGTTCAACCAGCTCGCTAGAGCAAGAGGAAAACGAAAGGAATAGAGAGAGCATCATTTAACGGCTGGATGCGCTGCCTCTCGCGTTGCGCACGCACCAAACCCTTATGGTGCAGTTCATCGCGTGACGGCCCAAGCGCGAACAAATCATGAACAACTCTAGTGAATTTTTGTGAAGACATTTTCTTATCTCGTCGTGTAAGCTGCACTTTAACAATTGACTGCCAACAATTACATGAATGAACATTGAAATACTATTTTAATAATTGCATTAATAAAGTGAAGCTTTTGTATTTCTACTTCGAACGGCGCGGGATGTTGTGCGAACAGAGAACTGACATCGTAGAAATAATCGGTTTGTTCATTTCGATATTTATTTAAGAGAAAAATATTGTAAAAAATGAAAATACCACTTGTTCGTTACCAAGTTCAACATGTTTTTGCTCTAAGCGATGTTTGAGGACTTAAGAGATGTTGCTTTTGGTTATTTTTTTGCAATAGTTCCAAATCTCCCGAAACATCTACCCAGGTAGCAACGGCACATAAGTGAAAAATTCTTATCAAATGAATACGAAAAAGACAAAAGCATTATGAGTTATTATTGGTATTCAGAAATTGATATTCAAGTTAACCCAAAATTTGAATTCTTGATGTTATCCATCGCCATCGGCTAGAGATGTATTTATTTTTGTGCCTAGTTTGGCTAGTCAAGATAGCAACTCATATTTAATATTTTTGAAACAAATTAGATTGGTATAGACAATTTTGAATAATTTCCAAATAATGAAGTATCTAGAAAACAGTCGTTGATTGTTTTTTAGTTATTAAAATAAGAAATATTTTATCTAAGTTGTCGCAATAAATTGTATTAGAAAAAGCAAAAAGTGCTAAAAGTACCAAATTCTGATACCTACACTAGTTATTGTTTTCAAATAAAATTTTAGACTGTGAAATTTCTGCACCGCTATGAGAAATTCCTTCACATTTGTAGCTAGCGAGGTGTTCATCCCTCAACATAAAACCTCGTGGACTATCCCTCCCTTAACTCCTCAAGCTTTCATCACTAAATAGATGTCTGCACAGCTGAAATTTTAATTAGTTGTTTTTTTCAATAAAACCTGCGGAGGCTGCACTTTCAGACAACGGTCAGCAGAAGTGAGGTAATACCCTGAAGTTGGACCATTTTTGCTAGCACGGAACATAAATTTTCTTATGAAAATCGAACTGTCATTACTGCTACTATTACTTTTTGTCGACGCTGCCTGGGGATAAAATGTTTGACTGTAATATAGGCATTATTTTATCAAGAATTTGTGCACAATTACTTTTCCCTTATCACCGTAAATATTGAATTTTCTTAAGTCCGCAGTTATGTATACAATAGGTGCTATTTGTTTTTGATATGTCCTCGATAATGGGCAATTTTTATTTGCAACATGATACATGTACATGATGTTGTGTAGTTCGATGATGCGCGGTATTGTAAATAATGAAAAAAAAATCATGTTAAACCATATGTGAAAAAAACCTTTTCCAACAAAATCCTATAAAAAACAATCCCGCGTTGGCCTAAATTCAGTATTATTCTCAGTAATTTTTAACTTTATGCAACCCGCCTTCCAATTTACTGAAAAAAGTTTTCTACGTTTATGTAGTTATCCATGATTTACTTTCAGAAATTATGAAACCCTATTAGATAATACAAATAATATGGAAGACATCATGAACTTCATCATTTTCGCCCGTGCACCGTTTTAGTCATTTGTGAACGTAACTAATAATTTTACAATTATTATTGTGGTTTTATACATGGTGGATGAATCAAGAATCCGAAAAAAGGCTGTACCTGAAAACGCAATCTGCATTTCTTCTGAAAAAACTAACCAAAACTTATTTGCTTAAAGGTCACTCCCACAACATATTCTAGGAAGCTGATAAAAAGCTGAAAAGTATTAAGCACTTCCGATGGACGTTTTTGGCTCACATTTTGACAGAATGCAAGTTTTCCATGTCAAATTTTCCAGGTTCTCTTATGTTTGGTTAAATTTCACATATTTATGACACCTTCTCGTATTTTAGCAGTAGATCTTGGAGAACACACTTCTTATGAAATGGCGTTAAATTAATAATAAAATAATAGGAAATCAGGAATTTAAAAAACTGGGATATGTTGCACTTAAACGATGGCAGAATAAAAAAATATTAAAAATGGACAAATTTACTGCGTTTTCAAGGGGGGATTGCTTGGACGGTCAAAAGATCATTCGATCTTCTTACCTCGAATTTTTAGTAACCTTATCATCGGTAAACCATTAATAAAAAATAAGTTCGATGCGCAATTTGCAGGGCGATTTATTAGTTGTCGGAGTTTACGAAAAATCCTGTATTGAGACGTCGTCTAAGAAAAATTGATAGAAAAATTTGTGAAGTTGCTATTGCCACGCCTAAGGTCATTCTTTGGTCATCAAGGTAACTATTCTCAGGAGGGTTTTTTCTTATCGGTTTATCTGTGAAAGCACTTTACCTACAGAAGGGATTGAAATTGCATTGTATTGCATTTATATTTATTATGTCATAATGTCCACATTTTTTTCCCGAATTCTTACAATTTGTTCCTCCTACCTTGGCTCCCTTAATGAATTTTGAATGTTCCCTCTAGCAGTCCACTATATCTTGGTTCAGAAACCTCCTCCCTTTGTTGGTTCCCACCCTGTATAAGCGACAATATTTAATTAGTTGCCACGGCAATGTGCTATATCAAATATTTAACATGTCTTATACTAAAACGGCGCATGCGTGGGACCAAGTGTGCCAAGTATTAAACGAGAGGGTTGAGTCAAAAAATTGATACTACTTACTCGCTCTTCGTTTTAGTTAATAGAACAATCTAATTTTTACTGCAACTAATTTACTGTAAATTTTTCACGACCAATTACAACAGACGAATACTTATGTTTAAAAGAAGCAAAATCTATTTATCAGAATTATCTCCCAAAAATATCGCACCTAAAGCAACGCTCTAAAATTTTATTTCAACTTTTCATATTCTTTAGATCCTTTTAAAACTCCATTTTTGCTACCCGTAGAAATACCTACGTAACGTATACCTGATCCCTAACCAATACCGCCTAACCAAAGAAGAATTTTAATACTAAATACGTTTCACAAAATGTTGCTTTGCGTGAGGTAACTGTTCCCTTCAGGCTTCGTTACTCATAAAATAATAATTTTGATCTAGTCCAAAAGAAACAATTAGATTTGTCCTACAACACAATTTGTGTCACATAAAACGTCATACTGCCACATAATTCCCAAACCTGAAATTACTAATTATAAACATAAGCATTTGTACCACCGTCGGTATTAAAGTTGCCAAACTCATTTATGTCGCCACATTTAGGTATAAATTACTTTGAATAGTAAGTGTAAATTGGTCGCATTTTAGCTCAAACTTAGCTCAAAAATTAGCAACGAGCTTTTATCAGCTCTAGTCATATTCATTGCCCAACATTTTCCCCGACTGCTTCTAACTATAAACAATTTCAATGTAAGTCAGATTGTTTGAAAAAGGGCCAATCTGTACTAAAGCAAGAGCCCAGAGATCATCGAAAATGTTATCTCATTCTATTGCAAATTCGCGGTTTTGCCTAAACAAACATAGCGATGTTAGTTACACTTTAAACCCTTAACCAGTGAGACCAAGTAATTTAAGACATACAAGAACTAATGTATGTATTGCTTAACATATTTGAAATATCGTATTCAGGTAAGGTTTGTACATTTTTTTTGTTATTTTCTAAGAGTATTTTTTAGTGGATAATCGATTGATATATATGGAAAAAAAAATTTGCCAATATAAAATATATTAACTATTTGTTGCTATGTTGTTGACAGGTATCAATAAATTGTTTTTATTTAATGAGCCTATAAATTGCCAGAATTATTAATCCATGTTAGTTTTACACATTTACTTTCCCGGCTGGATGTTCAGGAAAGTTTTGTAGGTCTGGTAGTATATAAATCCTCAATATTGAACATTGTTCCCAATTTTTAGGCTCAAAGTGTATATAGGTGTAACAAATTATTTTTAGCATTAAAAAGAATCTTATGATAATATAATGAAGGCGGTCAATACTAGTAATTCGACTTTCAGTTTTGTAACATTTAAATGACGAAAGTTTGAAACGCTAGTTTTGGTCAATATCTTTACTGGTTGACCTTCAAATAAACAAAATATTGATACTTTTGCTTGGTTTATGTCAAAACAATTTCGAATATTCTAACATTCTGCACATTTCGTGTTAAACAATATGCAATCCGACATAAAAAAAAAACAAAAACTGGAAATGTCCAAATGCCACTTTTCTTTAATAGGAGTCGGTTTCCTATTTTTTGCGTCATTATTATTATATCCATAGTTATTCAAATACAATTCCCAATAAAAATAATTCAAACGAACAGTTTTATTCCTTTGCCCAAATTGTATACAATATATGGTATACTGACATCATAGAATCTAATTAGTGAATTTACACCCCAGTCCAGTTTAATTTTATTGTTTAGAGCGATACGTGCCGCGCCATCTAGAATCCATTTAGAAAGGATTGCAGTAAGAGTAGGTGCAAAATTGAAAAAATGTTTTTTAGGGTTTAAATTTATGAAATTAGCAGTGTTTGTGTTAAAAGAATTATCAAGAACCCTTTATAGTGTTAGTAGACAAATTAATAAGTCCACCGAAACAGTTTTTGGCGCGACAACCATTTTGTACGAAATTTTTGGAGCATTGTTTTCCTAATGCCAGGTAGCAGCCTAATTTTTTTTCCATTTGTCTTTCGACAATAACACCCTGAATATGTTTCCATATCTTGAAAACAAACTTCACTATTTGCAAAATTGAATGGCGCCTGAATATCGAGAAATTAACAGAAAACCTCCATTTCTTAATAGAGCAAAATCCACTCACAATGTCTTCAGCTCGATTTTTGAGAAATATTTAATGGTGAAAACCTCATTCTCACTATCAACCGATTTTCACCAATTCTGAAAAAAGCGGATAACATTTTATGAAAATTTCTGGATCAGATAAAAACATTATTTAATAGAATTCGCCGTTTTCCATTAAAAATACAACTTTCTTGTTTTATATGACAATCGTAGATGGCGCGCTTTTTAATAATGTTTGTTAGTATCTGTCATCTCTTAGAAAATTGTAAAAGAGAGATATAGGATCTTGTTATGAAAAATGGAGGCATCTAACATTAGGAATAACACGATGCAAAAAATGTGGCATTGCAATATTTGAGTCGCTCTGCATAGAACTGCCACTCTGTTGCCAAAAATCACAATTCAATGAAAAATAAAATCGCACACAAAATTAGTTAAAAGAGGCCGCGATACTTAACTATAGTTTAAAATTTTGCTTCATAAGTCGAATATAACATGTGTAGTTATTTCAGAATAAATTATTTTATATTGAGAAATCGATATAATTCCGTTATAACAGGTTTTTTTACAACTAATTGAGTGTATTCGCGGAGTTTCTATTTAGTTAGTTGCAATTGAGACAACTATCCTACAGATTATTTCGTCATTTGTAATTACCGAAGCATTAAAATACATTTTTTACTAAATAAATAAAAACGTAATAACTAAATTCTGGACATAAATAAGAATCGCTTACCTACATTACAAATTAGGATGCAATGAGAAAAGTACACTCAACGGGCGAAATTAACACTACATTAACAGCAGACATATCAAAAGGCCTACTCTGATATTTTTCATTCCTAAAAGCATAGAACGCAATCAAATATATTTTCAAAGCGTTTGAGGTTCGTGTCTTGATGTTACGCCATTGTGATATTTGTAAATGGTATTTTTTCCTTTGAAAGTTAAATTTTAATATGTACCAAAGTAGTGTGCTGGTTACTGTGTTATTATCATAAAATCGTCAAGAAGTTAGGCAACGATGATGGAAAATTCTTTCCATTACAGTCTTACCAAAACTTATACCAAGAACACAATGACGGCTTGTTGGGTAGAATTGAACAGTATTTTAGAATTGCCATCTGATATGAGAATAAATATGAAGGTGGAGCAAGTAGAAACCAAGAACATAATAATACCAACCAATAATGGATAAAATAATAGCTATATCACTCACTTAATATTACATAGGTTATAATTATCCGTTCTAGAATTTGCATTTGTGCGATAATATGTGGGACCAGGACTAAGTTCGAAACTTTTGCAAGAACTGATAACTGTTTGATTGAAAATCAGTCCTAACAGAAAACCTACTCACACAGACCGATAAATTGTCACATCACCATCCGGTCCAAAAATCATCAGTTATCAATTTTCTTGTTTATCTGAGCTCGAGTCAGGGAACACAGAATTAAAACACCTTACACCTGCTCTTCTATATAATAATTTTCACATTATAGATTTTAAGCGTTCCATCATATAGTACACTTTACCGCAATCTTCAGAAGACAATGAGTCTGAAAGAAACCCCACACTTGACGCTGTTGTCCTTCCTTACATTCAAAACCTCATTGGCCACACCTAAAAGTTGTATGACATATGACAAGTAACGCCATCTACATCTAACACTATGACGAAGGCATATTATAAGGTCATTTCAATAAAAATCATAATTTTACTAACAAGAATATGATATATTAAAAAAAACTTTATAACAGTTTTATGTTAATATTTACACCCACAATGTGTAGATGTGAATAAATAAAATGTTGACATGATGTAAACTGAGAGTTCAGAAAACCTAAAAATTAAACATCATAAAATAAAACAAACGTCCGACTAAATTCGAATAAACAGCAATAAATAAATGGCCACGAAAATTTTGGCAAACTTAGGAGATCAGAGATCTGCGCTGAATTACGTGAAGTTTATCGAAACTCTCTTTGGCAACCTCAAACAATGCTTCTGACATGCCTTTCCCTGTTTTTTGGACCATGCTGTAGAGGACACCATTTTTATTTTGGAGTAAATTGAAAGGATGATCGAACTCTTTCATTGTGCCCGCATCCATAACCAAAACTTTATCGGAATCCATTACAGTATGCAGCCTAGAAAAAAAGAGCCGTTAACAAAACTTAACCAGTACCTAACGAAAATATTACCGATGGGCAATTGTAAGTACCGTGCAGTCGTTGAATTTTCTTCTGATCGTCTGCTGAATGAGCGCATCTGTTTGTGGATCCACATTGGCGGTCGCTTCATCGAGCACGAGTATTTTGTTGTTGCGCAGGATGGCTCTAGCTAAGCACACTAACTGTCTTTGTCCAACACTAAAATTTGAACCGCCTTCCGACATTTTCGAATTCAATCCCGACATCAGATCTTGAACGACTTCTTTTAACTCAACAGCCTCTAAAGCTCGCCATAACTCTTCGTCGGTGTATTCGTTAAAAGGATCCAAATTTTTCCTCATTGTTCCAGAAAAAAGAACTGGTTCTTGAGGGATAATAGAAACTTTGGAACGGAGATCGTGAAGTCCTAAAAATGTTGCGCTGTAGTATTATGTTGACAATTTCGGAAATAGGCAATACCAATCGACGCGATATCAACGTCATCAATTAAAATCAATCCGCTGGTTTCCGTTAATTGAAATATAGCGTTTATAAGAGACGATTTTCCTGCTCCGGTTCTACCGACAATTCCGACTTTCTCCTTCGGCTGGATTGTAAAGTTCAAATTCTTCAAAACGGGCGGATCGTTAGGAAAATACCTAAAACATAAGCTTAGAAACTAAAAATATTGAGAATATTATTCATATTACCTTAAATAGACGTGCTTAAACTCAATCCGCCCATCCCTGGGCCACGAAGATGGTGGTTTACGGTCAGGGGATGATTCTAGGTCAGGTTCGTGTTCAACATCGGTATATTCCACGACTCTTTCAACTGAGGTCATCTGGTTTTCAAGCTCGGCTGATTGACGCATGCCCCACTGGAACATGCCCGTTAAACCGATAGCTTGTGTTATGGCCAGACCCACGTTTCCACCAAATTTTTCTGAAAATGACGTTATTGATTGATTATTTTTTATTTGAATTAACTTTTTTATAGAATTTTCAGCTTTGTAAGATAACCATGTTTTTAAAAGCAATCAAAAATTACAAGAAATAGTAACTAAATATCGCTCGCAAAAATTAAGAACGATAGACGCATCTAAAAAGTGCGCGGCTAAAATAACTTGAATTATTGTTATTATGCAAAACATATAATCAATTGCATTTTAATTACGAACAGGGTTGGGCTGATTTTAATCAAGTGATTTAAATCCCGATTAAAATCATGATTTAAATCAAACTCCTATTTTATTAAATCTTTTTTTGAGACCAACACAAAAAGCAACGTAAGAATATAATCACAAATAAAAAGTAAAACACTTTTTAAAAATATGACGAATAACAATATGTAATACACACTTTATGATTCTGCATTTTCTTGGTATAGTTTAGACAACAATACTAATTTTCCCCCTTTTCCTATCCCCATCCTGTTCCTTCTGTACAAAATCAAAAGTGCTTAAAGTTCGTTCTACTGACGCTAAGGAAGCAGTTGCATACTGAAACTGTTTTCTTATTGGTAACTGTTTCGCAATTTCTGGCGCATCCTTTTGTGATGTCCACCATTGTGTTCCTTTTACGTTTTTTATTACTTTATTATTTTTTAAATTGGCAACTGCGGACATTCAACTTGAACAAATGGCAAAAATCCAGTGTTTCTATAAAAATTATTAATTGTTTCTAAAGTCAGAATCTTTTTTTCTGGTGTTAACGTATATTTTTGCTTTTGGGGGTTCAACATATAGACATATATAAAATGATATGGCGTGAGTGCCTGCTTATATTAATCCTGATTTTTTTCTACTTTTTTTTTCTATAGCATCTGAAGTAGTAACTTTTTTTCTCTGCAAAATATCAACAACAACTGATAGTGGTTTTAAAATACTTAAATACTCTTGTGCCCACACCTTTTAGTAAATGACCGAATCAATTTAGTTTTTGTTTTCTTCATAGATTTTTAATAATATATTAGGCCACAAACTACTTCAGTCAAATATTGTGAAGTATGGGGTTTTTTCGAAGCATAAATAGTTTCATAAAGAAGCGCTCGTCCATCTTCAGCTGTTATTGTAGCACATATAAATGACTCATTGTGACCATACGCCAATGGATTCGCACATTGTCCTGACAGAGAAGAAAAACATTTTGCCCTTTCCTGCTCATATATGTCATCTAAAAGGCAAGTTGATATGTTTTTCTTGATGGCGGAGTATAATCAGGTCTTAATAAGTGAGCTTCTTTTAATTCAGAGTTTTCAATGCATCGAAAACTCGAATTAGTAGCAAAAATTGCCTTTGGTATTTGTTTGTCAATCTCTCTTTTTCAGCTGTTGATGTTCGCATTACGAAACTACTCAAATTAGGCTGATTTTCGTTTCTTTTTCATTGTTTGGACTTTGCTGGGATTTCCAAAGACTTGACAAATCTGTAGTGAGTGAAAAGAAAGTGGCTAAAGACAAAATAGAAACATTAAAAACATAATTTTTAAATATATATCATTAAATGATACACCAAATACGTACCCAAATTTTCTTTAAAAAATTAGTAAAAGGTTTATTGGATTTCATTAAATTTATAAGGTTAACTTTTTTTTTAATACGTTGAACATCGTGTATATTCTTTTCTAAGATAGAGAAATTATAAGATATGATTACGAAATATTTTTTTTATGCATCGTAAAAAATAAAACTAAGTAAGTACCTAAAAATTATAAACATTAACATAAATAAAATGCAGGCATGAATTTAAATTTGGCAAGAAAAGACAAAAAGGAAATGACATTTTTTAAACGATAAATGCCTTCTTTTGAAAAAGTTTTTGTGAACACCATACTTCTACCTTTTACGAGATGGAAAGTTAAATAAACAAGTAACAAGTAATAATAAAACAATATTATTTACCTACCTGTATTCGTTTCTTGATTATTATTACAAATATCAATACCACTTTGCAGTATCCCTTGAATTTCTTGCAGATTTTACAAATCGCTCTACATCCAGATTTATTTTAGAACTGTTGTTTTAATGTAAAACTATCATATGCTATTTCCTTTAATTCTAGACATTTAAATGTTTTCACCTAAACTATGACCCCCATTCCTTCGACAAATCACTAACTAAATACGCGAGACGTATTCGACCAATTTAAACATCGGGAAAAAAATGGTCGCGACAGAAATTTTCTTGCAAAAACCGCGTTCTGACGAATACAAATGTGTATATTGTACTATATTGTTTATAGTGGCTTTAAAATATATTGTAATTGCTACAAAGGAAGCGGAAAATACATATTCTTATGAAATTAATTAAAAAAAATTAATAAAAATCAAAGTGCCTAACACTGGTCATAAAAAAACTCGTGATTAATATTTGGTTAGTTTAAAATTTTACGCCAAACCATAAAGTGTAATTGTCATTTTGGTAGATATATTTTAGTAAATTTCATAACCAACCAAAGGTTTAGAACATTTTAATAACGTCAAGAAATTTCACGTACCGTTCCCGATCACTAAAAAGCTGAATGTAACCATTGCAATGTACAATATACAAACGAGATCCAACCAATAACCAAAAGCCCTCGATGTAGAGATAAAAGAGTACCAAGCGGAACTGTGAAGGTCTTGGTGATTATCGAATTCCCTGATTAATATTTCTTGGGCGCCGAATGCCCGTATTGTGGTTAATCCCTGCAGCGTTGCGTTTAGATGGGAAAACACTGGACTCTTTGCTAAAAAAAAAATCGGCTAACTTCCGGAATCGGCAGAGGTAATTTCCACTCACTGACTCCTTCCAATCGCTTAATATTTCTACTGGTTCTCAAATAAAAGATCCGCATAAAGTAAAATATTACTCCGACAGCGACAGTAGGAATAAGCAAATATGGACTCACGATCGCCACTACAACGATAATCCCTACCAATGTTAAACCAATTTGTAACACGTCGACCATTGCAGAAGGCAGCAATTCGTCAATTGCGCCCATGTCCTGGTTATAATAAGAATTTCAACATTTGCTTCTTCAATTTTAGTTTATTACCTTGGAGAACCTGTTTAATATCCTGCCGCCACTGTTGGTATTGAAAAACCTCATAGTAGCTCGGGTGATACTTGAGAACATATTGTCGTGAAGATTGGTTGATGCTTTCATACACACCGCGAAGAACACACAAGACCGTACCAAAGTGAATATCACCAAAAGGATTATTATGCCTGTGTATATGTAAATAGAAGTTTCTCTCGAAAAGTGCCAAAAGTCTGTAACAATATCGCTGTATGATGTAGAATCTTTCTTAACGATTTCACCCTCGGTATAAGTATCATTGTGAAGTTTACTTGTCAAATTAAAAATCGGTTTCGACAAGTTTTTTGCTAAGAAGTCCTGTTGTTCCAAGTTGACCCTAAAAATCAATTTGTTAACCTCTGCTATAGAAGAAAATCTGTGCTGTGTTACCAATACGTAAGGAAATAGTCTGAGGCACTACCAAACAGCTGAGCAACCACAAATAAAACAAACATGATAAATATTGTACAGAAATTTCCACCAGCTTTGAAATATGCCTTGTAGACATATCCTCCCACAGAACCGGTACCCTTTTGTTCTTCCACCTACCAAATTGATTTCAATAAGTTAAAAAACTTCCAGTTATAATTATGATATTTACAACTCTTGGAGCTTCCACTTCTACGGACGATATGCTTTTAATGGAACTCTTCCTAACATAATCATTCTCGATATTATCCATTTCCTCTTCCTGATTCGCGGCATCAGAAAGTAAATTTGTAAAGTCCAAACCACTCTTCTGAAGATCTCTGTAGGAACCTTCAATCTTACAAATACCATTCTCTAAGAATAGAATATGATCTACCTTAAATAGAAAGAAGGGATGTATGTTTAAACAAAAATGCGTTTACAATTCCAGCTACCTCTTTTAAATACTGAAGCTGATGAGTAACAAGCACTACTGTATTATTTCTAAGAAATCCTGCTATACATTGTTCAAATAATTCTTTGCCAACGTGAGTATCAACTGCAGATAGGGGATCGTCCAAGAGGTAAATATCTGCTTCTTTGTATACCTACAATAAAGAGCCTACAGATATAGATATGATAAGATAATTATGTACCCACAGCTCTAGCAAGGTTAATTCGTGCTCTTTGGCCACCACTTAACGAAACTCCTCTATCTCCAACTATCGTTTTGTCTCCATAGGGCAACAATTGGAAATCCCTTTCTAAGGCACATTTTTGGACGACTGTCCTGTAACGGTCTTTGTCCATCGGGAGTCCAAAGAGTATATTTTGTCTCACGGACCCTAGACGATTAACGTCAAGTACAACACAAAATTACCTTGGTTTAGAATCTCACCCGCAAAGAGCCATGGCTCTTGGGAGGCGTAGCTAATTTCTCCATTAACCTCCAAGGAGCCACAAGTGAGAGGAAGTTCTTGCAAGATTGCGTGTAACAGCGATGATTTTCCTGCACCGACGGGACCGATAACTGCCAATAGCCTACCAGGAGTTACTTGGAGAGTTATATTAGTTAAGGTGTTATCTAGAGATGATTCTGACCACCTGGCAGTTGCGTTTTTCAAGGAAATTCCTAAAGTCAGAATGACCAATTCAAAGATTAGATTTTTGGAGAGCACGATCTCAACAAACATTGAATTTTTTGACTTTGAATTAAAGTTTAAATTGCGCGCAAATGATTTGAAATAAATTTTAGATTTTATGCAATTATTTTCTTATTATCAATATTTTTCAAATATTAACTTGAGCTCGTAGGATGGTTAGAGTAATTTTTTTTATTACTGAAAAAGCGTGATTTTCCCTGTTGCTGTATAACAAGTATTAATTTCATTCAAATATTTTGAAAATCAAAGAACTCACTAAATGGTGTTTCAAGAATTTTTATACATACCTGATTGTTGAGGCATTCTGTATGCTTTACGAAAATAGGATTGTCGAGATTAATAATGATTAAATTCAATTTAAAAAAAAAACGAAATTAATATTAAGATTTCTTCATGATTTAGAAGAGGGAGACAAGACATGGGAAAAAAATTAATAAAAATCGGATTTATTTTTTGGGTAGAATTTAAAGTTACAATAATAAGCTTCATATTTTAGAGCGACACGGCAACTCCTCCGTTCATGTTACTGAGCTATGACCTTTGTTAGTTTGGTATTGTGCTGTTATGGTAAATGCTAAGAAAAAAATGTTTTTAATGTCACGTTATTGCACAAATTTTACAAAAAAACGATATTGCAATAACTTTTTGGTAAAACTGATTGATTAAAGAATGTTCTGCATTAACGTATTAAAACTATGTACTTTAACCAAATAGTTGAAATGCTGAACTTCAGAATATCTGTTATATTTAAAAAGTTCTTTCATTTTGAATATTGTCTATACGTCTAGCCTGCATCACAGGGACACAATATCTGGCATACAAATTATTTATTTCTCTATCTCAGTCATAGGTCTGTTCCTCACAGTTTCAAAGAAATGTAGAAATAGTTTGCGTACGTGATATTTGAACAATGTTTTTGCTTAGCACCGACTCGCTCTTAATTAATCGGATTTTCCTTTAATAATAGGTTTTACCTAATTCATGACTCCTTCTAAAATCTCCGTTGAACTTGTATTTCTCGTCTTTTTCGTTCTTGGCAATTTCCGCTGACCTTATTGCTTTCGCAATTTCGGTCTCTTCGTAAAGCATAAATTTGTTGAGACGCCGAATAGAAACTGCTGCTTCGGCAACCTTTAAAGATTGCGAAATGTATACATACATGGTATCCTCAATGTGAAAAGCGCCTCACCTGCGATATACCTTGTGGGAAAAAAACAGTCATAGTCTGACGTAAAATGTTATAAAATGAAGTAAGGACGAATACTTTTTCGGCAGTTATATAGTTCCCGAAGAGAACGTAGGCTAATATACTCGCAAATATTGCCATTCTGGTGCTGTACATTATAAATCCCAGATAAATGCCGCGCATTAACGACGATTTACTAATGGCCTTGATTTCATACCTAAAACAAATGGGATTAGTGATCATTACATTGAGGGGTACCAAATCTTCCCACCTTCTTGCTAAACTCACTAAGGTGGCAAAGGGAATTTCCCAGGCATACATTTTAATTACTTGAATGCCACATATAATTTCGTTCATGAGACGCACCCTTTCATCGGTTCTTAAGGCAGTTTTTAAGCGTAAAGTGGATATTCGTTTACCCAAATATACTAGAACGGTTATCTAAACTTAGCGGTTACTTATGGAGGTTTTGATGATACTTACTTTGTAAAGGCACGAAAAATATTAATACCAAAACTCCAATGGCCGCGGAGACTCCGACATGTAAATACATTAAATAAGTACATATAATAGTTTCCAAGGGGCCAAGCCAAAGTTGGTGAACAAATAAAACAGCCACATCAAAGCGGTTCACGTCGTTTGATAAAAGATTGACAACCTGAGTTTGAGGAGTAAATCAGATTTTACAAGCTTTATTCCTAGTCGATCAGATGCTTACCTGTCCGGCTGTCGTTTCTCCTAAAGCAGCTTTACTTAATCTAAGTGATTTCCTATAGATGAGAGAACAGCAAGCGACTCTCAATTTCATTCCAAAATGCAACACACCCAACATATAAGGATGTCTAAAATATTCAACTCAGTTGCATAATTTTTTCCAATAATACGTTTAACACTCACGATATCAAAATATTGGTTAACGAGCAGAACACAACCCCCGCTGCATACCAGTAAGCTTGAGTTAAAGTAATATCCTCCTCATTTGGCATATAAAATCGCAAAAGAGGACCCAATATCAATGGCTGCACAAGCCTAAAAATATTGATTGCATTTAGGTGACACCTATATTATATTGTGTTACGGGCACTTAGTAAAGCAGTTATTTACAAGATGTTTAGTCGAAGATGCAAAGGATATACACAAACTATATGGGACTGGAAAAGAAGGAGGCCTCGCAGTATTAATGTAACCAGTAAGTCGACACTTAGCAACCCTGTGCAAATTTTTGGAACCTATTTATCATTTTTTAGCACAATCAAAAGGGCTAGCTCGAGTGTTTTTGTACTAGTTAAATAAATAACTATTTGACGAATCTACAGATTTAAAATTAAACTGAGGTTCACTACATAGAGAATCATAATTTTTTTTATTATGTTTGTTTACTAATACACATATTTATCCATTGCCATAATGGCTCAGGATCATTATACTAATGTAAAAATGTCTATAATTTCAACCACCAATAGTGATAGCGCTAATGCAAAATTGTGATTTCTTCGTAGCACAAAAACATTACAGTAATACTGTTAGGCACGATTTAATGATGAAATTCCGAAATCTTTTTTTTTTTAAGGCACGGAAGTGTTATAATAGCAATGCAAGAGCATTCAAGATAACTATGAAACAAACGAGGAAAGTTCTACCTCTAAGAATAAGCGTAAGGAAAA
Organism: Cylas formicarius; assembly: GCF_029955315.1. NCBI lineage: Eukaryota > Metazoa > Arthropoda > Insecta > Coleoptera > Brentidae > Cylas > Cylas formicarius. The sequence goes on along the minus strand of NW_026844264.1, from coordinate 18,973,295 downwards.
AGTTGCAGTATCGTTTATACATAGTTAGAGGAAAATATTTTACAGCGTTACATACAGGGTGGTGCAATAGTATCAAAACAGTGTATTTCTCTAAACGATTAATAAAATTGAGTATTATGGAATAACTTGACTCAGCTATTTAACAAAAGTGGTAAACGGCCGATAGCCGACCACAACAAAATAGTTAGATACCGGGTTTTCTATTTCCGAAAAAATAGTAAGTTATGCAACAAGTTCAATAAATTTTTATTAAATTTTATCAACGTATTATAGTGGCTGGTGACACTCATTTATGAAGCACTCGCTCCGCTAGTCCAAAAACAAACTCGTGACTAAAGTCGCGTTTATCAAACATATTGAAAATATACATATCGCATTAAAATTCAAAACCAATCACGGTGTAATATGAATATTTCTTGCAGGGATAGTGTTTTGCCATCTTTTTATGAAACACCCTTTATAATTAAAAATATTTTTAGAATGTTTACCTTTTGAATTTATGCATTTATTAAAACATTCTTTTAAATTGTGATAAATAAGATGATATAGTGCCTCGTCACACTAGTGCGCCAGCCTGTAGAAGAAGAAAGCTAAAAATCTATTTGACCTAAAAACAGGAAAAAATTTTTAAAACGCCTTCAAACTATATTTTGCTTATCGTATCAGCTAAATTCATAGTCAAACGGTTTAGAAGCTAAAAGTACTATTAGCGATTTTTGAAAAATATCGTGGAAAAGGATTTATAAACAGTGTTTATATATTTTGTGAGAAATATTTATCTTTTGTCCCAATTTTTCAGTATTAATGTTTATTATATTTATAAGTATTTATTTTATTTTAAAAATAATAAAATTCAGAAAACTGTCCGAGAATGATTTACAGATATTTAAAAATAAATAGAAATTAACAGTCCAAAAAAAATGAACCTAATAATAGGGAATATATTTCAAAAAATCAAAACTAGGAGTGAGAAAATATATTTTAAAATACGTTTTCAAGTAAATCCGATTCCTGTCTCCATTTTCTTTTTATTGCCTAACTATCTCGATCTTCCACGTTAAAACCATATTCCGAGTCCACATCTTTAATTGCGCTATAACTAAAAATACGTTTAAGATCTATCCAAGAGAAATAAATGTAAAAATCGAAACATAAGTAAAAAACAACAAAGTGTGTTTTATATAAATATATAGTGCGTTCGGCTGTATACATATACAAAGTAATTCAATTTCGAGCATGGGATCTCGAAAACTATAATAATATATACAACGATCTTTAAATTGGTGTAAAGATTTTAATTCCAGTACTTAACAATACGTCGTTTAGAAACTTCTAAAATTTCAAGTAGGTTTAAAGATATTCGAAGATAAACGAAAATTGTTGATTTCCACGTTATTTTATTGTGCAGTTCATTGTAGAAATGATGCAAAATATGCAAATATTAAATTATGCATCAATCATATAGCTAAAGAAAGTGATAAAATAAAATTGAAAATTTGGGTTTGCTAGAATATCTCAGGAACTACTTCGAATTTTGCCCTAATTCAACGATCCTCGGATCTGGTATAGTTTGCGAGTTTGCCAGCATTATATAAATTAAAAAAGTTGATACTTTATTTCTTATTAACGTAGTAGATTTTAGCTACCGATGGCATTTTGACGTTTGTCAATGCGGACGGTTACGTCCCACGTGATTCAGTGAATCTTTTAGCGCTGTTTTGCAAAAATGTATCAAAAATCGTAGAAAAAATATAGTATGCAAGGCATTGATAAACTTTTCAGTCACTCACTTATTAATCAAATCAAATCAATGAAATAAATGAAACCCGTGTCTAAAATGGTATTTATTAACGCGTTGTAAACAATTTGTTTTATTTATTTCTATCTATTCTGAGCTTCTTCTTATCTTGTTAATACTTTGGTGAAACAAGTTTTAAAACTTACAAAACTATGTTTCACAATAACATACCATCACCCAAAGGATTATTTACAAATACAGATATTGGATCAGAATAGGTCAGGAAATACTAATCTGTTCTACACGCAACCAAACACACACCAAACTAGCTACTGCAATATTTACTCTTCCTTCTGTGATTGGATGCTGTGGTTGCTCCAAGTACTTGCAGTGTCATTAATGCCGACCTTCGCCGCTTGGGAAGAACTAAGCGTAACGGGGTAGTTTATATCTGGGGGTGTGAAAAAACTCACCAAATTTCCCAAAAATATCGGTTGATTTATTCTAGCAATAAAAAATAATGCCTGTGATAATTTTTTTACTAAACTGATTTCCTTATGTTGAAAAAAAATTAACAAGTTTCCTTTGCGACATTTTACTGTAACCTTTTTGTTTTACATGTAGGTTTGCATCAGAGAAATTTAGAAAGCCTATACAAATTTTAACTTGTTCTATTTTGCAGTTATTCTAAAGAAATTCAATAAAAACGCAGAATGATGCGTTACATGTCATAACAGTACATAAATAATGCCTTACTGTTTCAAAAACCAAACAACGATAATAAACATTTATTCCAGAAAAAAGTGTCACGATAAATTTTCTGTGCTTTCAGGTACAGTTTTGTATGTGCAAATGTCAACATCCTAGTTCAAAGAATACAAAAATGCGAAGTACAGGTTCGTGCGTCTGTTTTATTTTAAGCAATTGCTGAATCGAAGGTATAGTAGCCATTATCAAAGTCAATCAAAATCTTTTCCATTGAGTGGTATATTTCGCTTTATCTCTTTTTTTTGTGTGTGCTGATGTTTTCTTGTAACCATCACTGAGACGTTTTGGAAACAATTTAAAAATCTAGCTTTCCACAAGATATCTTAATTTTTGTGTATCTATTAACTTAAAGCCCTATCAACAATTTGTACTTGTGTTCATTAAATTATTTTTAAAAAATTTGGTCCGCATTGTACATAAATTGCTATTTAAAGCATTTACGGTAAACTTTCTATTTGTTTACAGCGGATATTTAAAACGTATTAATTTCAAAATAATTATCTATAATTTGCATATTCCGAACACATACCCTTTAATGCTGGAAGATTTATTTGACCATTTGACATTATTAACAATGTAACAGTGTAACAATATTACTATGTAACTATTTTAAAGAACAGTTTACAAATACCCTCCACTTTATTACATATTTAATTTCTGATTACTTCTAATTATTTTACCAATTTTTGCTGATCATTTTTCCAATTTTGTTTATGCATATTATGTAAAAGTTTTTTTTTGGGGCGCAAAATAAAAATGTTACAGGATGGTTCCCGTCTATAGAAATAGTTTCATTTATATACTAATTGATGACTCCGTTGGGGCATATAACATAAATGCCCATATGAAAACCTTCAATTTAGCAGGTGGAACAGTGTCTGTTTACTCTCACTTAAGTTACTAGTCTGTCTGTAATACAACAGAACATTTAGTCAGTCCACCGAAGTACGTTTTTCGCTTTCATTGATTTTGGTTAAAATTGCTATAATTAAAACACAATCATCGTCACTGGGACATTAAAAAGCAATTTATAAAATGAACATTTACGCTCAGAGCCCACACTGTTCTAGATACTTATTGAATTGCTGGCGACGGAGTGTATAGTTTGACAACCATGTGCCAAACGAGCTCCATTTTATGAAGTCCATACTCCTAAATAACTTACAAACTCTCTCTAAGGAGTAAAAATTTAAAAATAAAGAAAACACCTAAAATAGCCCAGATTGCAATTATCCTTACCTGATGGCTTCGCTTAAAAATAAAACTATTCCATAAAATAGGAACTCTAAACCGAATACTCTAATCAGCACTCTATTCAACGATGGACTTCGGTTACTTTTTAATGCCCTCTGTTCCTCTTCTCGCCAACATCGCTCTATTTCGTTGCCTAATCGGGCGGATTTGTGTTCCGATAGAGTTTCTGTTAAATCTTGCTCTTCTAAGTCGCGCTTGAATCCGCGTATAAATGTAGGTATTGTGTAACTGCAAAAAAAAAACATTTTTGTTGCCAAAAAAATTCGTCATAAGTCATATTTTATGTATATTTTACGGGGATTGTGCATAATTATGGCAATGTTAGCAATGTCCAGAGAATGTACACCATGATCATTTACATTCGATAGTTTTGGTTAATTTGGCAGTGTGTTTATATGAGAAATATTATTTACAGTGAGCTTTGTCATAGGACAATGTTTGCATGTCCGATTTTCCACAATGTCCGTAACCTATACAGGGTGTTCAAAACAAATGCGAAAAACTTTATTACTATGAAGATGAAAATAATATTTGAATTATTTTATTTATATAAAAATAGATAGAACAATAAAATATTACGGAAGTATTCCTATTATAAAACCACACTCTCTGCATATTTTCCTTCTTTTCTTTTCAACTGACTGGAGGCGATGGAATTAGACTACCCGTATCATTCTTCTTATCCCAAACTTAAGGAGAAACCTATGTAACATAGAAAAAAATAAATTTCGATAGACGACTTACTTTAAAAAAATTAAATATAAGGCATGTATGTCGACATAAAATAAGCCTTTCTAAAATATATTTCAAATTTTGCTGGTGATTATTTTTGGATTTGCCATATTAACTATCTTAAAACAGTGATGCCTGCTAATTTTTAAGCAAGAAAAAATTACATGCTGATTTCATTTCCTTGTCTGATAAAAATTGTTCGAGTGTTGTAAAAATTACTAACAAACACCTTTTTTAACTTTGACACTAGGTATATCGAAGAATAAACCGTAGAGAATTTTTAGAATAAAAGTTTCTTTTGTTTGAAAATTTTGGAAGATGAGGGCAAAAGTTTAATGGTTGTCGGTATTTTGAAGACCAATCTGAATTGTTTTTTTAATTTATCTTCACTTTTTTCATAAGAAATCTACAGTTTTACTTTGTAATAGTTATTCTGTTACACGCTATTTAGGAATAGGAACTATTTTTTTAAACTATACGCGCCCGTGGCGTATGTTCGAATGTCAATGCCAAAATATGTATTAAAATCTTACACGCAATTTGTACATATTGACACTGACTATGCGCAATCTGATAAAAATTGTTCAATTGATGAACAAACCAACGAAAAACCTTTTTTGACTTCGAAACTCGATCGAGCAATTTTTTTGAGCAGATCTTTAATGGCTTCGAGTATTTTTAAGACCTATCGCATTGTTTTTTAACTTATCTTCATTTTTTTACAAGAATTATACAGTTTTGTTTTGTGACACATATTCTGTTACATATTATTTACGAATAGGTTCTATTTTTTGACGCTGTTGTCCAGACCACCGTCGCCAACATTCGAATGTCAATGCCAAAATAGAAGGTTAATTTTTTTTTTCAAAATTTCTGTTCAAAATGGAAGCGGTTTGTGGGAAAGTCGCGTTAATCACGGGAACTACTTACGGTATCGGAGCTGCTTATGTGAAAGATCTTTTTCAAAACGGTCTAAAGGCATGCACGATGTCAGATATAGATCCAAAAGGACAAGAATTGGCCGACGAAATGAATTGCAAATATGGGGAGGGCAAAGCGTTATTCATACAAGCCGACGCCATTCAGAAGGATGCGCTGGAATGTGTATTCGAGAAAAATATGCAAACATTCAAAGGCTTAGATATCGTGGTGAACAACGCAGGTAGTATTTTAGAACCTCAACTGATAATAAGTTGCCTTAACGCTCGGGCAAATTAGAACGCGGTCATCTATTAAATATACAGAGCAGTTAAAAAAAATGTTTGTGTTGCCGCTTTTTATTTTCAGACTCTATACTAAAAATTAAGTTGGTTTTGTTCAAATCTTATAATATAACTCTTTTTCAAAAAAACGAAAAAAATAGTAGGCGCACCAGATTTTTTGTCCAGAACCAAAGTCAAACGAATCCATTTAGTTTAGTTCTACACAAAATTAAGATTAATAGTTATGCTGCAATGGACCAAGTACAATGGACGGTGTTAATTCCCACATTGCAGCGACAATTTTCGAATTTGTTGAGGCGACAAAGTAAATCAACCTCATTTTTATTGTTGCTTTATTCATTAAGACAAAAAAATTTGAAAAAGAGATAAATTTATATGAAATGTATAACTTTCCCTATAACCAATATTTTTCGCCGTGTCGCATCTTAGATGTGGAAAAAAATAGTGGTTAAATGTCTTATAACCAAAACGGAAAATACGATTGTGTATAATTAATAGTTCCGAAACGACAGCACAATTTTTTATAAACAAACGTAAATTTTACTAGCGAGATTAAAACTTGTTTTCCACAAATTGCGGCTATATTAAACATGGGTGTCAGACTTAAAATGAGGTATTAAAATATGCTGATGCTCATAAAATATTCTTATTTTTAAGAACTGGGCTAAGAGATTTATTATTTAATAGTATATATGAAACAAGACGAGAGTTCGAGATGCCTTGACGTATTTATTTATTAGAGTATAGAATTGATTCGATAAGTTGGATTAGAAGTAGATTTGGGTTTGTTACCTTAGTACACTATTTTGCTCTGAACCGTTATAGCCATGCCCTATAACTCTTGAAATAATCATATTTATCTTATTTATAAATTATATTTGTTCCAGGAATCCTCCGTGATTCGTTGTGGGAACAGACCATAGACCTCAACATCAAATCGACGATACACGGGAGTCTCTTGGGTATTAAGTATATGGGAAAAAACAACGGTGGAAACGGTGGAACCGTTGTAAATACTTCTTCAATTTTGGGAATGCAACCGTGTTTCGGCTGCCCAGTTTACACAGGTACCAAACACTTTGTCATCGGGTTCGATAGATCCATGGGCTCGCCCTTCTTTTTCAATTTAACGGGAGTTAAGTTTCTAACAATATGTCCCGGCGTTACCGAAACACCGATGGTATGGGACGCCGACAAATGGACGCTGCAGGGGTTTCCCGGTTTAGGTCAGGAACTTGCTGCCTTGCTGCAGTCAATGCCGACTCAGACGACTCAACCCATAGCAGAAGGATTGCGAAAAATGTTAAATGAAGGCGAAAATGGAAGCGTGTGGGTTGGTGAAGATAACATGTTCTACGAAGTAGAGATTCCGGATAGAAAAACGTTTAAGAAGAAAATATGCTGAGTAACATTTGTATTCATGTTTGCTGCAGATTTTCAGTAAATGTATGTCTTGGTCAAAGATGTGTATTTCAATAATAAGTATAGAAACTGCCCTAGTATACAACATATATTTTACTGGACTTTAAAAAGTGCAAGAAGTGCACATATCGATATCTGCAACAGTTTACACATTTTGCACATGTTGCTCACAATATTTTTCTAAGTTCTTAACTTGTCACTGTCAGATCAAGCTCCTAATCAAATCGTAGAAATCGTGGGAAAAAAAACTTTTTGTGCACAAGTTCTAATTCTGGTTTATAAATTGGACATTCTATATGAGGGTGGTGATTTTCTCTCCTAGACACAAAAATAATTGTTTGTTTGCTTTAAGGACTTTGCTTAACTAAATCAACGTCGCCAGTCGCCAGATTCAATTGACTTCATGATCTGATTATTTCTTAACTTGAAAATAGAATTGATTTATCGCCTTACGATTGATACCCATTTAGCCAATTTAGATTCATGAAATGCATTCAGCTTTTCTTCATTATCATTAAATCGATCTTTAAATATTTATAATTACGTTTTATATATTGTCGATAGAGGCTAAAAATTAATACGGATATCAAAAAGATGATTGGCAATTGGGTTTGTGCCACATAAAAAAAGTCAAAGCTTTCTAAAGTCAAACAATTATTGCACAACATTAGGTTTGTGGCGTGCGTGAGAATAAATCTGGTGTTGGCGGACGACCATGGACGCTATAAATAAATATAAGTACATATAGCAATATAGCTTCCCGAGCCATGGATCGATTGCCTGCGTAACGACTACTGTTTATCCAGTTAATTATGTGCCTATATACATTAACGATTTAAGAGAGTATTTGCACTGGAGTAATTCTATACCAAATAGGGCACACAAGGAGCTGATGCCTTTAATCACAAATTACTTTCTTCCTGGCAGGCAACGATATCACTTGCCGAATGGAATAGTGCCATACTTTATTTAGTTCGACCTGATTCTATTTTTTGATCTATTTTGCAATACTGGGTTTGCTGTATACGAAATGCTGTGAAGCATCAGTGTTACTGTTGCATTCAGCAAGCGATATCAGCAACATATGTTCAACGAAAATCTCACCAGAACGTAACCGCGGAAAACGGAAACGCATTCTCCCGTGGGTTTGGTTTCCTGTTTTTCTTTAAATTACCGTCCATACCTTAGGTGAGGTATCTGATTCCGAAGTATTCTCCGCATACAGATGTAATCTGAAAAAGAAAATGTGCAAGTCTAAAAATACTATTAATACTTCTTCATTTCAATTCGCTTTTACAAAAATAAAAGTAAAAATGAAATAACGTCAAACAACAACGATTATATATATATATATATATATATATATATATATATATATATATATATATATATATATATATATATATATATATATATATATATATATATATATATATATATATACATTTTCACGTATTGATTCACGGATGGAAAAATGGGATGACACTATATTCCGGGATATCATCCGTTCGCTTGTTGAACTTCGACTGGAGTCCTGCAGACGTTTCGCCAAAATCTCACTTGGCATCTTCAAATGTGTTTCTTAAAACTTTAATTGGAAGTTTTTATTGTAGATTCATAGAAGTGGTATTTAATACTTTGACCTATCTATGGCGAAAAAATATTTATTATACAACGTGGTCGCGAATGAGCATCAACAAAAATGTTTTTTCTAGTTAAAAAAACATTTTATTTTAATTTTTTTAAAACACTGTATTTAGAACTTCTATTGGGTTTAAGATTTAATTCTGTGTCATTCTGTGGTAGTTTATAAGTTATAGCCAATTTTCTCTAACAGCTCCTGTATTTTATTTTAAATCTAACCAACCCCCTATAATATCCTATCCTAACTATTTTTTTAACATTAATTTAATTACTCAAATTCAAAATAAAATCAACAACTAATGCAAATAAATAGAACTTATACTGATTACAAAACTTTTTCTAACCTCCGTTAAAATGTAGTATGGTTTCAATTTCCGCAATAGCATCCACGTTTTATTTTTAAAAGATATCCATGGAGAAAAAGGAACTCATAAAATTATTGCCTGTGAAGAAATACACAGTCTTTATTTCACGATTAGTTGTTATCTACTTTTTTTAAAAGAAATAAAGGTTTTTTATGGTGTTCAAGAGCATTTAGGTCTTCGTGAATGTTACATAATAAATAATAAGAGTCCAGCATTAGCCCTAAGAGAATATAGGTTGCTGTATTCTGCAAGACGGGTACCCACGAAGCATATTGTCATTGTCATTGTACTGCCCTTTTTTCATAGATCTTATGGTTCTCTTTTCAATAATACAAACTTAATCTATCTACTACCGATTATTCTGGCAATTCGTTTATGTAAACTCATATATTTAGTATTCTCTATAAATTCAGCGTTTGTTTTATAAAATTTACTAACTTTAGCAGTTAGTTTGTTTTACATAAAATTAAAATTAATTTATTATTTCGTACAGATTTTCCCCAGATACTCAGATGTTTGTCATTCGCAAAATTAGTAATCAAGAAATTATCTAAAATTATCTATTAAGTTCGTAATCGTTAGTAAAAAATTCTATATCTCTCCATTATCTCCAACAGAATTCCATGATCTGGGCTATCAAATAGCTAAGTGTTACTTTAGTTAATTGAAAAATGGCGGTTACAGTTGATCTATTTTGCAATAGGCATGCTGAGAGCTAATTGTCATTTGTTTATAAATTCGATTAATTTGGAACATCACAATTTCACACGGCTTAAAAAAACTTTGGGCAACACCAAACTGTTAACAGTGGTTTAAATCTTTCAGATTTCTATCTAAGTTTTCTTTTAAAATTTAATCCTGGTGGCTGTTTCATTTGGTTAGTATCAAAAGTGTATTATTATTTTAGTATCATTAGTATTTTAGTTCTTCAAGATTTTCAATATCAACTTCATAGTTTTGGCTCCATTAAACTGAAAGCGGGGTTTATGATAAGATACTACACGATCACTGATAGATCGATGCCAAGTTCGAAGTTGCTGTTATATCGCTCTGAAAATTTCTGTATGAGACAAGAGACCGACTGTAATAATTTATTCTATTTGAGATAAGTGGATGTCTAACATACTTAAAAACCTTAATATTAAGGAAGCACAACAATGCACTTATTTTTCAATCAGTTATTCGTTTCCATTACTGTCTGGCACCGAAAAGTGCAAAAGGATTTTCATTTTATTCTTCATAAAATTAACATACTTATTTTAATTCTTTTACGTAAATTGTATAGTTATAATTACTAGTTGTTTCATATTTATTTTGATTTTATTTGAGTTTAATTTTATATTAAATTAAGGCATCATGTGGCTTGTAAATAGTTTATTGATAGAGCTGTGCCATTAATAATTTAATATTTTTTATGCAATGCATATTGTTCGCTAGTCGCTACTTTATATTTTTAATAAACTGAACAAAATTCACTAACAAATTGAAAAGCAATTTCAGACAAAAAAATTAAGGAAAAGAGGACCCGAAAGGCGCAGAATTTCTTTGTTGGAAAACTTCACAACTGGCTTTATTGTCTACACGAGGACTGTTTAATACATCAGTCGCTCTTTTACCTTGCTTATTACCAATTCGGCATACATGGGCATACCTAGAACAAGATAGAAAAATAATAAACTAAACAACAACAAAAAAAATCAATTTAATTGACGACATGTTAGATGTTCATGGAAAACTGGACATAGGATTATTTTGAAAATTTAATCTTTAAGGTAAGAAATCAACATCGATTTTTCTATCGGATGTTTTCGGCAGATTTTAGCATGATACTTGGACGTTTGTCAGTTCAGTCAGACAGTCACGCTCCACGTCAATCAGTGAATGTCGTGCTGTATTCAGAGAAAAAGTATGGTACACAACACGTTGATAAACTTCTTCAGTCATTCGTTAAGAACTCGCTTCGCTGGGATCCACTCGTGTCAAATCAAACTAGCAACTAAAATGGAGTTTGTCAAACTTGTTGCATAATATACTAATTTAGACGTGTATGGTAATCAAAGCAGTCAAGATCAAGGTTCCTGAGTGTTCATAAAAAAACCAAACCAATATATAGGCAAAAATGCGTGTGTCTCCTGCAAATGCTGAGTTTAGTTGTGTTTAACGATTTAGTTAACAAAAAAAAGTTAAGTTTAGTTACGAAAAATAAAAAAAAATAAAACAAAAACGATGTTTCTGTTCAAAATAATATAAAAACTTTGCCAGGTAAAAAACAGATAAAAATGAAAAGAGACTCCATATTTTAAATGCGAATGGTGAATCGAAATTGGATCAAAAAAATATTTTAAAATTACTTCAGTTTTTGAGCTTACTTTATACAAGTTTAAGCTCTAGAAAACTTACTGACGTGCAAATTAACCAAAAATATTAAATAATCCAGTTTCATACATTTGATATATGATTAATTTGCTTTTTACAGTAATAGCCCATAAGACTCAATAAAAATGCAATCTCCTTGGGTCACCATCACCTATATCCCAAAATGATCAAAAACACATCTTTTGGAGCAAGCGACTCGTATCGGAGCTATTTTAAATTTTAAATATTCGGGCATGGGCCAAGGTTAGGCAATACGTCGCGTCTCATTCAGAGACATGAATTGCAACAAAATTCTGTGTTACTACGCCGGCGTCCGTATTTAATCGATGGCCAGTTACAACTGCAAAACAATTGCAGCGGAGTTCCCAATAAATTTTTCTTTATTTAAAAACGTATCGCACTGCACATCGTAAACTTCAAATAATGTTTACGTTGTGTGAAATATACGTGGAACCAAATTGATTTCTTCCAGGAAATTCCCGGCAGGCTATATTTACTTTTTAATAGGCGTTTGATGTGTTCGGGTCTACTTTGGGCTTCTTTAAACATTAATTGTCACCAACAGTAGATGTTTATTATTTAAAGAGGTGTGAACTATGTTAACGCACTTTAGGTGAAAAATTATGAAACGCCATTTATTCAAGGGGAAAATAAGGTTTGGATCATTTTCATACAATCTTATCAAACAATTTTAAGAGTATTTTTAATGCGCAGTATTAAAATCAACAATAAAAATACAGAGAATTTTGTTCAAATTTCCGGAAGGCTAAAATATATCAAATTGAAACTAAGAAACAATAACAATAACTTTGACATTTGCACTCCTGAAAACTTCACTTTATTTTCTATCCATTTGTAAAATACCTAATTATACACTGGTCCAGCGTGTGGAAAGTGTCACTTTACCCACGTAAATTTCGTGTCCCAGCGATCCAAGCCACTTCGGACATTTCCAGGATATTACGGGTTTGGAAATAATCGGATGTTTTAGGAGACTTTCCCGAATGGCTTGAATTTTGATGTCCGTCAATTCTGATGGTCATGTCAGTGAATGTATTCGTGTTGTTTTGCGAAAATGAATCCAAAAACTAACGGCCGTACAAAAAGTATAGTATGCAACACGTTCGGTAAACTTTTTAACTCACTCGTTTATTAAAAACTCGCTCCGCTGCGCTCCGCTCGTGTCAAATAAACTCGTGAGTCAAATGCCGTTTACCGCACTTGTTGCATAATATACTATTTACTACTCCCGTCTGTAAAATACCTAATTACACACCAATCTAGGAAGCATCACTTTACTACGTCAGTTTTGTTGCTCATGGATGCGAGCCACTTCGGACATTTCCGGGATTTTACCGAACAGGTTTCGGAGCAATCGGATGTTTTCGGAGATTTTCCAGCATGGCTTTAATTTTGACGTTTGTCAATTCTGACCGTCATCTTGTTTTGCAAAAATTTAAACAAAAAATAACGGTCGTAGAAGAAGTATAGTATGCAACACGTTTCGTAAACTTTTTAAGTCACTCGCTCCGTTCGTGCCAAATAAACTCGTGACTCAAATGCCGTTTACCATTGGTATTCCAACTTATCCATTACCGCAGACATGGGTAGTCAAGTTCTGTTCACAGAAAATTAAAAATATTTTTCCCACGGCTTGAATTTTAACGTTTATGATGTTCTGATGGTCATGTCAGTGAATGTATTGGTGTTGTTTTGCGAAAATGTACCCAAAAACTAACGGTCATAGAAAAAGTATGGTATGCAACACGTTCGGTAAACTTTTTAAGTCACTCGTTTATTAAACACTCGGTCCGCTCCTTAGTCAAATGCCGTTTACTGCACTTGTTGCATAATATACTATTTTTTCCCACTTATTCGATCTAATCGAATAATATGCTTGATGAAAATTAATGACAGAAATTTATTTCATATTTTCTTTTTCTGTGTCATAAAAATTAAAACGTAAAACGTTTATATCGAAGCCGGCATCGCTTAATGTGAATTTTGAACTTCACAGGAGCCGTCCCTCGATCCTGTAAGTCAAAAGATAACCGAAGTGTGAGACTGTTGCAAAATTCACGCACTGTCTGTGCATGGAAATCAATTTACAACCAAAAAACTATACGAAAATAAGATAAATAATTCTAAAAAAAGACAATCAATGTAATTTAATTTCTGTTCCATTCAAGATTATTGCTAGGTTATCTGAGTTTATGCGGGGGTCATTTTTTTTATTTTTTGCAAGGTGCCGTGTCGATAAATTGCATGTAAAAATCGATTGCGCGCCAGTACACCAATCAAAGTTTAGCAGATTAACATAGTTAATATGCGGATGTTAATATGTATATCTCCACCGCGTTTACAGAACCTATCTATTCATTAAATATGCGTAGGTTCGATTTTCGTTAAAACAATGAATTACGTCTGGAACGCACCGTGATTTGTTGCTAGGCAACAAGTTTTTCTCCTAATTTATCTGGACATTTTTGACTTTGGGAAATAGCGATTTAGTTTCGGTAATAATTTAATTAACTAAAATTAAATCTATAAAGAGAAGGATTCGAAACTGATGGATGAAAACGAAAAGAACTGCAAATCGTGGTTGTAGTATTGTACGAGAAATGATACTGAAATGGTTGTTTGGTGCGTGTTGTCCACTTTTGTTCAATTGATTAAAAAAGAACAAACAATTTGAAACGCTTTTTCCCCATCGGAATAAACATGGAAAAAACTTAAATAGATTTATTAAAACTTAAAAATTGAACGTTTCCGTGCTAGAAACGACATCAGTTAACAATAATGGTGCATAAAAATATGTATATTTATTAATAACTGTATAATAATATATTTCAATTATTCAACATTACAAGCTGACAAAAATTTTCGATATCTTGGGCAATTACACGTGTCGTTGACAGAAATACAAACAAGATATGACAAAAGGCATAATAATGCTGACTATTAAAGGTGCTACGAATCATTATATTGTTTTCCGTCCTACAAAATTTTTGGAACAACAGCAATAAAAAGACAAGTAGATGTGCAGCATATATTATCACCTGAATAAGTAAAACTAATTGAAAACTGGGTAATAGATTTTTGACAGGGCTTATGAAAAATCCAAACTTCTTTTATTAAGAAGAGGGCATGAATCGGTGCAGTGCCTTTCTTATTTAATTTATTATCAAATTTATCTAAAACAACCAATTATTCTCCGATAAAGCATGCGAAAAGTGTCAATTTAAGACGACAGCTGCAGTACTTGAGTCACGGGTTTGGGAGTGATACATTTTAAAAATGGTATTTTAACTTTTGACAGTTTGGACGATCACGTCACACGTCACTTGGTGAATGTTTTGCAAAAATGTACCCAGAAACTAATAGCCGTTAAAAAGTTGATAAACTTTCTCCGTCATTCGTTTATTAGGCACTCGCGCTCAACTACGCTCCGCTCGTACCAAAACAAACTCGTGACTAAAATGGCCTTTATCAAACTTGTTGTAATACGATATTGTAGGATTAGATGGGAAACATCACAAAAGTGACAAAAACCTTTAACAGAGAATATTCTTTTATAAAAATAATTCAAAAACGAGAAAACAGAATTGATATTTGGTCATTTTTGAATGATGGATATCACAACAGAAATGGAGACAAAATGAATAACATTTTATGGCATTTTTAAATTCTACATTCACCTCAGATATAAGTATTAAATTTTTATTTTAAAAACGCAAAATTCAACTAAACGATAATTTTTAATTATAAAATATTCTGCAAAACAATAAGATATTTCCTCTGGATAACAAAAAATAATCCATATTTTGTTCAAAGTTATTGGCTATTTGGCTTATTGAACCAAAATTCAATTGCAAAATTGTAATATTTAATATTATTCTATAAGTAGTGTGCCAAATGTGCCAAAATGGTATGCAGTTAAAAGGAATGAAGCCAAAACTACCCAAAGCTAAAAAAACAGCTCAAGGAAAACTAGTTTTCCGTTAGTTTTGGTTAGCATTGACTCCTTTCAGGTGCAAATGGCTTACGTTTCACAGTTTTTAGATATTTTATTATGTAGGCTAAGTTGTAATTGTAGAACATATTCGGAAATGAAAAATACTTATTACCTTACCGCGAAATCACCTAACGTAACCCAATCAAACGAATGTCAGTTCTTCGTAATGCTGAAGTGAATAATGCGGTTTTCCCAGTACACTCGAGGTCGACAAACCATTTAAAATAGCAGCTGAATTCTGACTAGTACTTTAAACATATGTATTATATATGACGACAAAACAAATGTCTTTCATCTCAATTGGCAACTCATGAGAAATGAAAAATTTAATCTGGTAGGTACTCTTTCTAATACACAACTTCTATATATAACTATTATAATTGCTAAACTATAGCAATAGCAACGTCCCATTAGTTAGAACTTTTCTTGTGGTAGTGCTTTGCAGTGTCGTAAAATGGCAAGGCTACAAAATCGTAAACAACTCCCGAGTTGTCAGACAATACATGAAAATATTTATATTTGAGGAATCTGCGATTTGAGAAATTGAAAACTAATTATAAAAATTAAAACTAAAGACACCTAGTAAAGGTCAACAGCGCTCCGTCAAGACAATATTTTAAAATTTACAACATTAAAGTAGACGAAACACACATTTGTTTACGGTTTGCTGTAATTAGTTCGTATTGCCATTTTGTTGTTAACGCTTGTGTGATTCAAAGTCGAATTCAGGTGCAACACCACCTTTTTTAATTGTACTTTTTTTTACATTTTTTACATTTTTGCTTTATTGTCTTAATCCGTCTTAATCCAGAAAGGTCTTCTCGAGAATAATTTAATAAGTAAACATACCCAAACTGAAAATCAATGTCAGTTGAATTTAAAAAAACTGAAAAAGGAAAACATGAAGTTGATGTTGATTATCCAAAGACGAAAAGTGAAATTATTGACAAATTTAGTTTAAAAAAATCTCAATTTTTTTAACTCGCTAAACGACATATTTCTCTTATTTTAACAAACTGAATACCTACTACTAGCACAATGTAATATTAACTTTATACACAATTTGCTCAATTTCAATTAGGGCCAATAAATATCAATCATCAATTCCTCGATTATTTATTTGCTTTTTTGGATATTCTAGTCGAAAAATGTTTACCTTTTTTGTCAGGTCACCTACCTGAGTTTTTGCATATATTTAAAATTCTAATATAACCAAAAAAATGTTAAAAAATGTTCTTTAACATTAAGGGAAGTAGTGAGAATTTTACTTTACTAGTAATCCGCGACTTATATTTTCTAAACGTACAAATGTGGTATAAATTTGGTACTTACCGAAATATGGAATAAAGTCCCTGTAATGACACTGCAGCTCTATAATTGATTCAATATAATAAAATTTTTACTATTTATTTATTGACTTAACGATTATATTTAAATTTTAAAAGGAACTTTTCAGTACCGGCAACTTTGTATTGCGAGCAATGCCTAACCGCTTCGCGGGCTGCCTCAATACTGTTTTCCACTTTTTCACAGCTGATCTTCTAACTGTAAGGTAAGTCCGCCAACATGCGCGCTTCAAAATTCAATTCTTAAAACTTAGCGATGCTGCCGACATCTGTTGGTTTAAAGTAGTGATATGCTCGAAATTGGAATTAAACTTTAGAACCATTATCCGGAAGAAACACATGCCGATGACAATAAATTACTCGATTTTTTTTATTTATCAGGACGTACTTTTTATTTTAGTTCAAGTAAAGTTCATCCTCAATTATAATAAGTAGCCGATGAACCACCAGCCTGCTAAATATAAATAATCTAGCTCGTAAATTGCCCACATTTTGGACTGCAATTCTGAGGAATATTGCCGTAGTATATCCTTGGAATTTTTTTAAAAATCTTTCTGGAGTATTTTCATCAGATTTAGAAAGATTATTCATTAGTGCAGAGTTCATTAAGAAATATTAAAATATACTAAGTTCTGGCTTTAACTGGCTATCAGTTGCTTATTGGTATAGAGCAACTAAATATATAGAGGCCCTGCATATGCTGATAACACAGGAATTTTTAAAAAGTCACGAAAGCATATTGGACGAACGTTCCACCAATGTGCGCATGCGCGTTAAATTCAAATATTTTCGACCAATAACAGCAGTCATTTCGAAACAACCAATAAGCCGTAGAGACGTTCAACAACCATTATGGCCGCTGACAGTTTAGATGTAGCTGCAGTATTTTCTCAAAATATGTAGATCTTGTTAATTGGTCTGGGAAAAAAACGGGTTAAGTGTGTTAAGTTAGTGTGTAAAGATCCTTGTTAAGAAAGAAAATGTCACAAAAGAACGGTAAGATTTTTTTTACACAAAACGGTAAGTAATATATTTCATAAGTGTTTAAAACTTGATTGGATTACCTTCTTCAAAATGTTACCGTTATATAAATGCTTTAATTTGCGCCAAAATATACGAGGCAGTCCTCAGTCACATTGAGCAATTAGCTTAAAGTACTAAAATAAAGTACAATTCAATAGAAACAGGATTGATTTTCACAAGCACTTTTTTTTGCCAGTATCTAGATGGTAAAGATTTTTTTCTACTCCCTATAAAATATCTAATTACAGACCAATCTAGCGTGTTTGAAGAGTCACTTTACCGGGTCAGTTTCATTTTCTACGAATCCGAGTCACGTCAAATATTTCCGGAATTTTATCGCACGGGTTTGGGAGCAATCGGATGTTTTCGTATATATTTCCCCCACACTTTGAATTTTGACGGTCGAGTCAGTGAATGTACTCGTGATATTTTTCGAAAAGGTGCCCAAAAACTAACGGTCGTAGAAGAAGTATAGTAGACAACATGTTCGGTAAACTTTTTAAGTAACTCGTTTATTAAACACTCGCTCCGCTCGTGTCAAATACACTCGTGATTCACTTGTACTTGTATAATATACTATTTCTACAAGTGACCGCAGAGACTAGATACTTCTTGCACAATTTTTAATGTGGAGTCATGCTATTCCACACATTGTGATTTTTCTTATGTTTTATACTATTTTTTTGGTATTGTATATTGTATTAGAGAGAGGTAGAGCAAATCAGGGAAACGTGAAATAATATTTTCGCCTATTTAAAAAAAAAAAGCTTACCTGAACTGCCGTACCCGTCGAACAGGGAAACAACTTTGAGCAAAAGAAAACTATTTTTTCAAATTTATTATAAAATAATAGCATTTATTTACAAAGCTTTCTTAATTGGTTTCGGTGCAACGCTAACTTTTACAGGTTTACAAAGATCTAATAACGTAGGGTTAGCGTCGATACTCGACTTTCTTCTTCCTATATCAGCCTCTGGAACGCAAATGGCTACATTTATATCCACGTTACAAGCTTCCGACCACACCTGGTGCGAAATTAGCACAGATGTTAGTAGACGAATATTATGACCAATGCCAGATTCTAAAAATGTAGTGTTATTAGGAAAGACCCTGGTTCTAACTTTGTATTAAGTTACCTGAATTGCTGGTGTCATAATAGAGTGGTTTTAAATGAGCGGGTCTAGGTAAAATAATTTGTGTCCGCTGATCAGGGTATTTAATCTTTAATCTGATCCTATTGGGATCAATCAGGTACCTCAACTCAGCTTCAAAAGGAACTGACATGATCAACCCAGCAGTAAACTTTAAAGAAGTATCTGTTTGTCCGCTTGGTTCAAGTATGGTTACAGAACTCATTCGAATCTAGAAAAATCAAGTAATATAGCAACTGCTCCAATAAGCCAATTATTATTTGGTACATTAATGTTGGGTCTAGGTATTTTCCCTAATTTGGACTCCTGAAGAATTGGCGTTAAAATCCTAGCTACAGCACCAGGTTTTGGCTCCTCTAATTGTGACAGTTCTTTGAACACCATTGATGTGAAAGCATCAGGCTGCAAGTTTGCCTGGTTTAAATCTTTCTGCATCTCCTCCACTGCGATTAAAAAATGGTGGCAAGGAGCCAAAGCAGAGGCATTACTCCCTAAAAAATAAATACGAATTACGCTTAGTTCGCAATTACTCAGACAGCTAAGCTAACAAATCAAAATTTTAGAAATCTTCCAGTTGCTTAGTGAAGGGATTTTAGAGACCGGCAATAGCTACATTGTATGCAATTTCTTTCATATAACAAGCAATAATAACTACCCATATTTAATTTTTTTAATATTAATTAAAATTATTTGTTATAGGAATAATTTTTAATTACTTTTCCCTATCTTTTTAGGTGCTTTTGAAACCATATTGTAAATAATATAGCAATAATGCCAAACTATTAGGATTTCTTAAAACTTTTTGGCATATTGTAACTATTCTTGAATTCAACAGACCCCATTGATCTAACTGTTTCCGATATTTCCATGTTATTCGCCCTTTGCAAATATTCAATCGCTACTGAAATATGACACAATCTTTTGGGGTAAAAGCACTGATATAACTGTGCAATTTTGTACCATGCTTGGCCACTGAAAAAGACAGCCTTACCGGGAAAATTTCAGATAATTGAAGTCCTATTGCACTAGCGGGGAGTATATTATTTCTTTTCAAAAATATTGACACGTTGAGTATCCAGATCAATGCTTTTTGCATATTATAAATAAAGCAGTTAAATCTCTTGGCTTTTTTTGTCTAGTACAATTAAGTTCAGATGAGATCCATACTCGAATAAACCCCATAAATTTGGATCCACTAAGAGCCATACATATTGATCAAATTGAAAAAGCCCTATTAAAAAAGGGAAAAAACAAGCTATTATAGAATAAACAGTATAAAATATGTAAAAATTCAAAATAATCAAAAATTATATAGTACTGATTAGGTGCCTCCATCAGGTGCTTAGTGAGGTTCAGGTAGACCTTTTTAGCGTTAACAGTTAAAGGTTCTGCGTACTTTTTGACTTTGCATGTAATTACTTTTTTTTGTTTTGTAACATTTTTCTAAAGAATTAAAGAAGAAATACCCAATAATAAAATACAAAGAAACAGACCAGGAAACTAAATCTGCAGATGAAATAGAAAGATTTTTTTTAATTCAGACAGCTATAGTTACTTACCCTTAACTATAAACACCAAATTCAAAGCCAATACCCTGAGTCTAAACTGTTTAACAGCACACTGCTCCATATGACTTAGCCCAACAAAGAAGAACTGCAATTTTAGACAATACTCCAAGAGATTCTGTATGTTTGTTTTTAGGGTATTAAGCTGTTGTGTCGCCAGGGTTGCGGGGTTCACCCAGAATCCCCGGTCAAGTATCTGGGATATTTGTAGCTGTGCGCCGATATATAGGGCGGTAAACTGCGCGGTTCCGGAAACGCTTGAGTCCATGTCGCTCAAACGATTTAAATGTTCCATAGCGTTCTGGAGTAATGAGGAATGAACCCTGAAAGAATTTTGTCATACATAAGGAATGCCGAATATATCCCAATATATATATATATATATATATATATATATATATATATATATATATATATATATATATATATATATATATATATATATATATATATATATATATATATATATATATATATATATATATATATATATATATATATATATATATATATATATATATATATATATATATATATATATATATATATATATATATATAGGGCGTTTCATTAGTAATTCAGTCGCTCCTTACTCAGGTACAGTGTCTACATTGTTACAGCGTTTTGTTTTAAATAAAAATAACATGATTTTGATATCAAAATCCAAATAAACATAGAAAATAGATGTGCTAGGGATATATGTGTTTGTAGTTGTTTAAAAATATTTTACGTATATTCATTTTAATGGTTTGACTACTGAGTGATTAGCAATTTAGATTCATTGACAACGTCGAAACTAGGTTAAAAAACTGACCAAAACTCTGCAACTTTACATTTATTCAAATAAAATAAACTTTGGCCATCACAAAATTAAACACGCATCAAGTTTCACTATATAAATTGCTTAATAAAATCATTGATTATTGGATATATCTACAAAAATATACTCCCTGTAGTCTTTACTAACCCCAATGATTATTGCAATTTCAAAAAGCACAGGCCTTCAATTGCAAGTGTATAGAGATGAGGAATTTATTCAACAAATTATAATTCAAAGTGCCATTAAGTATAACCCCAATTTTGTGAAATATCAATTTAAAAGGAATGTTATTCAATTCACAACAATGAAAGGATGAAACATATGAAAAGTTTTTGAAATTCGTTATGGTCAAAATATTTTAAAGCCCACAACATTTTTTGAACATTTTTAACGTTTCTATATCTGAAGTTTCAAAAATTGCAATGGCCATTTTGCACACACTGCATATTGGATACTTTTTATCTAGTGGTTTTATTTGCATTCAGCTAATTAATACCACTAATTTGAAAGCTCTTACATATCTAATTGCAACTGCACTCATATTTAGCAATCAATTTTTTACGCCATACCTGGAGATATTTTCAGCCATGTCCAAATTGCTAATAATATTATTTAAAAAAGCAAGACTTTCAGGCACAGACAGCTGCTTAGCAATAACAGTGCCACTTGAGTCTGGCAAACTCAACTGTGGAACAAATTGAGGCATTGTATCCCTTAGATATGCGTAATGTCTTAGTGTGTGTGGCTCCAACAATGGAATTATTGTTAGAGAATGTTTTGCGGCATTGAGAATCAAAATAAGTAAACAAATATCTAAAAAAAAATATCACGCAATTTGAATCACTCAAAGAAAAGAATATTAGAAACTCACAGTGTGGATTTTCAACGTCGGGTTCTGCCATATCAAAAAACGGATGGATGTTTAAAAACTGTGGGACAAGTGGCAACACAAGGGCGGGATGTTTGGCTCCAATGCATTGTAAACATTTGTATGTAGATTTTCTGTCTTGGGGATACTTTTTGAGGTTATCTAATAATTTTTCGACACACATTTTCAAACCAGCTGTAGTTGACATTCGACACGCTGCCAACATTCTGTGCAGACCCTCCCGAACATCCTGAGAAAAGTCTTCCAAAGCCCCTAGAAGAAAATAGTTTCAATAGCTTTGGATTAAATTATTATTTGAAAATTTTACCCAAAATAGTCTCGAGCTGATCATCTCTCAAAATAATATGCTCAGAAATCATTCTTAAGCTATCGATAGCCTTCAACCTAACATCTTCTATTTCATCATTAAACATATCCACCATAAAATCGAGTGAGAGGTTTGCAAACTGGGGATTTACAATTGAAAGCTGACATAATGATTCTACTGCTGCGGATCTCACCTCTAAAATTCTAAATAAAGCAGTCAAAGTAACATAAGCTAGAATAAATAAGAACCTAAAAATTCATCTTCAAGTCCATGCACAAAAGCTCCACAAGATCCACTTGTAATTAAACTGATGCTCTCGGCATCTAGAACTTCTTTAGGAGCATCATCCGCCCATTTTTTTCCGCTTGCCCACTCACCACTTGTTACATTTTCCCAAGCTAATTCGTGTGCTGTTCTCTGAAACATTTTATTTAAAATATTTTAAGATTTTACACAAAAATACAGCAAATAAAAATTTCCATTTTCCAACATTTTCCCTTAAGGGAAGGGAGTTGACTGACTTAGACTATATTTATGCTTTACTTACTACACAGACTGCAATAATTAACATATTATAAAATCTATTGTTTTTGTTATTTCATTATTGATAGTAATAACTGACAATATTTATTAGTAGTTACTTGATAAATAAATGATCAAATGGTTAGTTCACATACAATTAGTTATAAAATACTCTATTCATAAAACTCACCTTCCTCCTCATATTAGACATTAATTTTTTGTCAAGGGTTTGCACCAAGAACTTGTCACTGACGAGTTTCATTGAACCAAGGAGTTTGGCTGCTAAAATTCGGACATGTATTGATAAATCAGTAACACCGTTACAAATTTTTCCAAACGCATCATCAATTAGTCTAATTTCATGATCGCTACCTTCTACCAAAATTTCACTAAAAAATAAAAAACAAAATTACTCTGCTACTTTTACATGGTTGGCTATTTACTTTTCCGGATAAATATTGCCCAAAATCCAAATTAGCTTGATCGCCATGCGCCTGACAATTTCATAATCATCTTTAAGAGCATCAGACACAAAACCATAAATTATTGGATTAATTTTGAAACCTCTATCATGTA
Source organism: Cylas formicarius (assembly GCF_029955315.1). NCBI lineage: Eukaryota > Metazoa > Arthropoda > Insecta > Coleoptera > Brentidae > Cylas > Cylas formicarius. The sequence continues at coordinate 18,949,559 of NW_026844264.1, read as the reverse complement.
GACATATTACTGTTCCAAAAGCTTGACTTCTGACCCGCGCATCATCATTATCGAAGTAAGAACTAATGAGATGCAACAAACCCTCAGAGTCTGACAATGAACATAAAGGAGTATGAACTCCTATTATTTCTAAACATCTGCACTTCACTGCATGATTTGCATCCTGCAAACAAAAATAAGTCAACTGTGTCGAAAGACTAAAATGTCAATTCTGTACCTTTAAATAATTTTTGGCAATATCAACCAGTTTCTGATGAAACACTATTGCTTGATCTGATACTAATTTACCCAGTTTTAATATTGCCGTCATCCCTTGAGCAATTACTTTATGTGAGTGATCATTTTTCAACAATAAAATTATTTCATCAATAATGGTTACACTTTCTGAAGGATTTTCATGTCCAATGTCACATAACAACATCAATATCTTTACCCTTACTACAGATTCCGGTTCATTCTTAAAGTATTCACTTAGTTTTTTAGTAATTTCAGGTATATCAGTCACTTCAAATTGATAGCCGTCACTAGCGCTGAGTAATAGCTTTAAAGCATCAATACTTTCTTTACATTCTTCCAAATGGCTTATAAGAGATAAAAGTGAATTTCCAAAACCCTGCAATGGTTTCTTAACAAGTTTTAGTTTCTTGATCGGTACAGGGGTTGACGAGTCCTACAAAATTAGCACCTACAAGTTACGGCCTTAGATAATATTTGAAAAAAGATACCTGGATGATAGTCTGACTGTATTCGGCTAGTGCTCTTTTTTTAAGAACGGCTGCCATTTTGGAAATATGCTGTTATTTCAACCATCAACTTTTCTGTTTAATAATACAGCAGTTTATTCAAGCTAATATTTTCGTCTAGGGTGTTCGTTTATTCATTTAGAATGTGGAGTATTGGTCAAGTGTTCTTCTTCTTGTGATTGTTTAGAGCCCTGTTCTCCTTCTCTATTTCTAGAAATCAACATCGCTGGGATGATTCGGCCAAGTTCCCTGGATACGTCTTCTCTAATGAGTCGATCTTTAACTTTGTGTTAATGGTTGTCTACAAAAAACCATTACAATATTGACAATGATTTATAAATAAACTATAACTTATGGGAACGAATGGGCAAGGTAGCGTCATTTACACCAAGATTTTTTCAAATAAACTAAAAGTTTAAAAAATATTATTTGTTAAAAAAAATGGAATTATTATCCGAAAGAATATGAAAAGCTACATTCTATGACCACATTGATTTAAAATCAATTGAAAGCATAAATAACGCGTTCATAATATCTTGACAGCAGCTGGTCATTTCACTTTTGATATCCTGTAATACCATGATTGAGATTTATCAAAAATTGTAAAATGACAGTACGTGCCATTTCTGTAGTTTGATTTTTTTTCTGCCTTGTTTTTTTGTCATCTAGGCAATCAGTTTTTAACTTTCTTTTATGGTAAACACGATAAATTAAATGTTACCGTTCGAAAAAAAGAATTTTTAGGTATTTTTTCATTTAAATTTTTAATGTTATTTTTTGATCACCCTATATTTATTTATGTTTAAAATATCAACATAGATCAATAAATTTCATTTACTTTGATGAATAAATCAAACCCGAATATATAGCAAATGCTTTCATTCGGAGAAATCGTTAAATACAGAGTGTTATTTTACTAACATAATGTAACGTAACTAGTGAATCCAGACCCCACCCTTATGTCGAAACGATATTTCGTTTGGTCCAAATCAGATAAAAAAAGGCTATTTGTCCCAACTTTATTCGGCCCAACAAGAAGACTGTGATCGCAAGCGGACATTTGACTGTCAGATGATCGGAACCTATTTTATAATACCACTGACCAACACTAACGGTTATGTATGTTGTTATTTTCCTTGGGTTATGTATCCATCTCAAACATCGCCAACATCGACGTCAGTAGTTTTTCATTCTACCCTTATTAACACATTACACCATACACAATGTAATGGTGTAAACTGTGTAAACTACCACTATAACAAAAGAACTATTAAGTAAGAGTGGGGAACATACTAAATTACAAGAATAATAGTATATTATGCAACAAGTCCGGTAAACGGCATTTGATAACCGAGTGAGTTAAAAAGTTTACCGAACGTATTGCATACTATTTCTACGACCGTTAGTTTTTGGGTACATTTTCGCAAAACCACACGAATACAATTATTTGCATGACCGTCAGAATTGACAAACGTCAAGATTCAAGGCGTGGGAAATATCTCCGAAAACATCCGATTGCTTCCAAATCCGTCCCGGAAATGTCCGAAGTGGCTCAGATTCGTGGGAAACGAAACTGACGTGTAAAGTGACGATTGCCGTACGCTAGGTCGGTGTGTAATTAGGTATTTTACAGACGGGAGTAGAAAATTAGTATATTAAGAAATACACCTGACCTAAGCTTCTGTTTAAAACTATTGTTAGGTAGCTAGTGGAGAAGTATAGTTTAATTTTATTTCTTGGAACGATAATTTAGCGCCATCTATCTCCAAAAGGGCGAATCATCGGGTTAAGGGAAAACAGTGACCTGCAGCAAGACAGCGCCATCTGACAGCATTAAGTTTAGTCCATGGTTTAAATTATGGTTTGTGGCCGTAGGTCTGTAAAAGACACGAACCAGGGATAGATAGACATTCTGTGCTCGACGTTAAGAACATGGACGTTGTAATATTGGTTATTAACAATTAAAAAATAATAACATGATAGTTGCCTGTTGTGTTATATCTGAATACACCCAATATTCTGATTCCAATCGAAATTTCAGACAATGTAATGTAATTAGTGCAATATAAAATCATGAACTGGAAGTTTTCGTAGCTGGTAAATTACGATTACATGTTGAACTGGAGTGCGGAATGATTAACTAATGAAACTGTGACTTACTGAAAGAGTTTATAGAAGATGTATCCTTTTTTGAAAAAAGTGAATTCTCATTAGTTAGTGAGGAAGTAAGGACCTTTTGCGCTGTTGAAAAAAATGGTTGCACAGATGAGCCACTTTCTTTTGTAATTTCTATTGATGAAGCTATTGGCGAATAATTGGACCGTTGATTGGTTTCATATTTCAAGGGTTAATACGACTTTGAGATACATTCATAAATTATATGATGCTATTTCAATAAAATCTTGTATATTTCAACCGGCAAACATAATTATTGACATAAAATTGAAAACATCTTAGAAACGGTAAGAGCAATATGTGAAATTACTAAAAAGTTCGATGTTCTGTTTCAAATAAGTAAGTTGTCGCTTATCGACGAAAACATTGTACATATATAACAACATATTAATTTTAATTTTGAGGAATTGAATTCACCTTTTGAGTTTGCACTTTTCACATTACAAAATTAATTTCCAAGTTGCAGCTACAAATTTTAGTGAACGAATGTGCGATATTTTTAAAAACTTTATTGGTCACAAAACATAATAGGTATAATAAAAAATGTTATAAAATGTAAATATTATATGAATCTAGTATAAAGATATTCGGATAAAATCAATAATACAATAATAAAGAAAATTATAAAATCTGATAAAACTATACATAACGCAAAAAGTTGACAATCTATGGCGGTATATGGAGTACAATACGGAAGGTGTAAAGTCGTTTGTTGTAATTGCGTACACGTATTATTCAGAGGATGTAATAAGATGTATACGTGTAATAGCAACAATAGCAACACACATCTATCGAAGAACACATTTAGAAAACTTGGCAGTTACCGCAGTCACATGCGAGACGAATCAAATATTTGAATGAGATCCAGAGATAAAATAAAAAATCCCTATACCATGGCAATTTGTCATTACTATAATCCGTTACAGAAGTAAACAAATGCTGCTTTTAATCTAGTGGTATTAGTAAAAAGTAGTATTTTAAATGTATCGGGGAAACAACAACTTGTGAAGAGCTAGGTCCTTATAAATATTTATAAAAATAAACAACAAATCGGCATGCGGTATAAAAGTACAAAAATACAAAATTTCAACAAGCTCGCAACTCAACAACAAGGTTTTATATATATAGCATAATACACAGTTTTATAAATATAAATATAAATTTACATGTAGTGAGTATTCGAAGGTAAAAAGGTCATTTAATGCCTATAATATTATGGTAAACTGAAACTACACTAATTTAAGAAGAAATTAAAATATCCATTTAATTATAAATAAGAGTTAAAGATTAGGTACTTAAATTTAATGTAAAAGACGGTACGGTACTAAATACATTAATTGTAATATCATCCGAATTCGTTGTCTCTTCTCTGCTTCCTATACAAAAAACTTATTCATAAATCCAGGGTAGAATAATACTTTTAATATTAGGAAATAAACTTAAAATACATTAACATTACTGTTAGTCCACCCTGTTTGCATAACAAAACTACGAAAAACCTTTTAAATCGCTACAAAAAAATAAATAAACTTACTAATATTACGATGTAAATAATAATACAGAAATGGCAAGAAAAAAATTTAGGCAGATTTTCAACTTACTTATCCTTTTATCATAATTTCATATTCAAAAATCACAGCACATTATTATACAAAAAAAAAACTACGAAATAAGAGAAAACATTTGAGTAGGAACAAAACATCGTTTTGATTACATTTGAGTATTGTTTATCTCTTATTGCTCGAACTATGTATATCAATTTTTCTAATAAGATTTGCTGGAATGTTAGGTGTTTTTGTCATATAGAGAATATCACGTTATAAGAAATTCACAACCGTTTAAATGTAGCTAAATCTGCAGCATTCGAGAGCGTCCCACATATTATTTTCACAAAAGAACCACATTTCCCAATTGCAAGTTCAAAGTTATAATTAGATGTCTTTTTAGTGAAATAAATGTTTACAGAATTTCTACGGCAATATTTTCTCATTCGCAGATACAAATAGTGTTAAAAAACAGCCCTCGTTTCGAAGTAAACATTATGAAATTAACTTTTTTTGTCATTGAGTACCATTGTGCTAATTAGAAGTTAAAGACTACAAATTTAGGTTTGCATAAGGATGAAAACTATCTGACATAGCGAAATTTTACCATTTATATCGTCATTGGGAAAAGTGTTTTCTAAAATTCGTACTATTTAAAAAACACATACATAGAAATGCTTGATAAAGCGGTTGACATAAGACGTATTGGTCTCACATTTATTAACATACATTAGTGTACCGCAAAATGAACCTTGTTAATGGTCTATGACAACTTTGTTCTGTTCATTTCTTTCTAACTTAAAGTTAAACGATATAAACAAATACCCATTAAGTTTCCTTTAGAAATTCGAATTTAAGGCAAAGTGCAATCGTGTTGATTGTGAATTTCTGATTTTGGTTAGTAATGTATTCTTCGAATAAAGACTGCAATTTTTGATGTACGTTAATCATTTGCTACACGTTTACTAATTATCACAGATTCCTCTTCTTCCTTTAAAACACATTTCTGTTTGTAATTTTGAGCAGAAGACGTATTTCTACATGGTTCACAAAATGCCTGACCGTAAAAAATTACCTTTTGTTCTTGTCTAGCACTAAATACTGCTAAAACGTTCCTAAATTTCGTGTATTATTATCCTTGTCCATAGGACAAAACAAACCTCTAATACCTATACAGATAGGTACACTTCATTTTTGAAAAAAATTTTGACCACGCGCCAAAATAAACCCAAAACATGGTCCCTAACATTCCACCAACAGCCCGAAAACGAGCTACCTCGATTTTGTCTTTGATGTGGAAACATTACCAGCTGCAGCAGCGTTCTTTTGCGCGATATGCGTCTGATAATGCTTAGCTAAATGCGCTTTCTGCCTAAATGTTTTCCCACATAAGCTGCACGCAAATGGTTTTTCTCCCGTGTGCGTTCGTATGTGTACATTCACTGAGTACTTGTCTTTAAACCCTTTCGAACATATGCTACAGTAGTGCAGTGATCTCTCCTTCCTCACTCCGTTGCTGGTTGAAGTGGCGTTTTGGATCGTAGTTTGGGACTTGTTTCCGCTGTTCGATCTTTTGTACTTTTTGGTAGGCTTCGTACTAGTCACGACCGGCGTTGTTATTTGGATCGGCGATGCTATATTGTACAGAATACCGATCTGTTCTGTATTTATGCTGGCCTGGACCGTACTCTCCGTCGAGCTGGTGTCTAAACAATATTGATTTACGGATTCCGCTACTTCGTTGGCTATCCGTTTTAATTTTTCGAAGTCTTCTGGGAACGGATGATCCAGCTGACTCAGAATAATGTCGTCCATGTTATGCGTGCTCGACGGGTTTTCTGGTGTCGACTCTATCGTTCTACCGCTGATTTGTTCCTCGAACACGACTTTCCCATTGGCATCGATACCCGCCACAATCGTAGGTATGTGCTCCGGTTCATCCTTGTTAATGTACACGGCTTCAGTTTTGGTAGGCGATGACAAAACTCTGCGCAACTCGACATTCGTTTCGACGACTTTGTTGGTTTTGGCGCCGCCATTGTAACGCACGAACGCTTTACCCTGTAAAGCGCTGCGTAGTAGAGAATCGGCGGAACCGTTTTGAGTGTTATTATTAGTCAGCTTCCAGTCGTTATTGTTGTTGTTGAAACTATCGTGCGCTTCTAAAAGCGGTGTATCGATGATGAGCGAATTCGCCAGTTCTTCTTTGTTGTCGGCAAATCCACTGTCCTCGTAGGTGTAAGTTTCCGATTTTATCAGGCCGTCAGTATTCGGACTCATCGTTGCATCACTATAGTTTCCGCTAAAGTTGCTAATCTGTCCCGGAATTATATTCAGTATCGAATCTATGTCTAGACCTCCTTGCAAATGTTCCATTGAACTCGGACTCGATATCGATACCTCTTCTTCCTTAATAGAAAGAGGCTGCCGATACCACGTGGCGCTTTGGTCCAAACCGTTCAGCACCGTGAGCGTATATATTTGACCATCAGTGTTGTTATTGTTGTTATTGCTACTGCTTTGCTGTTTAATCTGCACCACACCGTTTATTTCATCGTTGGACCAACAGTATTTGTTCAAGTCTTCTAAAATGGCAGTTTCCAATCGAACGGTGTCCTTTTCGCTCCAAAGGTTGGCGTCGAAGTTCGTGATGGTATTGTCTGAGGTAGTGGTGGGTATTTCAGAGATCAACATGCTGTTGTTATTGGTCTCTTTGTTCTCCTCCGAGGTGCCGTTTCCTAGGAACGCGTTGACGTTTCGCATTTGCTTCGAGTACTGTTGTATCGATTGGACGTCGTCGGAGTCGGGAGTTACGACGAAATCGAAGAAATCCGTTTTGGAAATGTCTTGCTCGTTGCTAGCAAATGATTCTGTTACATCCATTATCACAGGTTCTTTAAGCTCCATAAATTTGATTTATTGCTTTTGGATCGTACGGTTCTATTCCATCCCAATTTCTTTGTTGCATTAATCTGAAAGAAAAAGGCATGTATTAGTTCATTGTTCTAATGAATGAAGAAAAATATAGTTATGATCTTACTTTTCCGTAAGACGTGATATCAAATATAATGTAAGATTCAGAATACAGTGATCCTAAAGCGGAAATTCTATTTACCAGTGTTCAAGCAGTCACACTGAACACTCGACCTTACCAAACAAAACAAAAATATGTATCGTTCTTAAATTAATTAGTTCATAGTTCACAAGAACGAAATTAGGATCCGAAAACCGAAGCAGCTTTTCAAACTACTACGTATGCCTATTATGCTAACAAAATTGGAAATTATTTTCTAGCAACACAAGAAAGACTTTTTGACAATGAATTTTATTTTAGGGATTTTCCTTTGTTTTGTTTGTCCCTGTTGTTTTCTTTGTAACAGGTTAGTAGATCTAGTGTCTGTGAGCTGGTCTGGACTTATTCCAGTCTATACGTTTGCAGTACTCTGGACCTCTCCGTATATTATAAAATTAAATGAAAAAAACATTGTCTACAATATATGTTATATGTTGCGTATTGTCTGTTTTCCCTACCTGGTGCTATTTTTATTTTAATTGATTGAATCGTCACTAGTTATCTATTATTTGATAAGCGCCGTCAATCATTTTCAATGCCTACTTATTTAGAGAAGCTGGTCTCGTGATAATATTGATCCAATTGACGATTTTTACGATATGTTAAACGTTTTTTTTTTCGTTTTTTTTTTAATTTGGCAACGTCATTTGTAATGATAATTTTGCTTCAGCTAGATTTAGATTGTGAAGTTCAGTGCCGTGCCTAATGAATATTTTGCAGTTTTTGTTATTCGTTTGAATGAGCCGATAAAAGTTTTTTTTTTTTTTTGAGTTGTTTTCATTGTTGTTTTCGAACAAAAAATATAAAAATATAAATGATGATACCCTAAAAATGTATTGAAATGAAAATGAAAATGTATTGATAATGTAAGTAATATATATATATATAAGTTTTCTGCTAATTTATTATATGGTCGCTTATTAATTTGTTAGGTTCTTATTCCGTTATTCGTCAAACATGGAGTTGATAATTTTAAAAGAAAAAAAAACTTTCGAATAAATTTTATGTCTTCAAAAATTACTATCTATATCAAATAAATATACTAGACTATTAAATAAGAATCATTTGCCCTATCATAAAAGAATAGATTATTGATAACCAGTAAAATAATAGTGTTAAAAATATAAATTGAAACCATTAAACTCTGCATAAAATATTGCTTGGCAAATGTTTCCATATCAACAAAGTTTTCCATAACATAAATTTTTTAAAAAAATGCACATTTTCGGCAACAGGTTTTAACCCCCAAAAAGTTGCAAGAATACATTGTTTATTAACATCTCGATTAAGATTTTGAAACATATTTAATACATATTTCTTATATTTGATATTATTATTTTTTTTATTCCAAAAAAATATAAAACTGCAGCATCCCAAGATTTACAATTTAAGAAATATTATTTGTTAGTGACTAGAAAGAAATTAATTCAAATGGAACTTTCAAAACCCCGTACAATTAATATGTAAATGGTTCATCTAAAATTCGGATCAAACGCATTGCGAAAAATGTATTAAAATGCCGTTCTATATATTCAAGCGCGTATTTTTAAAAAATTAAATTAACATTCCTTGTCCAATTAAATTGTTTTCTGGGTCATATCAACTAAAAAAAAACTAATTCATCTTCTTAAATCAAACAACGGGCGAGCGATACATGATGATGGAGTAAATCGATTCGAGGCACTTAACTAAAACAGAAAACTCTCTTCTAAATTGAAAGTTAATAATGTTATTTCTGTAAAATAACATCGGCCGGTCAAAAAAGTGACATACATTCCTGTTAGAACTGATCGCTTAATGGATGTTAGCCAGTGGCGGCGGCTAATTTGATAACCTGACTATGGATGGCAATTTTCATTTCAATTCTTTTTCTCAATAGTTTTGTGCTCTTCGTACAAAAATAAAAACCAATAAAATAGTGTTAGCAGATTGGAAGTAAAAAATTAAATAAGCAAATAATAACAAAGTATAATTTCGAACACGAATTTTTGTGAGTAAACTTTTAAGAAAACTGGAAATGAAAGGTCAAGACCAAAAATTCTTGAAGCCAATTATTATCAGTGTTATGTCGTTATCTCAATCTCAAACTACGCACTAGATTGCTTAGGGGTTTCGACTTTCCTATACTTCTGCATCGCGTAGAGGCGTTGAGTCTTTGACTGAGGCTGCACTGAAAGATTTAGGAGCATCTGACATTTGCTCATATACAGAGATCCGTAGAATATATAAAAGAAAAGAATTGGTTAAGACTAAAAAATAATATGCGACATCTAGAAAAGTGTGCGATTCTACATCTCATAATAGAGGGAAAGTTTTAAGGAGCGACTGGATAGTATTTTTACGTTCGTTAGTCTGGCGGTCACCTTTCACGCATTTAAATTTTTTTTCGATGTTGTTTTGTTAACAATTTAACATTAGACGTTTTGCATATAAGATTTGGCAAACGGAAGTACAGAAAATTGTATAACGTCTTGATTAATTGCGATGTAAAATCTCCCTACATAATATGTACAAAATTAGTGTTTTATATAATGTACGGTCTTAGAGCTATAGAGAGAACTTTAAATATTGTTAGTCTACAAGATCTAGTTTATTACAAGCTTGGAGTATCACAAATATCAAGATTAATGCTAACCATCTGGATTGTAAAATAAGGATCTAACGACTACGGCACTGATTCTGGTGCATGTCAGAGAGTATGTTCTGTTATGTTCTCCGTACTTTACATCTCACAACTTAACATAGCGGACCACGCACAACTTGTACTATACAAAGGAAAAGTGAAATCACTATTAATCATGATCTGGAGATAATAATTAGCTTGCGTAACTCTGATCTTGATAAATCAGTAATTACGAATTATTTTTTTCTCTATCGGATACGGCGGCCTCATTTTTTAACTAACAGATTTTGTGTTTCAATTACTTACGCCTGAACGATACGAATTCCACCCAGTATGTAATTATGTCGCGTACTTACAGGGTTGAAACCCTTTTAAAATTCAATATAGTATTTGTTTACTGTGGTATCATGTGAAATTTGTTGTTGTTTTTAAAAAATAGAAAAGAAAATGTTGGGGATTCATCTTTGCCACTGACTTTTGCAGTTTATAAACTAGTCAAGTAAGAGGGGGCACAATAACCGTAATCGTGTTAAGGAAAACATGTCGGTATTTAAAGGGGGTTGTTGAGTTATTCTTGAGGCCATTTTAGATAAGATTTAAGTTGATCCAGAAACGCTTCCTTGTAATATTATTAATTTTCTAGTGTTCTGGTAGTTTTTAATATATCGATTTAAAATTTGTTTGTCTTATAGCAAAGTTTTATATCTATGAGAAATTCGGGGTTTTTAAAAAATAGATATGAAAAACTAATCAACATGTAACATAAAAATATAGGGCAAAGCAAGCGACAGAATTGGTAGAATTCTTTAGGAAAAATGAAGGCAATAACAAAACAAACACCCTGTATTGTTTAAACAACGCAACACTTCAGATTCCATATCTATACACACTTTTTTTTCTTAGAATATCGTCAACAATCACCCTCTTTCAATTATGACTTGTTTTTTTTTTAAACATCCCGTATAATATCTCCAATATTCCATCGCTTAGAACATGCCTATTATTGTTGTTCATGGAATAATTGAAATTTAAACATTCCACGTTAGATTTTCTGTTATGAAACCATTAAATTATCAATTTTTACGAATAAGTCAAAACACGCCGCTTCCATATAAGTTAATTTGTCTAATCGGCGCAGTTGCATTTATTTCAATTTTAATTGCTCGATACTTATCGCCATACATGATAAGAATCTCGATCGGGTTACATCTATTTATCCGTAAATCGTCTATCTAATTCGCTTTAATTAGGTGTGTGGCTCGTAAGTATTGCGAACAGCACGACTCTTCACAAATATCAGTCGGACATTTTTGTTGCGCCGTGTAATCGACATTCTTTTCTGTGTCAACAATGTATTTGCTTTAAATATTTAAATAGGCATCAGTGACGGCAGATGCTTTTGACTTCTTCGGTAGGACAAACACTACGACAAGTTAAATTTGTACAGTGAATCGAAGCAAACATAATATTGGGAGATATTATTTTGTTTATCTTTCTTGCAATATTTTTTGTCTCGCAATACGCATGTTACCATATTTTTTGGGCAACATGACAGCATGAAGGCCTCTTAAATCGCCTTTGGAAAGAGTAAAAGTATTTACACCTCTTCCCGAAAATACTCTATCTGCCATAGAAATTGCCGGGTATTTGCTTGGTTATATATTTACATTTTGTCGTTGGATTGCCTGCATCAAGTGTAGTAAATGATAACATTTTTGACCCAGTTTACAATTATCCAATTTTTATTTAATATTTCAAAAAAATCTCTCTCTCTCTCTCTCTCTCTCTCTCTCTATATATATATATATATATATATATATATATATATATATATATATATATATATATATATATATATTCTCACGTATTGATTCACGGATGGAAAAATGATGATGACACTATATTCCGGGATATCATCCGTTCGCTCGTTGAACTCCGACTGGAATCCTGCATCCGACTGGAATCCTGCAAATCTTGCATCCGACTGGAATCCTGCAGACGTTTCGCCAAAATCTCACTTGGCATCTTCAATGCTCGCGCTCCGAAAACACTTCGAACACTGTGTGTGTTCGAAGTGTTTTCGGAGCGCGAGCATTGAAGATGCCAAGTGAGATTTTGGCGAAACGTCTGCAGGATTCCAGTCGGATGCAAGATTTGCAGGATTCCAGTCGGATGCAGGATTCCAGTCGGAGTTCAACGAGCGAACGGATGATATCCCGGAATATAGTGTCATCATATATATATATATATATATATATATATATATATATATATATATATATATATATTCACAAATAAATTCACTAAAGACAAAACACCAAAATTTAATGCCCCTAAACCCGTGACTAAAGTACCTAAAACACACTTGTGTGTGAAAGGTAAATTTAAGAATATTAGTGGCAAGAAGAATTTCTAACAGTGACTTCTTTTTAGCCCTCTATGTGCGTGACTGATATTGTTGATTTATATGGATCGTGGGTAATAGACGCCGCTGTGTATTCTTAAGACGTAATCAGAATTTTTTAGGCTTCACCTAAATATGGAGGGAAACTTAATTGACGTAAAACGCCCACCTTGGGCTTGTTCATATTGCAACTTAGCAACAAGTCGAATCGAGTCAGCCTCGGACCCTGTTTTAAAAACATCTGAGTATTGATTAGACATTAAAATTGCACCTTGCATTTTCGTTTGTAAATGTTGTTTAACTTCCGATGTTTTTACTTGTGTTTACTTGGAGTTTCAGTTAAATTATTTAAAGAAAATTAATAAATAAATCGAGCCAGTTATATTTAGATAGTGCTGCTGTTAGTGTAACTGTGGCACTATTTCGTTGCAAAAATAAAACCAAAAAGTGACTACCTCTGGCCATACTGAAGGATTCGGAACAGTTCACATTGTAGAACTGAAATATAATTTATGAGCTGGGTTTGTCAGTTTATTTTTTTTTTTGTAAATCAAACTTACTGTTTACATAAAACATTACATTACATTTCAATAAATCTAGTTATCTCAAAATGCACGTTTTTCAACCTCATTTACAAATACATTTAAATTTTCACTTAAGTGGTCAAGCTTATTTTTCTTTAGTTAAAGCCAATATTAGACACTAACAAGAGTTAAATTTTTGATTATTTGAGTAAAGCAACATTTTATGTAAATCGTAATTAATATATTCTTACAGGCTTGATTAATATGGTCAATATTAAATACATTGTAGTGTGTATCATTTGAACCCCCTCTACCAGGAATTCAATCACCGAACTATCAAAATTTAGCTTCACAAACCTCAAATTACTTAGAGGGAAAGGAAACGAAAATTCTAACCTACAAAAGCCCATAAAAATATATCGTCTACTCTTCAAATAACTCACACATATCTTTGATACATAAGAAGGTCCTGTTTTCAACGTTGTAGTTGGATCGCACTATTTTAAATATTATAACGCGCTGATTGGTTCTGTTTTTATGATGAGGAGCGGCTGTCTATGCTGGAGGTAATTAAATGTTCTATCTAGCTAGGGTCAATTTCATTACACTTTCTTTTTTTTTTCGATTCAGCTTTAGCACAATGATAAATTAACTGTGAAATTTTAAGAAGATCCTTCCAAATTACTTTTGCGATAACCATCTTGAATTCGGGTGAGAATTGCCGCTATTGTTTCCCATTTTTTTCGTGGTACATTGCGTTGATAAGTAAGGAAAAAATATTGGCTTTTGAAATTGTAGAGGCGATTGTGTTCCGGCACACGAAATGTAAGTAACGTTAGATTCGATTAATTTTTTATATCCACACATTGCAACTTAGTAGAACATGTACCTGTGAAAGATTTAATTAGTAATTAAGTCAGTAAAAAAAGATGCATATTTAATTTTTATTCACCGCGATAGAAGGAATCCATGATATATCACTATTGTACGTGGTATTATTAAACCTGTAGTCTAACTTGGGGACTGATTCGGGCGCTGCACAATGAAATAAATTTCAATAAAGCCATCCAATGCTAAGTTTAACCGCAACTACCTATTAATAGATGATCTTGTAGTGATACTAACTTAATGATACTAATTGTGGTGTAGTTGTGGTTGTTTATTATTCTCTCAAAGTTAAAAATACTATTCAATCTCTCTCGCGATCTTCGATCACATGTTGCAGTTTTCCGATGCAATAACACCGGAAAAAACGGAGGCGGAATCTACATTACTTGTCCTTTAGTTACCTAAATTTAATTACTTGTAAGTCCTTCCGAGTTATTGCTCCTAACAAGTAACTATATATCTTGCGTTACAAATTTTTAAAAGCTTTTAACTGGTGGAAAATATAAATTGAGGGAGTGTTAAGTAAATAACACTATAACCGCGGGGAATGTAATTTTAATTAACAAGTTAATTTCGTTATTTTGGTTAGTTATTTTAGTTAATACAACCTATTTTCACTGACCATATCAGATAATCATATTGTTAGCGTTGTCATTAATTTGAGGATATTTATCTGCTGTTGTAATTAAGTTATGATAAACATGGATAAAAAACACAACAAACATAGCCTTAAATATAGTTTATTGACCTTTTAAACCACAAACATTAATGTTTGTTTGAATTTATAACAAATATTAATATAATTTTAATAATACTATCAATAAATAAAATTCGGATAACCGGGTTATTCATAATGTATTCAACTACAGGAGACTTGAATGGGCGTAAAGTTCACAAATGTTTCCGTTTCCGCAACTTCTTGTAAAGGAACTGTATCAAGGTAGCATGTAGAAATGTACACAGAAAAAAAAACGAAGAAAACGGGTTTACTTAACGAGGAGGTTAGTCGGGAAGGTGAAATTGGATATTGCCCTGCTATTGAAGAAAGTTAAATTAGAAGTTACAAGCGAAAAATACGAAATAGCATTTTACCAATAAAAAAATAACTGTTCTACGCAGTTTCACAGATCATTAAAAGCACAGGAGACATAAGACAATATTGCTATTTTTCTCTATATAAAAAAATAAAATATTTTCCTATTTTTTCCTAGTTTATATCTGCCATGCACGCCATCTTAAAAATCAGGCATTTAAGGGTTAACAACATACAGTAAATGAAGCAAAACAAGTCAATGACTATATTTTACTATATAAAACGTTTGAAATATCTATATCTATTTTGTTTTCTATTTTCTGGTGGTTGGTTAAACGACATGTCAATTATTAATGGTAAGCTGACCTAGCTAAAGGGTCAGTAGGTCAGGTAAAAAAGCATGGAAATTCCAATTGACAATTTTGAGAGATCATTTTCACAGTGATATTGATGAGGAGTCATGGCCGTTTTGAAACTTGCAAACCGCACTTCAAATCAATTGTTGTAGTATCTATTTGTTCAGTTTCGATTCAAGGAGTTTCTCACGATTTTGTACTTGAAAGCAAATTACATGTAGCATTAAGTAGATTTAGGTGTGTGTATAAGTAAACAATTTTTACTTTTGAAACATACGATTTGCGTATTTTACTGTAACAATTAAAATTTCAAAATGCGTCGTGATCCAGTAAACATTATGTTTCCGACGCAATTATGTCCGTTTTTGTAATTTTTCTTTTTTACTAGGAAATATGCGTTGCGTTCATACTAATTGAAACGGTATTTAAATTGTAATAAGTTCTTTGAAAAATTTTGATTATACCGTGTAAAGTTTTTGTTAACTTGCGTTTGTTATTGACATTGCATTTATTATCCGTAGGATTAGTTACCTTGAATAAAACCATTTTCTAATTAGTCGTGCTTTGGTGGAATTTATAATATCATGATCAAGGTCGGTTGACTCGCACACTGTTTTATAATTTATTGGGTAAAAATATTGCATTATCGTTCCGGTCTATTGTAATAAAAGGAAATATAATAAATCTCTTGCGCCATCCAATTATTATTGAACTCGTGCTTATGTAAACAAAAATTGCCACAAATGATCAATATTTAAAACTGTAAATCACAAATTTTCTTTTTTTTATTATGTATTTGCATATTGCCTTGTGCAGCTTACTTCAGGTTGATTACCTCGGATACTATTCAATTATTTCAGTTCTCAGCATTTTTTTATATAATTTTTAGCTGTCATATACATAGTCTATAGCATAATTAATGGTTGCTTTTTCTTAAAAATGCGTTATTATTAGAGCTCGAATTTTTTTAAGTTAGCGATTTGCTGTGTTTGTAACTTAAACAGTTTTTAATTGATAATCAGAAGAATATCTAACAGGCACTATAGCAAAAATTAAATAAGGAAATTATCTATTAATATTTTATTTATATTTGTTCGGGTTGATTTTGATGAAGTTCCTTATAGTTGAATAATACACAGTAAGTTATTAGATAAGTTATTAATCATAATCAAACCGTCCAAAGCAGAAAGATACTTGCCGGTAATATTATTTCTAATGGCATTCGTCAAAAACTGGTGGTATTTCTTAAATGCCCGGATTATTACTTTTAAATCACCGGACCACAACCGGCTGCACTAGTTTCGGTCCTATTTTTAGGCAAGCTATTCCTAACGGTTTTAAACACCAATTAACATTTCATTTTCGTTACGTTTGGTCAGTTTTCGGTCGTCATGGAAAAACCGGTTTCTACAAATTCGGCATTTTCGTCATGATGGAAGTTGGGGCGCGTCGCTTCAAAACAACTTATGAATGCAGCAAATTTTCAATTTGAATAATTCATGTAGTCATTTACATTTGATCGTTATCGTTCTGTCCTTAAAATTAGATTTTTGTAATTCTCCATGGGCGAACGTCACAAATCAAATTAATTGGGAATTCAAGTCAACTCTGCGGCATTGTGGAGCGTTAAATGATTGGTATACGATTGACGGTGGGTTGTTTCACAGTTTGCTCGCAGACCAATTCGGTTTGATTACGTTAACGGTTAAAACTTCTTAAAAATCATTATTAGTAACTTTTTGTCCCATTTGTCTCATGCGTAAAATAAAATGGATAAAAATCGTAAAGATAACGCTGCATCTTTTATTACATATTGAGATCCTATGCAAAATTGTAATTAACTTTGGTACATATCTTTTTAAAAAATGTTATGCCAGAAAATCAGAACGTAAATTAAATTTAATACTGTCGGCCTAGATCATTTCTGACTATCTCAAAAATATGCATTTTTAATGATAGTTAACAACGAAAAATTAAAAAAATTGAAAACTGTAATTAAATAAAAAAAGTGAAACAATAAAGTTATTTCCGCCCAAGTTTCTGGCTCACTTGCCTACATAAGTATTAATAAAAATAAAAAAGGAAAGGACACGAGCTAAAAGACCACAACTGGTTATTTAGAAAGATTTTTAATAGTTTTCAAGATTAGTGGATATATTACCTGGAATTCAATTTTTAAACAAATGAGGTTTTCGCCAGATTTTTATAGAAGTTTTATAGAATACTTCGGATATCAAAATTTAATTGGAAAGAAACTTAAAAACAGAAAAAGTAAAATAATTAATTGAACAAAAACCGTTTAAGATTGGTAGATTTAGAGGGATGTATTATTCAAAAATAACAAGAGAATAATAGCGGATCGAAAAATGTATTCAAAACGTCGAAGATAATGCCATATGTTTGAACAATCATTGCTAAAATTTTTGTTTTGTCAATTTGCTTAATAAGTGTTGAAAGGTTTCTAAAGCAATTGAATTAATTTCAAAGTGATGTACACTGTTTAAATTTGATCTCAAAATCCCCAACTTTTTACAGCGTTAAACGATTTAAGCGATTTTTTTAGTATTAAATTTTCTTATAGAAACAAGGAATTTAATTTTGGTTTATGAAATGAATCGCAAGTTCAAGGCAAGTTAAAAAATGAAAATATCAGATATGTAGTGTAGCTTTTGAACTTCGAGTGATTTTTTTAAAAGTTTTCAACTTAGGGGTTTCTAACCTTTTTATGTGAGAATATTGTTATCGCGTACAAAGCTACCAGATAGATATTTTTTGAAGATTTGTTCGTAGAGATAGTTTTTCTTAATTTCGAGATTTCGCTCAAAGTTGCCTTTTGACATGACCTTCAGAATCGACAAGCGTCAAAATTCAAGCCGTGGGTGGAAAATGTCCGAACTGGTTCAGATCCGTGGGAAACTGACGTGGTAAAATGACACTTTCCGCACGCTAGATCAGTGTATAAATGGGCATTTTAGACAAAGGGGTAGACAAATATTATTATTCTCCATCTATTATCTATTAAAATTCCTAACCTGGCCGATTGAGAAAGCGATATCCTCGATTGAGTTCGTTCTTCAACTAAATTGTTCGGTTAATCACACCTAACTAATCTTTTTATTAACAATATTATTGTAGATTATCATTTACCTATACAGTTACACGGAGGAACAACAACTCATGCATATAAGACTAAAAAGTATCTACCTATACGAAGACGCGTTGTATGGTGCAGTGTTCATTTATCTTCGATCATTTATAATATATATCATCAATAGAAATTAATCGCGAAATCTTCTTATTTAATCTTTTCTAAACGCACATACTATGAAATTGTCAGTCACTGAAAGATACTGTTCCAATTTCTTAAAACAATACGTAATTCGCAAGATGAAAATGAATCGATAGCATACGGCGAAGCTGAACTGTTATTACTTCGCACAGCAACAAAGAAGTGTTTATATATATAAAAATATTTAAACTGTAGCAATAGACTCAAATAACAGGTTGACCTTTTTATGTTGGGAGAAAGTTAAATTGGTTGTATTAAATCAAATATGATCGAGTTTTAGTGAATATCTGATCTAAAAAGTACTTTTTCTACTCTCGTCTGTAAGATACCCAATTACACACCGATCTAGAGTGCGAGAGGCGTCACTTTACCACGTCAGTTTCGTTTTTCACGGATCCGAGCGACTTCGGATATTTCCTGGATTTTACACA
Source organism: Cylas formicarius (assembly GCF_029955315.1). NCBI lineage: Eukaryota > Metazoa > Arthropoda > Insecta > Coleoptera > Brentidae > Cylas > Cylas formicarius. Next base: position 18,930,476 of record NW_026844264.1, on the reverse strand, counting down.
GGTTTGGGAGCAATCGGATGTTTTCCGAGATATTTCCCACGCTTTGAATTTTGAAGTTTGTCAATTCTGACGGTCATGTCAGTGAATGTATTTTTGTTGTTTTGCGAAAGCTTACCCAAAAACTAACGGTCGTTTGCCTTTGCACTTAAAGGGATCCTTTGATAGAGTCAGCATAATGAATATGTTTTTGCAAATCGGTTTCAGGTTAATTCGGTCTCCACCAGAATTTCTTATTAAATTAGGTTTCTTTACAAGAAATCAGTGCAACAAATTAAAACAAATAATTTGAATATTAATGAACAGTAATTAACTAACCAAAAATGAACAAGGTCAATATTTAAAATAAATAAATAGAACTTTAACGTGTTATTATTATTATTACTTTTTTTCAATAAGTCGCAACTTGCTTCGGTACGTTCCGTATAAAACGGGAGTAAGCTAACTGTGGTAGACGTTGATAGAATGACAGTTTTTTCAGTCAGTTTCTATTCAGGAAAATCTTCATATGTCAGGAATTTATTGAATTATTTGTCCTTCGCTGTCTATTATAGATCCTTACATTTTCGTTTTCTATTATAGCGCTAGGTGAGTAGTTATATTACGGTTTTGTAGTGTTGATTATGTACATATTTTCAGATTTTTCTCGTGAAATATTCCAGCACACGACAGGGACTGAATAGATTTCTATGTTGTTCCGCACATCTGACACTTTTTTGTAATATATGTTACACAATTTTCTGCTGCCATTACTCGATTCTGGCTTGCCTTATCCATGAAGCGACCATCCGACAGCGTCTGATCTCCATGTAAGGAAGCAGAAAAACCTCTGACAGCAACGGGAAAATACCGAGGCTACTAAAACCTTCCCCAGGACATCATAATGGCTGAGAATCAAATATCTACGGTCCTCAGTCCCGGGGCACCCCTTCAGTTTGGAGTGGGTGCTAAGAATACCCCTGTCAGCCACTGTCCTAAATATAAAACAACATAAGAGAATCGGTACTTGGAACGTACGAAGTATGTATATATAATCAACAGCTAATAGATATCCAAAATATGAAAGACCCCAACAGCGAGGAAGCGAAAACGGAAGGAGAGCAGGGCATTGAGGAAAGCTGGGAGCTGTAAAACCTGCCGCGAAAAATATTTAACTACAACAGAAGGAAAGAACAGCAAAGAATCGATCACTAACGACATACTGAAATTAATGGAAGAACGCCAAAAATTAAAAAACAAAAACCAACAGGAGTTTAAACAAATACATAAAATTATATTGGAAAAGATGAAGCAGGCAAAGGAAGCATCGCTAACAGAAAAATAGAGGAGCAACATACATGTCGCAACGCAAAAAATCAAATATCATCACTGCTCAAAACGGCAAAGCAATTTGGGAAACGGATGAAAAAATTAAAAGTTGAGAAGAATATATGTCTGAGCTGTTTCATGGAGAAAATTATGAGGATCATAACACATAGAAGTCAAAGTCACAACTACTACTACAAACCAATAAAGCGCCAGGAGCTGATTAAATCAGAGCTGGACTTCTTAAAGAACTGGAAGAAGGCCACATAGACACCCTAACAAAGTTAATCAATAAAATATATAAAACAGGCAACATACTAAGAGAATTTCTTCTATCAATCTTCACCGCAATTGCTAAGTCCAGCAACGCCAAAAAACCTTAAGAACACGACTCATCAAGCTAATCGCGTGACGTTCTTCGCATTATTTGGCGTTGCTGGACTTAGCAATTGCGGTGAAGGTTGATAGAAGAAATTCTCTTAGTATGTTGCCTGTTTTATATATTTTATTGATTAACTTTGTTAGGGTGTCTATGTGGCCTTCTTCCAGTTCTTTAAGAAGTCCAGCTCTGATTTAATCAGCTCCTGGCGCTTTATTGGTTTGTAGTAGTAGTTGTGACTTTGACTTCTATGTGTTATGATCCTCATAATTTTCTCCATGAAACAGCTCAGACATATATTCTTCTCAACTTTTAATTTTTTCATCCGTTTCCCAAATTGCTTTGCCGTTTTGAGCAGTGATGATATTTGATTTTTTGCTTTGCGACATGTATGTTGCTGCTCTATTTTTCTGTTAGCGATGCTTCCTTTGCCTGCTTCATCTTTTCCAATATAATTTTATGTATTTGTTTAAACTCCTGTTGGTTTTTGTTTTTTAATTTTTGGCGTTCTTCCATTAATTTCAGTATGTCGTTAGTGATCGATTCTTTGCTGTTCTTTCCTTCTGTTGTAGTTAAATATTTTTCGCGGCAGGTTTTACAGCTCCCAGCTTTCCTCAATGCCCTGCTCTCCTTCCGTTTTCGCTTCCTCGCTGTTGGGGTCTTTCATATTTTGGATATCTATTAGCTGTTGATTATATATACATACTTCGTACGTTCCAAGTACCGATTCTCTTATGTTGTTTTATATTGAGGACAGTGGCTGACAGGGGTATTCTTAGCACCCACTCCAAACTGAAGGGGTGCCCCGGGACTGAGGACCGTAGATATTTGATTCTCAGCTGGGGAAGGTTTTAGTAGCCTCGGTATTTTCCCGTTGCTGTCCGAGGTTTTTCTGCTTCCTTACATGGAGATCAGACGCTGTCGGATGGTCGCTTCATGGATAAGGCAAGCCAGAATCGAGTAATGGCAGCAGAAAATTGTGTAACATATATTACAAAAAAGTGTCAGATGTGCGGAACAACATAGAAATCTATTCAGTCCCTGTCGTTTGCTGGAATATTTCACGAGAAAAATCTGATAATATGTACATAATCAACACTACAATACCGTAATATAACTACTCACCTAGCGCTATAATAGAAAACGAAAATGTAAGGATCTATAATAGACAGCGAAGGACAAATAATTCAATAAATTCCTGACATATGAAGATTTTCCTGAATAGAAACTGACTGAAAAAACTGTCATTCTATCAACGTCTACCACAGTTAGCTTACTCCCGTTTTATACGGAACGTACCGAAGCAAGTTGCGACTTATTAAAAAAAAGTAATAATAATAATAACAAGTTAAAGTTCTATTTATTTATTTTAAATATTGACCTTGTTCATTTTTGGTTAGTTAATTACTGTTCATTAATATTCAAATTATTTGTTTTAATTTGTTGCACTGATTTCTTGTAAAGAAACCTAATTTAATAAGAAATTCTGGTGGAGACTGAATTAACCTGAAACCGATTTGCAAAAACATATTCATTATGCTGACTCCATCAAAGGATCCCTTTAAGTGCAAAGGTAAAGGTACTAAGAGAATTTCTTCTATCAACCTTCACCGCAATTGCTAAGTCCAGCAACGCCAAAAAATGCGAAGAACATCACGCGATTAGCTTGATGATTCGTGTTCTTAAGGTTTTTTGTATCAACTGGAAAAATATATCGGAGAAACACAAATGGGGTTCAGAAATGGCCTAGGTACCAAAGAAGCATTATTTGGAATTCAAGTTTTTATCCAAAGAGCTCGCGCCAATATCTACGACGTGCTTCTTGCTTCAATGATTTTGAATAGGCGTTTGATAAAGTTCGACATAAAAAGCTCCTCGAAATACTACAGTCATCAGGAATAAAAGATGCAGATATACGTATACGATATACGTATTCAACAAAAAGCCATACTCCGAGTAGCAGTCTACTGAAATAAATATGCATCTCTTCAATGAAGCTTTGACTGAATGTAAAGATGGAATACTGGTCAACGGAGAGAGGCTAAATAATCTCAGATATGCGGGTGATACAGTCCTAATATCCAACAGCGCAGAAATATATGCGAAGAATATGGCATGAGCTTAAACCCAAAGAAGACCTATATTATGATTATAAGCAAAAATCCAAACACCAAAGCTAATTTGCAAGTGAAAAACACTAATACTTTTTATAAAACTTCTGGATCCCTCCTGCGTCGGTTTTTGTTGACTCGAAATAGCTAACGTTTCGCCAATCATCATGTTGGCCTCTTCAGAGCTTGACTGAAACTGGCTCGCATTTTATTGTGTACCTACTTTTATATTGTTTGAGAGGGGCGGAGCGAAATGAGGGGCATAAACACCGTCTCGGATGACTGATTCCCATATTGGTGACAGGTAGAGACCTGAGTCACGGTTAAGATTATTAGGTTGCCTATAGATTTCTATAGACTCTCGGATTTTCTGTTGGTAGAAGAATTGATCACATGCAAGAATTTTAGTTTTATCGAATAAAATTTCTTAGAAAATTCTTAGATATTCTTATCAATAGAAAATAAGACCTAACATTGGATCATTGTGTTTACAGAAAACCTACAGAAAACCTGCTCTTCTCTCTAATAATTTCTACATTTCCATCACAAAATATACTTCATCACAACCTTCCAATAGCATCTTCGATCCGTCAAGGATAAAATTCGATTTGAGATGCCAGGAGTTTACAACATTCCATGCATATGCGGCAAAGAATACATTGGAGAGACCGGCCTAAAATATCAACTAGGATCAAAGAACCTGAAAGAGCCATAAGACTAAGACAAATAAACTCATCAGCAGTTGCACAATACAATCACGAAACATAAAACATATAATTTTATTCGATAAAACTAAAATTCTTGCACGTAATCAATTCTTCTACCAACGGAAAATCCGGGGGTCTATAGAAATCTATAATCTTAATAGTAATAATATTATAATATTATTAATAATAATCTTATTATTAATAATAATCTTAACCGTGACTCAAATCTCTACCCGTCACCAATATGGGAATCAGTCATTCGAGACGGTGTTTATGTAGCTCCGCCCCTCTCAAACAATATAGAAGCAGGTACAGAGTTAAGTGCGAGCCAGTTTCAGTCAAGCTCTGAAGAAGCCAACAGGATGATAGGCGAAACGTTAACTAGTTCGAGTCAACAAAAACCGACGCAGGAGGAATCAGAATTTTTATAAAAGGTATCACAGTAGTCTGTTGAAGTTTCTTTGAAAAAAAAAGAAAAACACTAAGCTCAAAAAAGTAGAAACATTTCCGTAACTTGATTGCACCTTGAACGAAGGATGGGATCATACTTGGGAAATTATTACTCAAATAGAAAAAGCGCGCTTAGCATTTAACCGCTTCAGAAATATTCTCTGTATGCTAAACCTTAATCTCCAAATACTACTGCGATTGTTCAAATGTTACATGTTTTCTGTAATCCTCTCTGGTCTGCAGACCTGGACTGTTACAGCAACTGCAGAAAAGCGAGGGGGGGCATTTGAGATGCGGTACTATCGTAGAATGATGCACGTCTCATGGACACACCATATAACTAACGACAGTATCTTGCAAAAAATGAATAAAAAATAAAGAATTCTTATAGACAATCAAGGAGATGAAACTTGCATACTTCGGGCACATTGTGACTAATGAAAAGTATAGAATACTCCAACTTATAATTATAAGGCAAAAGAGGTCCTGGTTCAGAGCGGCAGTAGACAAAGTTAGATGGGCCAATGTAGTCGCCAAGATGATAAGGTACTAGAAGAAGAAGAAGAAGAAAGATAGATATACGGTGGACCAATTCACCATCAGTCTTATTGGTGTATAGCGTACCTGCATATCTTCCGTGTAGTCTGCTTATTATTTTTATTATTAACAACAAAAAAGTGGTAGAAAATCATCAAATGGTAGAATGTGCATTTTACGACCCCCCGATAGGAAAACGAACTGCTGAAAAAGTAGGCAAGAGATGAAACGCTCAGATCGGCAACGTATGCGATAAATTAACTAAAGAGTGATTCGAAAAAGACAACAATAATGGCGGGAAAAACATGCGGCAAATGTCGGTTACGCCCGTCACGACTGCATGTTTTTTTTGCGCTTTCGAATCCTGCCGCGTCCAAGAAAAGCACGAGACACACTAGCGAATTTTTTCGGTGGCGGTTCTAAACTTTGACGCACGCTTTAGGCGTGCTTAAAAACAGAAAGCCATAATTGTAATTCAATTGTGCGCACGACCGCAACCTATATTTTTGCGACGGTTCCAAGAAGGCACGGATATTTTTTCACTTTACGCTGGATGAATGCGCGTATTATATTGCAATTAACGGATTCGAAGAATCGAAGGAATTCGATTAGATAGTTGAAACTTAAAGTTTCATTATGCCCTTTTTTTGGAAAAAAAAATGAACGTAAATTCCTTCGTATCTGGATTCAATTATTTATGAATGGTGCTTCGTGTGGTGGCCCTGAGGAATATTCAATTATTTTTATATGCTAGGACAGTGGACCAAAACGAGGAGCCTCAAATTATCATCATGGCTGCAAATATAAACATCGCGTTTTAGAATGAAATGAAACGGAACATAGGAAGTTCAAATAAAAAGTTAATATGTGGCTAAAATGGTGTTTATCCAACTTTTTGCATAATAGACTATTTTCATATCAGCCCAAGTAGTAGGCACATCGGATGATATTAGGGTTGTTCAGCGTTAATTTAGAAATATAAATTTTTCAATATAAATCAAAATTTCGGATCGAACACCCAATATTTTTTGGTGGGAACAAGTAGATAATAAAAAGCTATAAAGGAAGATATTCTGAAGAATTGATTAAGTCAAAATGACTACATTGCCATTTATTAACCAATGCCAACCTACAAAATAATTACAAACAAAAATAATAAATCATATGGCCAACGTTGGTAGACATTAAACGGAGGGATAATTTTGTACAATATTTTCATATTAGAATTTACCCCTTTCATTTTGCGGACGATTATTTTAAATCATTTTCCAGTCGTGGTTAAATGGATACTGTTCATTATCTAGCAAATATTAGTTAGTTCAAATTATTAGACACAATTCTGATGGAAAGTTTTATTCATGTTAGTCGTAAATGCATTTAGAAAAAATTGAGAAAAAATCCCGGCAATCTTCATAATATTAATGTTTTAAAGAGAAATCCAGATTTGTTGCAATTACATGTAGTTCGTTTAAGTGATTCATTGCTAAAGAATTCTTACCATTTTCAGTTGTAGTAAGATTTTTACCAGTACTTTACCTATTGTTCGTTAAAGGTAAAGGTTACGTTAAACGTAAACAGACACAAGTTTCTCAAGAGAGACACAAATTAAAAGTTTATAGTTCAAGGTCACACAGATTACAAGACACGGTAAATGCCAAGATCGATTAATTATTTTGAAGATACGCCGGCCTCGAAAATATGTGCGCGGGCATGAAACAAAGTCAACTAAATTTTACAATAAATAAATATGATATAAAAAATATATCAAATCTCAAGTCATGCTGGTGTGACCGATGCAGTTCTGGGTAACTTTTTTCCTCTCTCTTTTAATATTAACTATCTTTTCAAATATAAAGTTATATGTATATGGAGTCGCCAAAATAATGTTTTTCTTACAATATCTGAAATTCCTGCATAAATTTGGATTCAAAACAGGTTCGACTATCGGGTACTGCTATATTTACGACGGTATTTCGTAGGTAGACTATTAATTTGAGTAATTTGCATAAAAAATAGAAAGTTGAAATGAAAACAAACACCAAATGACACCAGTTAAACTTCAATTAATCTTATCGAGTTAAATAAAATTATATTCGCCGTCGATTTACTTTAAGGGGGTAGTTGTAATCTAAAATGTCAACATACAAGACAATAACGGCTTGAAGAGATAAAAAGTTCTGAAAAGTCAATTTTATTTTACTTAAAAATGCTGTCAAATTTATTATTCGTTTTTAACTTGTTGACCTTAAAACAAATACAATTTGCATATCTGCAGTACTTGTACATGTGGGGCATATAATCTATTTTTTAAAATATTCTCGAAGGTCAACAGTAACTCTCTCGCGAAATTATTTAAAAAACAAAACAAGGTCTATCAAATTCACGTAGAATAAATATTTGCAAAATATTTATCTTCCTGACGTCTCGGTTAAATTTTGATTCTAAAACTACCAAACCGTACTCTTTCAAAAGCCTAGGCTTCATTAAAATAATAACTGACAAAAATGGAAGGTATAGATATTAATATATTGGTACGTCCTTGCTTGTGAGGGCAAGGAAACCAATGCAAAAGATGATGGATATTGGTCAAACAATTCAATATAGTCATTTAGTTTGTAAACAGGGTCTATGTCATCCCAAAATGTTTGGAGAGTTGAAGGCAATAATTCGGACAGAGATACTTTTAATTCAGATAGAAATTTTGCAGTATTCCCACATTTACTCCAAAATTTATATCTTTTTAGTTTTAGTATCGATGTGTTTGTGCCAAAAGCGCATTTTGTAAAACTAGCACAAATTGTAATTTAAAAGAATTATTTATTTAAAAAAAAATGTACGATTATTTTTTGAAAGTGATTGAGGTCACTGGAACGAGTGTGCTTTATCTTCAACTCCGGTTTTTACAATATATCACTAAGCAAAATTTTTATACAAACAAAGTAAACTTTACAAATAAAAATAACGTTTATACATCTGACATGCATCCTCGATTTAAGAGTAACTGAATGAGTTGAATTAACTAGCCATATCATAAAAAATTGTCCCCTGAATTAGTTGGGCATGGGCTTCATTGGATTTAAGCAGATTTTTCCATTAAATGTGTAGTTTGACAATAACAGAGAACTCCAGGAATTTGGAGTAAATCTGTTACCTACTTTATTAAATTGAACACCTTGTATTTATTGTTAATTAATAATATTATATAAAGAATTTTCCTAAAGATTAGCGATTATATCATAAACATTCAATTATATTTCATTCATATATTTTTAAATAGTTGGCTTTGGAAATAACGTACTAACTTACAGATTTTATTTTGACTAGTAACAGCTTTATAAAAGGACAACAAGATGTTATTACACTTTACATATTAAATTATTTTTTTATTGAGCTGGAAATCCACTTTGCAAAATAACATCAGAAATAACCAGTGCCAATTCAGCACAGGGACATTTTCGCCCATCAGACAATAACTCAAACCACTCCAGAGCAATATAATAAATTAAAACTTATTAAATCTTGTTCAAACAGTTAATTAACATTTATTATTTACTTTCAACTCTTGGTTCCTAGCACAAGATTATGTAAAATTTTATGCATTTTTAATCCTTTGCTGTTTTGCTGTTTTTATATTACAAATATGTTTAGCAAAATCAAATAGCTCTTTGGCTTCTTCGCCAAACTGATGAGACCCAAAATGGTCGCAAGCTACCGTTACGTAATGGGGAATCACAAAACAACACTAGGTATTGGTGAATCCTTAGTTAGAACCCAGTCTCACTAGCGCAAAATCGAATGCAAAGGCTAAAAGCAAAAGACATAGCCAAAAGCAAAAGGCACCTCATAAAGTGAAACGTTTCCATGACTAGAAAATAGTCAAGTTTGGATGGCTTTCAACTTCAATTAGTCTCTTCAATCAGGGAGAGAACACTGAGACAAGGCATTGAGTTTCTAGTTAAATTAATCAAATTTGAATTAAAAAATCAGAAATTTTCCACGAAATTTGTTGTTTGAACGAGATTTCTCTAATGAGACTCTGCAAATGCTCGAACCCGGTACAACTGCCCTGGAATTGGCTACTTTGTCAAACCGATGGGACTCAGCAAAGTTGAAAGCTACCGTTTTGCAATGGTTTAGGTTTAAGTTTAACCTTTAGGAATTCGGTTCATCGCTCGGCTTGGCACTCCAAATATGTTATTTTAGGCGTTAGTTGAAGATGAGCACTTGAGTTCTCGAAACATGTACTGACGTCTTAATGCGATTTCTATAAAAAAAATTGGCTTTGAGAAGGACAAGGTGGTTTCTTTTCACTTTTGAGTTTACTACTACTTTCAACCCAGTATAAACTGCCTTCACTGCTTTCAAATATAAATCCTTACCATTCCTAACGATATCCTTAATATCCTCCTAGCCTCGACTCTCAGATGTTATATACTATTCCTAAAACTCAAACGAAAATGAAAAACAAATATATATTTCACTATTAGTATGCAGTTGGGATCCATTACTTAAATAATATTGTCAAGGTGTTTATAAAATTACATATGAAAGCACTGATTTTTTAAATTCTTTATACAATTCCGTAAAAAAAGATATAGTTCAAGAAACACAAAAAATATAATCAATAACTCTGAGCTCTGACCCTAATTTTTATCATGAATGCAGCACTAACCCTACAACCGGGCTGTACGTAAACGCGTCTAAATCAATATTACTACCTCCTATGCCAGCTACATTTAAGACCAAAAATACCCAATATACTCTCGCATAATAATAATAAAATCTATAACGTAGCAGTGATTTCATTTCGTTTGTTTTGAATAATAACGCAAGATCAATCAAATTTTTACCTCCAAACGTCGTATACAGTTAACGTTGGAGTACTTCAAGGTTTTAAGAATAGCTCTGGGCATGGTCGAAATAGATATATATTGTGTCTTGGGCAAGGTTTTCGCCTACTTTTGGGGCCACGTAAAAATCAATTTTATAATCATAATTTGTTTTCAATTTTTGGTGTTACGATACAACTACCTGCCAAGCAATAGCTATGGCTTACAAGGAAAATATCGGAATATAAATATAACACAAAGATAAACAGATAAAGTTGGTGTTATCTAAAAATTTTAAGTATAAAATTTGTTTGTTTGCATCTCTCTGTTTGTCTTTCAGCTTTGAATATGTAATTGGTCGGTAAATTTTGAACACATCAGCGATAAATAATTTTTCTCTGCATTTATCATACAGGTGATTTGTAAGTGGTTATAAAAGCGATTGAAATCGCAAGAAACCGGATAGTACGATGTTAGCCATTTTCTATTGTTCTCGTGATGATATGTAAGTATTCTGCATGCTGAATTAATTATTTCGTTGTATATAACAAAGACGATCGTCAAATGAATATTAAAAAAATATTAAAGGTGCTGGTTATTTGGCAAACTGCCCTGGAATTGTCAATCCTCAAAACTATTCTCGAAACTGACGGAACAATAACTTTAACTGAGTGGTAAAAAAACAATTATTTTCTTGTAAGTACTTGTAACAATATTTTTGTGTTGTTGAGTGAGTTCATAAGCGGACTTTAAAGTTATTAGACTAAATACACAATTTTAAACGATTTATCTTTTGTTGGCAATAAGCAATTTCCTGAATTGTAAACCGTTTGACATTGAGTGGTTTTATTTTCTTTCTAAATATCCCATAACAAGGAAGAAATAAAATAATAGAGACGAGTTGTTGAAGTACTAAATGCCAGTACATACATTTAACTCGAGTTAAAGCAGTAATTATTAAGATCTACTCGATTCTAAAATAGAAATATCTGCCTTACCTTTCGGGAAATTTGTTGACGGGCGACACGGATGGGGTAACGACGGGTCTGAAAAGAACAAATTTTGGTTATTCAATTGTGAGCATCATACGTTCTCTTAGGTGTTGATTATTTTTTTGATACAATTTTCAAAAGCAATTGGATGAGCCTTATATCGTAAATTTCTAATAATTCCTCAGGGAACTGCAGTATATAATGTATTCTAACGGTTATCTAAACGCAGCGCTAAAATCAAATTAACGACGTGATTTTAAGCAGCAAGCAAACATATCACTTGCATGTCAACTAAAACGATCGAAACAGGTATTAAAACAAAAATAGTTAAACGGCGGTTGGCTATGTCTATAATTTCATTTCCCCGCCTCATACGCCGGTTGGTAATTTAGGAAATTAAACCGACTTCAAAACTTAAATCAAAATAACAAGCTCGAGTGGTTCTAATATGGAGACAGATGTCTGAATTTTCTACAACGAACGGCGATTTATGTTTCGATGTGTAATTTGTTACAATTTATATGTCGTTTGTCATGTTTTAGACAAAAACGCGCATACCAGCCGAAGTCAGGTTACGGAAACTTGATCCATATCCTATCCTGATCGTCATAAAATTTTATTTTGAAAATTAAATTGAATTGAAAATTGAATCTTTTAGGGATCACATATGGGATTCACTATTTTCTTTTCTGAAATTTTAACAGTTTATTTGACAATGAGAAGAAACTGTGTTTTTATTTACTACGTACGTACGTAGTACGTACATCATTCGGTTTTTAATCTGACTCTCATAAATGAATGATTTTTCGAAACTCCCGGAAAAGTAAAATTTGCCATGATACATGAGCCAGTAGAAAAGCTAAATTAAAATCTGTTGTTTATAGTAGTAGATGACGTTAGTAATACGACTAAATGAATTATACGCAGTTATAATAAAATGTTTGCTTGAAATGATCTTCAAACATTAAGTTAGTTTGTGTTAAAAAAATAAATGAATAAGAACTAAAAGTTCAGATTTTCACGAAATTATATATTTTCACATGACAATTGTTTCGACAACACCGTTTCTTTATCAAATGTTTGTTTGTGTTACAAACTTATATATTTCCTGTATTGTTATTTTGTCCAATCGCGGTAAAGAATAACATACATAAATAATAATAAAATGATCACCCAATGCTTGTTCCTAGGTTTAAAATTACTCATTTATTAATTTTGAAAAAAGAAAAATTATCTTGAATTTTTTAATTGCTTCCGAAACATCACCAATTACTCCAAGATCAGTTTTGAAATGTAGCTATTTATAGTTCATTTTTCTATTTTTAGGATGCTCGTTTTATTTGTGACAATCTAGTTGTAGTTGTAAATGATCTAAGAATAATGCTAACAGAAAAATAGAAATTGAAATTTGGCAATTGGCAAATGATGTTGAAAATGGTGAATTATCAGACCAGTTTAAGCCATTGAGACGACAAGCAACGATCGAAACAGAATCTTGATTGTCAAACAATGACAAAAAATATTTAGTCTAATATTGCAAAATTTCCTTTTAATTTAAAAATAAACATAGAGGCTATTTCTTAACTGATGGAAGGAAGATTTAATAAGCAATTAGGTACTCCGTCTTCATCTCGCAATTTTTAGTTAATAGGCAAATTGTACAGGTGTTGCGAATTGCGGGGCACATGCGAAGGAAATTTTTTAAAGATGTCCTGCTTTTACTAGGCGCGAATTGGTTCGCTGTGAAGTTTTAAAATCATTTTATGTATTACTTAAATTACCTACAATAAAAATTCAAACGAATTCAATATAAAATAAACATTATAGCAAACAAAAATCGCATAACACGACCACATCAAAAGGTTTTTATCGCAGCGGAGCCCTTTTGCAATTAGATGGCAGCATCTCCGGGGATGAAAGAAAATCATTTTATTTTATAAGCAACGGAAGCAAATGTAATAAGATCTTTTAAACTGTTCCTTTCGGTGCCGCAACGTAAGCAGCACCTTATGTGTGTCGGATAGTTTGCTATATAGATATCTTTTCTTAAAGATTCAGATGCCCAGTGTAACTCAGATCTGCCGTTGAAACACTCCCCATAAATTCACCTTCTTATCTAGTGAGTCGAAGTCAAAGACAGCACAGCAATGATTTGACAGAGATAATGCTCAGGAGTTCCAGAGGACATCTAAATACTGGTGCAATCTGTTACACCAATGGGAAAATTGCAATGGCAACTCATTAATTACGAATCATCGCAAGGTTGCTCGCGGTTTAATCTCTGGTTTAATTGCCCTGATCGAAAAGTTATCAAGTTATTACTAAATTAATAATTAATTAAAATAATTATTCAAATTGCTAATGACCATTTTTCGTCTCCAAACCAAATGACTAGGTGCAATTTGATGAGCGATGATCGCGATCGGCCATTCGTAGTCATTTATCCACAGCACGCTACGATCACACGCGCTATTAAGTAATTCTTAATATTAATAATGAGGAACGTATTGCATGTTCCAGTCGAGCTCTGTGACTGGCGTGATAATGGTCACGAACACGACAATGTCATTACGTCGATTTTTGCAAACGCAAGCGCTTAGCTTTGTTTGTTTATTCTACGCAGCCTGTTATTGTCGGAACGGAATTCCGCCATTTTGTGATTGCGCTGTTTATTCTACTAAGAAGTACCGGTTACCAATTAGAAGATTTTTTTTTATTGTCTATGCCAAAGTTAAGTTTTGCACTATAGGCTGAAGTGCACTGGCCAGATGTTTTTCCAGCTTGCATAATGGTGAGTTAAAGGCGCTTACGATTGGACGCAGGGGAACCCCGTCCTTATGGATCTTTGCAGCAATAGAGAAGGCAAATCTGAAGCCAAAACTATGGACAAGATACGTTGATGACGTATTTGTTGTATGGCCTTTTGGCAAGGAGGAGCTTTTGAAATTCCTAGATCATCTGAATTCCATTCACCCAAGGATTCAATTTACAATAGAACTTGAAGAGGATAACAGTCTGCCCTTTTTAGATGTGCACATCACAAGGACCGAAGATGGACACTTGGAACACACTGTCTATAGAAAACCAACACACACTAATAGATATCTGAACGCTAAATCTCATCACCACCCATCACAGATACAGGCAGTGGCAAATACATTAATTGCTCGGTCCTTCAGGCTCACAAACGAGAGGAACAGAGATAAAGAACTGAAGAAAATTAGTACCTGTCTTCAACAAAACGGATACCAAAGGCGCACCATCAGCAAGGCAATCGGTAAACAACAACAGCCGCAGCAGAGAGTGCAGGACGAGACCCAACGAAGATCGATCGCTGTCCTGCCATACATCAAGGGGGTTACTGACAAAATCGGCCGAATATTACGGAAACACGACATATCAACGGCATACAAACCTGACCATACCATCGGAGCAATACTAAGAAACCCAAAACAAAAAATTACTCTGGAAAACCAAGGAGTATACAGTGTAGCATGCGGATCGTGCAGCCTGACGTATGTGGGACAGACCAACAGAAGGATTTCAGCCAGGCTCGAGGAACATCGTTTAGCCATAAGAAACAAACAAACAACATCTGCTTTGTTTCAGCACCAACATCAGACAGGCCATAAAATTGATTTCGGCACTTGCAAACAAATAGCTAATATTCCTGATTTTAGGACTAGGATTATACGAGAGGCCATCGAAATAGAAAAGTCCGGACACCTCAATACGAGAGACGACGCTCTGCATTTATCCAACACGTGGAGAACGATAATCAAACAGCAGAGTGATGCGCAGCAGCCAACGGGAACATCGCAACTACGATCGGGCGAAATTAACAACGCGACAATTCAGGGGGCGGAGCCACCTCCCCCCACGCACAAGCAGCACCGTTACCATCTCCGGCGCAGAGTATAAATACCGCACGCACCGCCGATAACCTCCCAGTGTTCGAAGTGTTTTCGGAGCGCGAGCATTGAAGATGCCAAGTGAGATTTTGGCGAAACGTCTGCAGGATTCCAGTCGGATGCAAGATTTGCAGGATTCCAGTCGGATGCAAGATTTGCAGGATTCCAGTCGGATGCAGGATTCCAGTCGGAGTTCAACGAGCGAACCGATGATATCCCGGAATATAGTGTCATCACATTTTTCCATCCGTGAATCAATACGTGAGAATATATATATATATATATATATATATATATATATATATATATATATATATATATATATATATATATATATATATATATATATATATATATATATATATATATATATATATATATATATATAGAGGGAGCAATAAAAGATGTAAATGCTCATTGAATAGTGGCTTTTTATTGTTAAGTCAAGCTTTCACCCAAGTGTTCAGGATTCCTCAGGACACTGAAATGTAAAAGGGAAACACTCTAAAACAAAAACAAGAAAAACACACGTCAATACATACAACAATTTGCCATCAATTAAACTCTAACAAATAGAGAACCACGTGTTAGCCATTAGTAAAGGCTGCACAGATTAAAATAGTAAAACAAAGGAAACTTATGCCTAGGCAACTAACAAATTAATATGTAAAATAACCGGAAATGACAAAGACACAACAATAATGCAACTCAATTGGATTCTGCCGGAGATAATCCGCTCAACGGCATTTAAAAAGAAAAAAAAGACATCTTGACAGTTGGGAAAATGGTCACACACATATAAAGAAAACTTGACAGACCAAAGAATCACCACTTTACAAAACCAAGGCAAAAAAAACCCACCAGCGACTATTAACATCGAACTTACGTGAAAAACCACCACGGTGCAAAAAGTATTCGACTAGATCACAGACCCACAAAATTTCACACCTAAACCAACACTACAGGACTTTTCTTCAATAGCAGTCTGGGAGTTTCAGTTTTTTTAATAAATGTTTGATGTAATAAATAAGGATAAATACTGCTCAATACATCTCTTTTATGGTTAATACAGTTGGTACACTGATGAATATAGCACATTTCTAGGAACCTACGTTTATAGGCATTTTTTTCCGTATCTAGGAATTGTTGTATGTCACTTGGTGGTCATGGTCATTCACATGACAACTGAGGCTAGTAATCTTGGGCTTATGTTTACAGTCACTTTTATGTGCTGTAATTCTTTTTTTTAAATTTGAGATGTTTGCCCTATGTAAAGAATAGAATGATCTGAGCGTCCTAACATTATAATTTGCGATCTTAATATTTGAAGCTTGAAAGAGCCGGATCAGTGATGGCGTCAATTTGTTAATATACATGAGTTTGCCAAATTTAACTTCTAAATTGGTCGGCCGATACTCCTGCACATGACGTGGGGGGCGAGGGTCCTTTAGTGTAGGCCTCACAGAATAAAAGTTTATTAATTAACCTGATAGGATATTTATTGTCTACAAGAAGATTTCTCAATAATAGTAAGTTAGGGTTGTATTCTCTGACAGTAGGAACTACCTAGCTTGCCAATTTCAGAGACTGATTTTGCATTCTTATAAAAATTAGTCAATTTTTTCAGAAAAATTACGGCAATGTGGCAACTCAGTCAGTTGGAGGGTGACGCATGCGCAAAAGGTCCACACCTCAACGAAAAATATCACCTGCGGCGCATCACTTTTTACCGTAGTAGGGCCACTATCTTATCGTTTAGCTACATGGGTTTTTTACCAATTTGAAACCTGTGCAAACTGCAAATTAATAGGTGGAGACATGTCATATTACTCGTCTGTTAGCTTTTTTTGTTAATTCGGATTCGCGTTCATTTTGTTCATATGTGAATGAGAAATATCGTTTACTTTGAAGAATCGAATAGTAAAGAATTCATTTTATTGAACATCAAGTACTAAGTTCTTTTATTTAGAATAGTGTTTTTTAATTGGTCGTTATTTGAGGGGGACAAAGGAATTCAATTGCTTTTAAATGTTTATGGTGAAAACTGACCCCAATTCAGCAAATTTCGTTCATCAAAATATTGCTATAGAAATCAAGTTTTCCAGAAACGAATGACTGAGAGCCACAAATCAAATCTTCCTTTCACTAACATTTTATGCTACTATTAGTTATTTGGCGGAGTATAAAGTAAGTGAAATGTAAAACTACAAGGTAGGGTTTTGGTTAATTTGAAGTTTAACTTTATATTGAAGAGTAACTCCAATTAAATCCTTGAATGAGAGTTCCGGGTTCGAAATGAAAAGCTACTTGTGTAATGTTTATTACTTGATAATTGGATCTTTGAATAACTGATGTTTTTTGTATTTTTTGTAATTTTATTGTATGTTAATTACTTTAATATTTTTTTTAAATAAATAAAACATATCAATGATTCACTGGGCTTATTTATTAAAGCTAATATTTACTTACGAACTCGCAGTATGTTTAGAACGAATTGCCTAACCATGAAATCGAACGCAATAATTATACAAATTTTTACTAAATAGAAATAATAATCCGAAATTACAGTAAATTAAGCGATTACGAAATGTTTTCCAATAAACGGTAAAACGAGGAGTGATATAAAGTCGTCACGTTGCGGCAGTTAATAAATTAAATCGGTTTAGTTTTTATTGTGGCAGCCCATTATACAGTAGATACATTCAATTTAAATGTACTCTGATACTCGGTACCTGTTTCAAATGCACAACTCCGAATCGTTTTCTATTTTCTCGCGCGAACAGCCTTCTAAATGTACCCTAGCACGTTTCTAGCATAACATCATTTTTAATGCGTGAATCCGGTACTTGTGTACAGTGGCGTGTCGATTATCTTTTGTGATTTCCGCAATAACTAAAAACTTTGATTCAATTCAATTTTTTGGGTTTTATCACGTGCAAAACATTTTTCATTTGGTTGTTTCTAGTAAACGTAAAATCTACAGTAAGGATTAACTCGAGGATAATAAAAAATCTAGAGCAGTGTTATATTAATCTTCCCGGATTTATTAAAATATTGGCACATTGCAAATTCTAAATTATATACAAAAAATACGATGTGTATATTGCCACTAACTTGTGGAAATATTCAATCAAAAATTGGTAAAAAAAATTGCAGTAATTGAAAGTAAAAAACTAACAATTACGTTGCACAGATTTGTTTGAATCTCAAAAATTGGAAATTTCTGACATTCTCTGTTGAAAACTTGAGTCTGATAGACCAATAGAACCAAAATACAGTATTCATCGAATCGAATTTAAGAAACTGCAAATCAATATACACAGAGAGCGCTCAAAAAAAGTAAATGATATAGGCTGATATGAGCACAATAATTCACTATAAAATGATCCAATACAGACAGTAATCGGTGGAAGAGGCAATGCTAAATTATTATTTTATTAGACCACTACTTATTATTAATTATACTAAAAAAAATAGAATATAACAATTAATAATGTAAAATGTTAAAACTACGATGTGATACCAGTATACCCTGTTCGGTCACGCAAATGAGTAAACAAAAATTATTGTATAATCGGTTGTAATGAATTCTAATATTAATTAACAATATGTAGAGAGAAACATTTGAACGTTTGTCGGAACCCCTGATAGAGTCAGAAATTCGTTTTCTTACTAGAGATTTCTAAAATTACCACTATAGGCGCCGTCTTCTAGCTGAAGCTCACATAATTTCGACTGGCACCGCATCTAGATCGAGGATAGTGGTATAGTTGTAATGCATTCCCCTGAGGTGTACTTCAAATAACCAAAATACGGTGCCAGTAGAAAAATAGTTATTTACTCAAGAATGTCTTATAAAGTCATTAAAAACAAAAAGTAAAAACCAGATTAGGGAACCTCCCGTTTCCGTAACCGAGTATACATTAACAAAGAATCTGTAATTGGAATGAATTGCATACCCTAAAAGCCCACCGATAACTATAATGTGGTTCTCACATAGTAAGTAAAACCTTTAATTTTCTATAATTTGTCAATATTTGGAGACAACCGTTTATGACGTACTTTCCTATCGGACAACACCCCACTGTAGATTAACGCAGCCGAAGTTTTCCTTAAATTTTCAATTCCTTTCCCTTCACCCAAACCATACGGTAAAATTTTCACACGTCAAATGGCTATGAGAGTTTTTCACAGGCTGGAATGATAATCTGCCCATTCGCATAACATTCACACACATTCCTTCTGAAACGTAATGCGCGTACTTTGAAAATGTGCAGAAAAAATGCGACAGCAAAAGTGAAAACGGTTAGATGAACTGACAACCAGTGTTGTTGGCATTCATATTAAACGGCAAAAAGACTTTTTGATATTTATTACGAAAGTACTTCAATGGTCAGGTATAAATTAGAATTCAGGCTCAATCATAATTACGTAGTTTGCGACGCATTTGTTTAGCCATGGTCATTCTCGTATCACCTCTCGACGAGGCTGTATAAATTAGGTGCTAATTGCACCTTTGATAAACAAACGTATCACAGGGGCAACGCCACTGTGTATCAGTCTCGACGGTGACTGATACGACTTAGATAAAGCTAAAAGCGGGAATTGGAGCATATTTTATTGACGGCTTACACCTGTATCGCTTGATGGGTCGCAGTCGATTGAATTACCCTTGCGTAATTTAAGAAGTTAAGTAGTAGCACCTGATTGTGGTACGGTGCCGCTTTTCGTGTAGGATTGCTGATGAAATAAAGTCCTAACGAGTCCTTTGTTGCATGTTCTACTTAAGCGAAATCGAGAGATCCTATCGTAGCCCGCTTGTTTAGCCTATATGCTTTTAGGCATATACATATTGTTAGTGGATACTTTAAAAGGTTAAGTCATGTGGCTTCGATATTGACCGATGAATTCAGTGAGGTTTCAGAATAGAATGCGCGATGAATCATTTGGATTGAAAGAATAATATATAATGAAAAGAACGATTTGGCTTCACAATTAGATATGGCATACTTTGATCACCGAAAGTTAAGATCATTAACATACGTCGTGTTTCACGATGGGTTTATTGCATACGTACCAACAACTGAATAGCTTTGAATTAAAAAAACAAGTTGTCTGACCTTTATCTATAAAGTGACCCCATACGTCGCACGAAAATGTCTTCTCTATGACTGACGATCAACGGACAGAATTACAAATAAGTTCATTGTGTAAGTGACGACTGAGTATGTGAAATCTTTTTAATACTGCTGTACTTGTTTTTCAGTTGCCAAGCTGACCAAAGATTGCAAATTACAAGGAAAAACCCGGTTATTCCTTAATTTGGCTATACCAAGTTGAAAAATATCAATATTTGATTTTGTTGAAATTTTCTCCACCCAAAAACTTCACAAATTGCGAAAAAAACAGTCATTTATACTTGTTGTTTTTTTTTTTGGAAAAATGGGAAAAACATGAAGACTCTTAAATTTTAAATGATTAATAATCTAGTTCGGGCTAGTTACGCGACAACTGTAGATTTTACATCAAAAAGAACACATTTGGGTTTGGCTTCCATTCAAATGTTACCAGGGCAGTGGGTAGCACTTTTTACACGGTTACTTAATGTACTGTTTTTCAGAATTGTTAAAACATCCTATTTTCCATTAAAAATTAAAGATTATGATAGACATTTAGAATAGAGTTTTCATGATGCAATTATTGCACGTTAGGTGTTGGAGACGTTTACTAAGCCTGTGATAGGAAACAGTGTTCTGACTTCATTGTTGCAAACGTTCCCCGTTTTCTAGACCGTAGATCGGCATATTCACCCGGAATGTATACTGTGAGCATTTTATTTTCGAGAAAATCGTATTACAACCTACATACAACCCTATTATTACACAAGCCCAGATCATTTGACTAAAGCACAAATAACCACGCAAAATGTTCAAATTTATGACAAAAAAGTATGACTTCACTTATCCTAACAGACTTTCTCAGATGAAAGACTTTTTCTTTAATTGTTTGGTATAATGCTTATCAAAAAGAATTTTGCACCAGATGCTGTAATGCTCGTTTCGCGACCATTTGACAACAAATAATTAACGGCAATTGCGGCTTCAACGTTTATTTCACTGTTGTTTCTTGACTATCCGGCTTTGAAATATAGTTCTTGAAAAACGATTTAATTTCGAATCCGGTGCAATGCAGAACTGAGATTTGTGCGCGTAGCACTCCCACTCGGTCAGATTTTTTTCTAAATATAGCTCAACCGGTGACTATGAAAAGGCAACGTTATACGCGGATTGGATTTGCAAAATAACCTTCAGGTTCGTTGTAAATTTGCATAACTGTTTCGATGATGTAAAATCCATCGATCCTGTTTAGCCGTCGAGAAAATTGTCCGCCATGAATATGCATTTACGAATGGCAGACCTTTTGAAATATGGACATTATGCCTTGTAATGGTAAGATTTAGAAATGAATCCGCAGTTAAGACGATTATCTGTAGCAACCTTATTTACCGGAAAGAAAAATAACAGCAAGTCACGCAACAACACTTTTCCTCGATTTTCCGCTCCAAGTTAAAACTTTGATAGAGTTAGAGATATTATATTCTATAAATTTTTACATTATTACAGTGATTTGGACACGATAGACTGCTATCTATCAAGAATCCCATATTTGTCAATATGCGATTGGATTAAGTATTCCATACCCAATAAATTACTTATCCCGTAGATTATTACGTGTAGGAGTGTGCGTCTGTCCGCAGAATTATGCAATTACCAGTAACGAGGCATTTCACTTAATTAAACACGTATCTACGTTTCCGCGTATGTATCCAATATTTTAATTAACCACAAAAAACCGTTTTATTAAATTCTATGTTCTGAGCTACACCAGATCGCTTTGAAATATTCCTTATTAAAATTCCATCTAAAAAGTTAAAGTTCAAGAAACATTACAGTCATAGGCGAAACTTTTGCTTTAAACTTTACGACTAAAATGCAATCACATATACTTATAATCTGTTCAACTAAAATAACCATTTCGATTTTCCGGCCACAGGTCAAGTATGTAATAAATTTCAACGTTCTGTCTTTCATAAGCTCGGGGTTCAAGTTTATCGCCACTCGTTTTATAATGAGCCGAAGCTCTAGCCAAATAGAAGCTACGTATCACGATTATCTAAGTGAAATGACACAAAAAATTGACTTAATAGGTCCAAGGAACACCTGCACCATCTAATTGTTATTCCAGTCGCCAGAATGCACACGGGAACTCTTCTCAATAGGATATTCGAACGTTTACTTATGTTCCGAAATCAATTAATATTCATAAGGCGAATCGCACGACAACTCACTTGCCTCCGTTGTCTACTGTCATAGGAAGTTAAAATACGTTTACAACGGAAAACGTTACAAGAAACTGTCAGCCGAGGCGGCTATTTGAAAGTAGCCCGACTTTATCTTGATTGGCTATCGAGGAATACAGAATATTCGTTGCGAGAGAGCTTACCAAAAAGCTTTGCGTTTTTAATTACAATGACCTTACAAATAATTGACTATTACCATACATTATTTGTCTCAAAGTCGTGTCCATAATCCACCCGCAATAATATTAGTATAATAAGTGGACTTTCATACATAAATCTGTAGAATTATTTATAATTTTATTGCGTCATTTTATTGTTGGTTGTTATTGTTGGTATTGAAACATTTGTTACAACGAACTTTTCTTAAATCTCTAGTTAAAAAGTGGACATTTCAGATGGTATTGGTCAAAACTGATAATGTATATGTATGAAATACAACGCGAGGAAATGATAGTAACTGCTGTTTAAGTACATTAAATTTTAAGTACATTGAGGAAATAATTCCAAAATGTGGGCGTCGAGTTTTTCGGTTATATTGTTGTTTGCATGATAAAAACATTTTAAAAATTATGGAATAATTAAACTGTTACGTCCCAACTTAACTGCAATATAACTTTGTAAGTGCGCAAAAATATATATATAATGTTAAAACAGGACCTCAAATTAGATTATTACGACACTATTATTGCTTTTTACAAAACTTCTGGATTCCTCCTGCCTTGGTTTTTGCTTAGTCGAAATTGCTGACGATGTTAGGGTGTATCGAGTTTAAATGTCTAAGAAAATCTACTAGGGTTTCTCGACCATGAGGCCAAATAACAAATGTATGGCCCCATGGTCAAGAAACCCTAGTAGATTTTCTTAGATATTTAAACTCGATACACCCTAACATACGTTTTGAGTTGGAAGCTAATAATAACTTGCCATTCTTAGATATTCTTATCAATAGAAAATCAGACCTAACATTGGGTCATTGTGCTTACAGAAAACATGGTCACATCACCATCCGGCCCAAAAATCATCGGTTATCAATTGTCTTGTTTACAGAACCGCAAAACTATCTCAGTCCGAGTCACTGAAAACAGGTTTAAAACAACGTTCCATGAAAAAATACACTTCACCACAACCTTCCAATAGCAATGAGACCGAAAGCAATCCTACACTTGCCACTGTGGTCCTTCCTTACATTCAAAACATCACTATATATATATATATATATATATATATATATATATATATATATATATATATATATATATATATATATATATATATATATATATATATATATATACATATATATATATATATATATATATATATATATATATATATATATATATATATATATATATCAAAAGTTCTAAAGAAGTATAACGTCAAAACCAGATTTACCACTTGTCCAAAAATCTCTCAACATCTCTGTCAAAGACAAAATTCCATTTGAGACGCCAGGAGTTTACAGCATTCCTCCATGCCATGCATATGCGGCAAAGAATACATTGGAGAGACCGGACGAAAAATATCAACTAGGCTCAAAGAACACGAAAGAGCCTTACGACTAAGACATCATCAGTTGTTGCCGAACACACTCATGAAACCGGGCATAAAATTTTATTTGATAAAACTAAAATTCTTGCATGTAATTAGTTCTTCTACCAACGAAAAATTCTAGAGTCTATAGAAATCTATAAACAACCTAACAATCTTAATCGCGACTCAGGTCTCTACCTGTCAACAATTTGGGATTCAGTCAGGATGATTGGCGAAACGTCAGCAATTTCGACTAAGCAAAAACCGACGCAGGTGGAATCCAGAAGTTTTGTAAAAAGCATTACAGTAGCCTGTGGAAGTTTCTTTGACAAATTGACATTATTATTGTTTCAAATTGGTTAAAAATATCTGAATATGGTAAGCTGCTGCTTCCTCCTATTCGATTAACAGTGAAAGCTGAAGGCCTGACACGACACTGACTTGTAAGAAGACACCTCTATATTATGAGAACTGACGACGACAGCGCATGTAGGTTTTGCTTAGAAGAGAAGGAACTTATTCAAACATCACATAAAAAAGGAAAGACATGCACAATTAAATTAACAAATAAGTTAATTACCTTAAGTTTCGCATTGTCTTTCATCTGGGTCTTTGGTGCTGTATTTCCTTGCGCAGGACGCATATTATATAGGATTCACTACGCGAGAACATTGACGGTTGGATATAGTTATATACTGGGAGCCTTTAATTTTCTTTGATCGGTGACGTTAATTACAGAGTATTACTCCCTGGGGGATGATATAAGAGTAACGGCTATATTAAGTATTTTGCGGGAATTTTGCCGTTTAATTGCAAGGTCAGAATAAATCTCAAAACTAACATTATTAGGGAATTGAAAAAAGCGTATTTTATGTATTAAAATAGGTATTCGTATATTTTGATATCTCCCTTATTTGAATCATTCCTTGTGATGTTTATATTGTGGTGTTTAATGTGAACGGTTCAAACTTATATTGACGCAAATTTGAGAGCTTTAAAAAAGTTTGCAGAGGAAACAGACAGAACAGAGAAAAACGTGGATTAGACTCTAAGGAAACTTTGTGTTGCAGACTTTTACAAAGTTGTCAGTTAAGATTATTTAAGTTATGTGAGGGAGCTGACCATTTACCATTTAAATGACGATATTTTAAGTCCGACAGAATTCGTATATTATACTATGTTTCATAGTTTATAGTTTCATAGAATATTATTCTAAGTAGATATGTAATATTAAATTAAATTATATGTCTACTGCAATTTTTGAAATAGTACAAATATTTCTTGATCTGAAAATCCTTGTTTAATTGCTTTAAATTATGGAACTCGATTAGGCAAGTTGTGGATATTTTGATTTTGTTATAATTTAATTTATAGTATTTAATTTAATATAATAATTTATAATATGTTTATATTACAAAAATTCAGCCTCACGGCTCTTGTATTTTTCTGGATGATTTGGTTAGTAGTTTTAAACTTCATTTTTTCATTCAACGTCTTTCATTCGTTAAATTTCTTTTTCTATAAACCTTCTATAAACACCTGTGCTCCTATCTTACCATATTAGGTATTTGGTAGTTATTTTCTGTAACAAAATCTTTGCGTTGCTATTTAGTAATATTCACTATTTTATGGTAATCTTAAAGTTACTTTCTGGTTTTTTCATCCAATTTTTACTGTTTTAAAAAAAACTTTTAAACGTACAATCATAATCGACTGTTCTGCTTCCAGATGCCTTTTTTAGCACTTAAAACTGCAGTCTGCCATAGTTTGTTGCGAAAAAATTCTTGCCATAAACCACTTAGTCACAGGCAATAAATTAACGCCTGCAAAAAGTAAATAAATTGAGTAAAACGACGGAAAAACATGAGAATAATAAAATCAATTTTATCGGTTTAAAGGTATTTTACACCGTTTAATTTGGAACGTGTACTTTCTAGTATTCCTGAGACTTTTTTGTCAGATCTTCTGAGAAATATTAGCTGCACTACCACGAAATTTATAATGGATTCTTGTTGTATAGCAAAACGATATAATACGATTATATTGGTAAAAAAGTATTCTTAGATTTCATGTGTTTCCCATGGTACAAGAAATTTATATATACTTGTATATATGTGTTCAAGTAATTGCAAACGAGTTGTGACAATTTTTCGTTTGCCTCGAAAGCAAATACATTCTATTTCTGTTTAATCAGTTTGTTTATAACTGTAGGCACATTAAACCGGATACGATCGACATTTCACTAATACTTTTTGGTAATTATATCTAATCCGTCACCCGATGACATAAAAAAGTATGTCAGAATATTAAGATACAAAGAAAGATAAGTACGCTCGCTTAATTTATCGAATGACGTCGTATACATGATGACCCCTAATAGTGTGAGATGCGGACTGGTAAAATTTTCAGGAATAACTTTTTTTTATTATCTAAGAAACGACTCCACATATTTTTGAGAAAATTGTCAACTGCGTTCTGCATTTTTTGTGGTTTTTTCGATTTTTCGAAAAAATACGTCACATTTTGTCGGCCGAAAGCATATAGCTACAAGATACTATAGTTTTTCGCACATTGGCTAATATTGTTCAGTGTACAAGAATTACAGGAAATATAAAAAGACAATTAAGATGCAAGTTGAATTTTTACTAGAATAAGCACAGAAATACCCCAAACTACCAACTACAAATCCTAGTAAAAATCAGTATGGGGACGTTTTCGTTTGTCATCACGCTTAGCGAAAACGATATTGCATTTTTATTGGTCAAAAAGTTACAAAAATTATTACCTCAAAAAGTGGAAAATTATCATAATCAAGTTGAGTCGCAACTAGTGTTGGGACTAATAATTGACCGTGGCCAATTGACCGATCAATCGTCCGTCAATTGACAACTTCTTAATTGGCTAGTTAAAAAATGTTTTGAATAAGATCTTGCAATTTTAGAGTGTCATTTGTCATTATTTAATAATATTCTAGGCCTTCTAGGAAATTTGGGGTATTTCATTATCATTCATTCATCTACCTCCTCAGGGAAGTAACTAAATACACACACAATTTATTGTGTGTATATTTAGTTACATTCCTCATCAAAAATGGAGCTACAGGAGCGGTAGCAAACGCTTAAAAAATAGGCAGTGCAGAGTCTTAGGTAGATATTGTTATCAATTGTATTGGACCGTCGATATTTTCAGTGTCAAAAATTTTTTTTGGGTGATTTAACTGTTTCATTTCTATTGTATATATAGCCAGACTGATAGAAATTTATCAAATAATTTCACATGCCTAACGTCTCAAATATATTATTTTTTTTGGTAATAATTGATTTTTTGTGGAACATTTTCGTAGTTTTAAAAATTCTACACTTAATTTGTGAATGTGAAGATTTTCATTTCATTTCATTTCATAATAAGGATTTGTTTTCTAGGTAAAACTGGATCAGACACCAGCAAATTTTTAATTTTCTGTGGCAGTCAAAACCAGATGACAAGTTAGAGAGAGGCCCCGCGCAAAAAACCATCAGACATCAGTGCACACACAGTCACATAACATAACAGTAACATATCGTCAATAAGCAAAGTGCAGCTGATTTAAATCTTGTAAATATCGTAAAATATTTTAATGCTATTAAATGTATGTATGTGGTAATTGGGACATAAACCACAATCATGTGTACAAAACCGCAGTCCTGAGTGTGCACCTGGAAAAAATATTTTCAGGGCATCTTCCTATTAGAATGCTCCATGTGAGTTAACACTTTCAAAACATTTGCTCTTAAAAATGTTTTTTAACAGGCAATTTTTTATGGTAGACACCATGCAGTTTTTTCGAGCAAAATGCTCTTGCTTATTTTGATGGAATTTTGTTTATAAAAATTGTTTTTTTTTTAAATTTTGATACAGTAAACAATACTTTTTAGCGTAAGTGTTAAATATATGTTTTGTGGGTGTATAAAGAAAATCCATAATTCCATTACTAAGAACGAGACCTGACTTGCGATGAGGAATGAGCGTTCTGTCTGCTTGTTGAATATTTTTTCTACGTATACGTTTCCTGTTGCGATATCTAGTATCTCGAAGTTATATTTAGACTTTTAAGAACCACCTTTTACATTTTACATTTTCAAGTTCATGAAAACTAACGTTTTTTACCGATTTACATACAAGAATGCATGTAGACATGAATCGTATCTACAGGACTTAAAGAACAAAAACGTCAAATTCCTAGTAGTATTAATTACTGATGCGGATGCGGGTGCTGTAGTTCCGCATACTATAAACCCCGCACTTGTCGCTATTTTTTTAAACAACTTATTTAGTAGGATTTCGACATATTTGTTGAAAATATTGCCGTAAAAACGCCGTATCCAAACATTGACGATCTATCAGGGGCCATATTGTTTGTTGAAAGCCGCAAGGTCTTATCGATCAAAAGTCAGAATTTGCAATTAGAGCTGCCATTGAATGGACGTTTTAAAAAAATGACATAGTTGTTTTATGAGTTCCTGTACTGTCAGCATAGACAGAGCCTCGTAGCAATATAGGTGAAAGCCTAGTCAGTTCATCATAAAAGTCGCCGCTTAGGTTTTTTTATTAGCTGCGCCGTCTTTTATTACAATAATTAAATTGAAAGCGCTAAATGTCGCAGCGCTGTCAGTGGCATGCCGTTTTTTTTTTCTTAAAAAATTGGCCATACAAATTGCTGACGGGTGCCACTGGTAGAAAAAAAAACAAATTACATGGGTTCGTAGCGTCGAAGTATTAAAACTGTTTAGCTACTCTTTCTAAAAATCTAAAAATTATGTTGAATTGAAAAACCAAATGTACAGTGCACAGTGTACTCAAAGCAGTGAACTAATATGAAAACGCAATTTATTCCCAGAGAGCGTCGGATTTTGATATTTTCCTTAGGAAACCACTTTTTAATAAAACTCTCTGCATATTATTTTTTCATGCTGAAATTGAAGCAATTTAGAAAATAAGAACAAAATAAATATCGTATTTTCTTTTCCATAGTTTATGACAAAATTCATGATTTCCTTAATCATTATAACAATGTTTTCTATTGAACTGAAGTGGCTTTTACTTAATATATATAATTAACAAAATAAATAAGAATTGAAAGTTCAGATTTTCACGAAATTATATATTTTCACATGACAATTGTTTCGACATCACCGTATCTTTGTCGAATGATAGATCTTATTTATTTATTGTTTTACAATGTCTTCTTCTGTTTGTAACGTTTAAATTGTTTTCAGTATTGGTAGGTACTTAATGATCAAGTGCAACATAGGCAAGAAGTTCACAAATATCTAGCGTATCTTCACAAAGCAAGTTCTTACTAAATTTTAGTGTCACCATTACACTGGAACAAAATACATGTAACGGTGAGGAGATGGAAACAGCATTTTAATATGAAATTTCGTAGTAGCGAACCAAAATGTTCTGCTGATTTGATCTTTAACTAGGTAAAGCAAAATTTTTGCGGAATCCATAGTCGTTACGACATTAATATTAATTTTTTATTTTAATTTGACACCGAATGTTTACCTACTTAATCGGTAATTCCGTATATGGTTTTCACTTCGTAGCAGAACCGCCATTTAACACTGAACGGATAAACGTTTACTGAGATTCTTACCTACAAAACAAATATTAAAGTTAACGGAGTTAATTTTGACACGAAAGACATTGACTGATGCTAATGATCTCGAAGTGAGTACCCGCGACGATCAAAATAAATAAAATTTTCTAATGATAGTTAGAACCTATGGATGGCTGCATATAGCTAGCAAATCAGCGGTCGCGCGCGTGTTTTAACGTTTTTCTATGGATTTTATTTTCAAACAAAATGCATTAGGAGGGCATCAATTAAAATGCGTTTATGATGCGATATTAACGGAATTTGCTTGCTTTTACCTACTTCGAGAAACCGTCATGGGACGATTAATAAAAAGCACAGCTAGGAATAACGACTAGCAATTAAACAAATTTTAATCGAATAAGTATATACATAATGTATTTGTTATATCCTTTTAAATTGAAGCGAACTTCAAATAGAAAGCAGCGGTTTTGTGACTTTAGAATCCGTTGAGGTCACATATTTTACCATTTTAAGGAAGAAAACATTATTACTAACACATTTAAAAGTTAGGAATTTGTGTTAATTATTTTACTACTGGCTTTTTTGTTAATTGATAAAAGGAAACACAAACAAGATACTTGTAAATATAAGGGTCATCAAAGTTGATATGTCTGCGTAAGCTTCAAAATGGTGGTATTTGCAGGTAACTGCTACCCCGAAAAAATTAATTTACACACAAAAATTTGTTAGTTGTTATTGTTGGTTACGTATTTTCCGTATTATATTATATTTTTATATGATTTGTATTATAATTTGTTTTTATGTCGCTTGCGCCTGTTTTCTATAGACGTCTTAAATTATGATACTGTCTTCACGCGGAAACAAAACTAAACATTTATTTCTTAAATCTCGTAATAAAGGGATCGAAAACAATCTGAGCAATATTAAAAATAGTAAAGTACTAACGCAGATTGTGAAGGGAAATAGCTAGACAAGAAACCTCTATCCAAAAAGTTATTAAAAATGTGCTTAATTGTAACACAGTGACAAAAAATTCTATAAACAGAAAAAGATACAAATGGCGCTTATTTCCTTTTATCGTGACATAGTCCATGTTATTTGTTACCATAGAATCTCCAGCTTTATTTACTACTTACTATATGTTGAGCAAACTCATGATCAATGTTGTCATGCAAAAGATAACAAAAACTTCAATGAAATTTGGAATACATTTTATTTATAATATTAATGTTAGAGCAAATTTTGCATCAAAAGAAGTTAATTAAGTAATCTAACTAAACAAAACTATTTTGGCAAGCAAATTTGTGAAAATTATGCAATATATCTATTTGGACATTAAGATATGTGTTTAGGAAATAGAGATTTCGTATCATGGTGTTCTTAAAGTGAAACCTTAACTGTGCGGATCTTTGTGCTTGCCGATTATAACATCTATCGTAGATATTAGTTACGTCTACTAATTTAAGACACCAGCATCAATATTAAAAAACAACGCCAACACAACTTCTTCAAATCTTCGAGAAACCTACTTACGAATTGTGCGAATGAATAACTGATGTTTCCTCGATTAATAGCTACTAACCGGTTCAAAATTTCGACAGGTCGCTGCAATGTTAAGTGCCGATTTGCTAAATGTCAATTAAATTACAAAGGATATAAGCTGCAGACAACCTTACTTTATTCGATTAACGTTGATTGGATTTGCCTACACTTTAGATTAAAATCCTGTAACATTGTATCCGGTAGACAAATTAGCAAGCTTATAAAATTGGCTTCATCCTGCATTTTACCAAACGGGTATCAACGTGGTAATGATTTTTAAGCTATTAATCGACCCAAACGATGTGCGTTTTATGTCGAAATACGCGCATATTATTTTGCAAAGGAAAGAAACGATTGCATTCCTTGTAGCTTAACCTACTTTAATTCATCTTAGCTGATTAATCTGCGAATTCCCTTAGTCACATCTCATTTAATTTTCATAAAGGCAACCTTGCGGACATCTTCTAACTACTGCACGTATTTCGCTTCGGCTTAGAACTTTGTACAGAAAACTTTTAATGCAGGTGTCTGCCTCGGGCGTTGAGAGGTTTCACTAATATTGCAAACTCACTTAATGACCTATTTAGTAGCCTGCCCCTATAATTATTTCTATTAACTATTGTAGTTAATGATAACTTTGGACCAGTAAGAAAATCAGATGAAAAAATCAGTTCAATACCAACGATTTAAGAAATTGCTATGCCCCAGGGAATGATAAAATAATAAATAAAGGTCTACTGAGAATTAATAATATAGGAACTGGCATACGTGCTGCAAAAGGGAGAGTTTCCCCAGAAGCTGAACGTAGCAAGAATTACCCCTGTAGGTATACAGATAAGTAGAACATATGATAAAATGGATAATATAGACCTAGCTCGTTGCTAAGTATATTTGCCAAAATGTTAATATTAATAAATTTTGTTAAGAATACGTTCAAGTGCGACTTTCATTAACAATTAATGAAAAAATTGGTACAAAAGGAGCAACAGTTTGGATTGGATTTGGATCATGTTCCAAGTAAATTTTTATGGATCTTCAAAAGCATTCATTATTTTGGAAGAGTGTCTCTGTAATCTACTCAGATCATGTTCTACCACAAAAAAAAAACATGGTGCAAAAATAATCAAACTAGTGAATAAGATGTTGCAGCACCAAGGATTGGTGTTGGTTTCAAGTTACACATTACGTACTTTTATTGAAAATGACTATGAACTCTAAAACAAAAAATTGTTAATTGGGAAAAGACTTCTTAATTTCTTTAAAAAAAGTAGTAATACAAAACGAACCTTACTTTGAAACTTTATTTTACTTGTTGGGTTAATATAAATATTGAACAAATAAACCGATTTCAAAGAAAACAACATTGAAAATAAAGTGCTATATGCGCAACAAGGAAAACAAAATTTTTCTAAGAATACAAGGCATCATAATCTTGAAACAAGAAAAATTAATATACGAGGTGTGTTCAAAAAGTAAGGTGGGCTACGTACATATCTTCGATTTTTTTTATGTTCGTACACATGTTCCTAACATATGTTCAGCCAGTTTGCAGATTTACTTTTTTTGTCAGACAGAAGCGTTAGACGTGTTCTGTGGGCTCGGCGATTTTCTGCTGTAAAAAAAACTAGAACAAAGCACGTCATTGATGATCCTGAAATGCTCAAAAAGATTGTAATTATAGGTCTATGGTTATGATGTCGACACCAGTCGTCCCAATTGAAGAACCCAGAATCACCAAGACCGAAAATAGCACGTCAAATTCGATCAAATATTAAGGTTTTGCTTACTGTTTTCTTTGATTATCATGGCGTAGTACATCAAGAGTTCTTACCACAAGATCGTAGGGTTGATAAAGTTCAATTTATGCGCCGTTTGGGAGAAGCAATACGAAGAAAACGTCCGGAATTGTGGGAAAACAATTCATGGATTTTGCATCACGATAATGCACCTGCTCACTCACCGTTGCTTGTGTCTAACTTTTTGGCCAAAAACAAAACCACAATCATGCCTCAGTTACCACATTCACTGGATATGGCCCACTGCGACTTTTTTCTGTTCCCAAAACTCAAGAAACCCATGAAAGGAAGGAAGTTTGGAACGATTGCGGAAAGAAAGAAAAAAATCACAGGAAGGACTCAAGGCTATACCAAAAAGTGTTTACCAGAAGTGCTACATTAAGTTTGAAAAATAAATAAATACATTTTCATAAAACTTAAAATTCAGCGTACTTTTAGAACATACATCTTATAATATACAACATAACAATAAAGTGGGCGAAATCAAATGAAAAAAGAATTTTGGTAGTTCTATAAAGATAGTTGGAAAAACGTATCAGGGGAAGCAAAAGACTAATCTAAGCGAGAGAACTGAAGATCATCTGACTGTAAAAGCGATCCATTTTGTTTCTTCGCGAATTTGTATCTTGTTCTGTGATTAAAACGAAAATATTCGCAGGAACTAACTTTAAACTTTTTAACTGTTTTCACAATATTTATTTTTATATGTATCACACAAATCGCTGAAACTTTAAAACAAACAAGAACTCTTGGACAGAATGTTGGTACAAAGACAATTTATTTTAATTTGAAAACTCTACAGGAATAACAAAATTCCATAGTGTTGTATACGCTAAATAGTATGTCAAAACAACTGTTTCTTAAAATTGCATCTCGACCTATGTGGATCAAAAATCAATCCTAAAAATATTTATTAGTTTTTTAATGTTTTTCATTTAAGCTACACTGCGAGTAATGTGGCTTCATTTTTAGTTATGACTGCGAGAAACAAAATCAATAAATTGAGGGTTTTGCTGGCAGCGATACTTTGGTACGGAAGTATTAAATTTTCATTAGCAGTGCAATTCTCCAAATTGTCCTCTAAATGGAATTTAGCATCAGCCGTAAAATCCCCCGTTGAGTATGTATTAACGACGACTGATAGAGTCGTTAATGTCATAGCTGCCTATTTATTCATTGTTGATTTTCCACTTAGCTACATTTTAACGTATCAAGTCATCTATAAAAATGAGCTCCGCCCTCTTGTGGTTTATGTGTCATTTAGCGTATTTAGATGAGCCAGAAATATTTTCTTGCAAAGTCCTGTCGAGAGGATATTTTGTTTTTTATTTCTACGATATGTTTGAGAATTTAATTTTTAAATTTGTAGTATCTATAATAAAAATTAGCGTTTATCAAACTGGTTGCCTAATATAATATTATACTACCAAATTACATTTGGAAAATTGGGTGTTCGTCAACTATGCCTGATATGCATGACAATGAAACATAGGTGAAATAGTTCTTCAAACAACATTTGTTTGCAAAATTTTCTGTTGTTTTTATTTAAATTTTCTGCTTAGCATAAGTTATAACTTTCGAAAAAACTATTCTGTACACTTTTCTTCTTTTGAAGTAAGAGAATGTCTTTTCGTAACCCCTTTCTTTATTTTAATTCAATTTTCCTAATAGATAAAATCACTATCCTCAGAAATTATATTCTATGACAAGCATTTGTGACACTGTTTTTATTTAGATTCAACTTCAATATTCTCGTAAAGTGAATAAAATTACAGTCCACGTAGGTAGTTCAAATGTGTTAAAATCGTGACGTTGCCTGATAATTTATGCGATAAAAAGTACAACAAATTTGATCTCGCTGAACAACTGAAATTTCCTTAAGTCAAGAAGATGAAATAATAAGAAAGTGACAAAGTTGGCATATTTGGAGGAGGACAACCTTATTTTGTATAGGAGATGTGATTGAAATGATTCCGGGCACACAAAATTCAGAGAGAGAGGAGATTGTACAGAACATATATTTTTATTTGTCTCTTTGTCTACTGCACACGCAAGATATCTCTCTCGCAGTTCTTTGTGACTTCGGAGAGGAAGATTTTGACCTCGTGAGGTGGCTCCTTTGAAAATTGTTCGAACTCAAAGGCGGTGAAGGTCTTTAATAACTTTAGTTTAATTTAAGCGCCTGTTCTGAACTAAGTTTGGAGATCTGTACACCTGGGTTCTTACGATTTTGTGAAGTGGTGATAAGATGAGAAACTGAGATATTGTTGCCGTATGCTGAAGTCAGAAGGCCTTTGTGGACTAAACTATCCAGGAAACAGGAAGATAATATATGAAAAAAAGAATCAAAATTATGCGAGTTTGTTAACTAATAAAATAATTACCCTCTGATTGGTAGTTCTAGACGCCTATCGACCAGTTTGCAGACATTCTCGGAGGAGTAACACTATCAAATGAATATATATCTTAAACTGACAAACCGTACAAACACAATTGCGCTTTATGAGGGCAATCTAATAAAAAACACCAGTTTAGATCCAGGCAGTTCACAAAAGCCTAGCCATTTGTGCTCCACTATTAAATTATTTCCCTCGCTATACGGTTTTCTATTATTACCACTTATTAATTCCGATCTGCTCTTTGTAAAAAGCGTATTATTAAGAAACACACGGAATGGCTACCATAAAAAGAACTCGAATAGTTTTCCTGCCAGCTTAAATGTCAGCAATAACTACGACTGGCAATCAATAACAGTCAAAATGCATTACCGTGTCCATCACCTAAAACCCACATAGCTAGTATTAAATCGGCAGAAAAAAATACATTAATTTACTTACAAGATGCTCGCACCGTATAAAAAGACCGCATCTATAAATCTCGGATTTTCTATGATTAATGGCGGTTTCGTTTTTTAATTGACATGAATATTCTCATTTGCGTTGTTTGGTTAATGGCCCGTGTTTATTTGTTTATCCAGGTCAATATGCAAGCAAATTAATTATTTTTGTAAAATCGTTTCGATAACTGAAACCCTGTCGACTAGCTTACATGTTTTTTATATTCGGAATTTTGGTTTCCTTGAGTGTTAGGCAACCATGCTAATAGCTATTGAGAAGTGGAACAAGAACAATTATCCAAAAATCTTGTTGATGTTAACATTTTAAAACAAATCAATTTAAGAAAAAATTTATTGTAATTGATTATACCGCATATACCATTTGTAAAAAAGCACTAATAACGAGTTAAAAGATTATTATTATTTAAAAAATATCTTATAACTATTTACACTGTTTCCTCAAAAAACATTTTAAAAGCTATAACATTAAAAATTAACTTATCTTCAGTAGCGTACTAATAGTGCGCGACCTTAAGATTTTTCCAACAAAATGCAAAAATCGATCATAAGGCTAAAAAGTTTGTAGAAAAGTACGGCACAATAAAATCTTTTAAAAGAATCTAAAAGAAAAGCTTAATATAAGGAAATTAAAACAACCCGAGACTGTCTTATACAGCAACTTAAAGAATATTTTAAACTTAAAAACTAAGTCATAAATCGAAAAACTGTAACACGAAACCCTTAATTTTTGATATAACATAACAAGGAAGAAGAAAGTCTTCATAATGTGCCCAGATTGAAACCATGTGTCAGTGTTTCGTTTATACAGATAACTAGTGAAACTATGATTTTTTAGGTTTAGTTTTTAGGTTACTTGGAGCAACTTCAGTGACGCATTTTTGTGAAAAACTGTTTTTCTTATTAGGAATAGCCGCCATCCCTGCATCATTCTTTATCCAGCTATATTTACGAGAACACCTAGAGGTTTTATTAAGTTACGGTTATAAGTGAAATAGAATTTTGTAATAACCACTTCCAATTCTGTTTCAGTTAGGCCAATAAGTTTTGAAAGTTTTTCAGTTACATCTGTTTGCTTCATGTACCCAAATTATTGTCTAAATGTCCGTCCATATACACAAAATACTTTTGAAATATATTTTATAATTCTGTAAATAGTTAAATATTGTTAAATTTAATAAACGTACACTTTTAATTTAAAGCTTAAGTTATAAGTAAATTTCAGTTGTTTGAATCAAAACATTTATCAAGAAAACGTGCCAAATAGGCTAGTAACCAACCCATAAGATAAAAAATTCCTGAAATAAAATTCCTTAAGGTATATGAATCTCGAAACTTTGGATTTTCAACCACTGTAGGCACCGTTAAACGCAAATTTTATTGTTGTTATGCCTACAGTTATAGAAATTGAAAATTCCAAAGCCATTAATAAAATGAATTTTGCTTCGATTAATTTACAGGGTGAAACAAAATGAATGCGCAAAAAATAACCCTAGATTTATCTCTTGAAAATATTACATTTCTCTCATAGCGTGTTAAAGTTTAGTTTCCGGTATTGTTTTTTCTGTAGAGCTCCAACTGGTTTTGAAATATCGATACCAAAGTGCGGCATCAGATATTACGGAATTCTAATGTATTTTATTTTTTGTTACTTAATATATAACATAATCTGTCAGGTATAATGACAAAAATCATATTTACTTGATAGCATTATTTTAACTAGTTTCATTTAGAGTTTGCCTTTGATGCATTCATTGCGGACCACCCTGTGTATAATATTAATTGTTGCGTCAACAGCAGGGTGTGGATAGGACATTTTGTTATTCTGGACGGTGCATAAAATTTAAATTAGATTACGGCACCTGGTGGACAACGTAGAGAAAATATTAAAGTTCAAGTTCAATTTCACTACTGTGATTTTTGAATCCCTTATTTTAGTATTCCTCAAAAAGGTAGAAATAATTATACTTTTCATCTTAAATTCCTATAATAATAATAATTGTTATTTCATTTCATATCGATTGTACAAAATACAAATGAATAGTTAATAAGGATGCGACGCTTGTTCAAATAAACATTTAGTCAGCAGATATTCGGCTAGGACGGCGACTTCAAAAGGTAGGCAGATCATTGGCTCTCGACATTCCTTTGCTTTACAAATCCGGTTGCGGGACGACCTCTGGTGCTGACTTGACTGATGATTTATCTTAGGACTGCCGCTTGCTAGTGCTAAAGATTACTGCCGTCTCGTCACTTGACCGACTGGATCTACTTGGTCGATTTGCTATTCTGATATTCGGTTCCCCCTTTGCCCTCTTTTAAGTGACAGTCATGTGGGCAAAGTTGACATGTCTAAGTGTCATTGTGGAATGTCGTGTCGATAAAATTGAACCTTTTTATTAGTGTGTTAATCGAGAACCTTCTTTAAATAAGTAAAATACCTTAATTTCAAAACACTTTTTAGCACAGTTGAGCGAATTACTAACAAACAACAAAAGAAGTTAGGAATTATGATTTTAAACCACGACCGTTGGTTGGTTAAATA
Organism: Cylas formicarius; assembly: GCF_029955315.1. NCBI lineage: Eukaryota > Metazoa > Arthropoda > Insecta > Coleoptera > Brentidae > Cylas > Cylas formicarius. Next base: position 18,892,026 of record NW_026844264.1, on the reverse strand, counting down.
GAATTTTTCTCCAAAAGCAAAATATGTGTATGGTACGAAGGAATGGCTTGTTATACTTCTTACAAAGCTTCTGAGTCGAACTGAAGAAGCCAACAGGATGATTGGCGAAATGTTAGCAAGTTAGACTCAGTAAAAACCGACGCAGGAGGAATCCAAAAGTTTTGTAAAAAGTATCCTGTGGAAGTTTCTTTGAAGATTTAACGGCTTACACACTAGTGCTGCTGTAAATTGTTAAGTTCAGTTAGTTAAGTTAGATGGATTGAATGATTTAATTTGCTGAATTGAGTTGAATCAAATTTATCAACAAGCAAATTATAACTCCAATATTTCTTGGCCGAAATTCAGTTAGAAAAACATCGACCGCAATCTAAAAGTTTATACGTAATTTTCAATCATTTACATTATCCAAAGTAATTTGTGGCATAGTTTTTCAAATCGCTTCGATTATATTGGATAGATTTGAATTTCTGATAAAATTCACCTGCGATTTGAGTTATAGAGGATTCTTTTTTAATTTAATAATATTGAAAATTATGCACTGATTACGCGTGTGCAAAGTGTCACATCAACACGTCAGTTTTGGTTAGTTGGACGCTAGTTGCCAGCTTTTAAATTATTTCGATGTTTTAAGCTGGTTCTAGAAATTATAACTACGAAAGATATTACTTGCTGCTACTACATCATTAATTTTTTAAATCTACTTTCCGTCATCAGTGGTGTTAGTTACATGGACTTAAAGAAGCTGGTCAAGGTCAATTCTATTTTAATACCATTTCTGGGATGGCTGCCATCCAGTACATCAATCGCAAATGAAATTTCTTATGCTAACTTGTATTCATTGCTACAATAAATTAATTTTTCAAGACGTTAATACAATAATCACAAACAACTTTAAAATAAAAATTCCTGTCAATTTCTTACAAACTTGTGGTTTTAAATAAATTTATAGAAAACTCACTTAAAATTGTCATTTAAATACACTAAAAGTTATGAATAAATAAAAAAAATAAATTACCTTTACTTGTTTTATTAAAAAAAAAAAAATTTTTGTAGGTCCAGAAATGCTTAATTCCCAATATAGGTATTAGATAATTAAAAAAATAGTTAAAAAATGATTTTATTGAAATTTGGCAAGGCCGTTTATAATGATGAAGGGTTAATTATGCAATAACGATATTGAAATTGTGAAGTCGAGTGCCGTCCCAGCAACTGTCTTAAGAAATAGAATTGTCAAAAAGATTTTTGCCCATTACTTATTTTAAAAATTATAACTCCAATATTTCTTGGCCGAAATTCAATTAGAAAAACATCAACCGCAATCTATATTTATGTTCTCCAAAGTAATTTGTGGCATAGGTTTTCAAATCGCTTGAATTATATTGGATAGGTTTGAATTTCTGATAAAGTTCACGTGCGATTTGAGTTATAGAGGATTCTTTTTTAATTCGATAATCTATAATATTGAAAATTATGCACCTCATTATACGTGTGCAAAGTGTCACTTCAGCACGTCAGTTTTTCTGGTGGATTAGTTAGCACCTCTGGCATTCATACGTCACTCACAAATGCGTCAAAATGCCTCCAAAACTAAAAGTCGTAAGGAAAGTGTGACATGGACAGTGACTCAAGTATCGTTTGTATTTCGACCTTTTTTTACACACATTTGAAGTTTGAGAAATAGGAAAAATTCATTAAAAACTTGCAACGATGGGTGCGGGACACGAACTCGGCAAGCGCTTTCGTTTCTTTCAGTGCGCATTTAAAATATTCTTGTTTTATTAAAACAACAACTTAATTTGTCTAGTTAACTAGTAAGGTATAGACGGGACAGGAAGTGCCGCTCGTATATTTCCATCATCAAACGAATCGGTAGACATTCTAAACAATTAAATATTCATCAAATCATTCCGATGACAGCTCGATCACAATGAAATACCATCGGATAGTATATCTTGACCCATATCCGCGTTCTGCTCCACACTTAACGGAATAGCGGTCCGTGGTCGTCAACAAGAGCGGAGACATTAGTAAAAGCAACAACAAAAAGAAAACGCATTAAGTTAAAACGCGCAATGCCGAGGAAGCAAAAAACGTTAATTCATTCGTTATAGAAAACTTTCAATGAACATGAACACGAGCTGCCCACGCACGACGTCGGTAATCTTATGGGAAAGGCTATTAAAAATATATATATGGGATTGGAAAAAGTTATTTTGGCCTATTTACAAGTCCGTGACTGTATTCGCCGCGAGAATTTGAGGAATTTGTTCAGCGCGGGCGTATACAACAGATTTAATTTGTTCTGTCCTTATGGCGCTAATGCTACGTAAATCATGATTTGCGAACCGGTAATCCAAATAAATTGGTCAATTTTCTGTTTTCAGCATGGATCAAACGAATATATTTCGCAGGCAGTTAGGCGACCTAGAAGATTTGTCAATAAAAAATGCCTACAACTCTTTGCAACAATTTAGGGAATTAATTAATGACAATGACAATTGAAAACAACTTTCTATATATAATCAACGTGTTTTTATGGCTTTTTCCGAGTTTACAGATTTGCCCTACTCATTCCTATTAGAGTGTCGCTTAATATTTCATCGTGAATCAATGTCGAATGAGCCTATTCCTAGTTAGGATATGCGCCATTTCGTAGCGTTACCTAATGTCGGCTTCTTAGGACCTCTTCGCAACCCATTGCATTCTTAGAGGTACACCCAATTTTCTTCAAAAGTTTCTCGATATTTTTGCTGTAATTACCCATCTTTTTGAATAACAGTAAGTTTTGTAATAAAAATAGGGGAACAATACAATTTTTAAGTAATCAACGAGGTTATCACTAAGACTTTTTACAGGATGTGGATAGCGGACATCTAAAAAGTCCGTTAAACTGCAATAAGCTCCCATAATTTCCAAAATTTCGGGTTTCAGTAAATTTAAAGGTTTAAGGTTTAAATTTAATTACGAGTTACAATCAATATGTGTTATAAATGTATTCCAATAGGCGGCACTACTTGTTCAGTGAAATGTTCTTAATCAGTCTACGCCTCTTCTGCACTTTGTGTGCTTATTATTATAATAATAAATTACTCAAGTTTAATACTAGGAACTGTTATTGCTGTTATTGTTGATATAGTTATAAGTTTAAGAAGAAAAGTGAAAAAAATATCTGCTTCCATTATGTCACGATCTCTGTCTATTTTATACAAGTTATACAAGTGTAGCAACAACCTAGAAATACCGTTATCTTAGCTCCTGATTCTCTTGGCTAGAGTAAGTACGCTAGTTGGCAGCTTTTAAATACTTGCTGCTGCTAGATCATTATTTTTTTTAAATCCACCTTCCGTCATCAGTGGTATTAGTTACATAGACTTAAAGAAGCTGGTCAAGGTCAATTCTATTTTAATACCATTTCTGGAATGGCGTCGTTGATTTAACCGATAGTCGACATTAAGCTGCCATTCAGTAGATCAATCGCAAATGAAATTTCTTGTGCTAACTTAAGAATCTATTTACTGTTTTCATTTCTACAATAAATTAATTTTTCAAGACATTAATACAATAATCACAAACAACTTTACTCACTTAAAATTGTCATTTAAATACACTAAAAGTTATGAATAAATAATAAAAAAAGATAAATTACCTTTACTTGTTTTATTTAAAAAAAATTAAGTGTAGATCCAGAAATGCTTAATTCCCAATATAGGTATTAGATAACTAAAAAACGACTACTTGCAATCAGTTAAAAAATGTTTACACGATTTTGTTGAAATTTGGCAAGGCCGTTTATAATGATAAAGGGTTAATTATGCATTGAAATTGTGAAGTCCTGTGCCGTCACAGCAAGTGTCTTAACAAATAAAATTGTCAAAAAGGTTTTCCCCCATTACTTATTTTAAAAATTTTCATTTTAAACTCCAGAAGTACAATTTTTTAACTCCTTGTTTTTTACCGAAAACATAAAGATTGTGAAAATTGACAATTAACAGTTTTATGAATATTAATTTTTTGCACCCTTAGGCACAATAAATTTAGTTCTTGAAACTTAACACCACACCAAATAAAATGATGAAAATATCCATCAGCTTTATTGCAGGCATGTAGCCCAGTGATGTATGACTTTAATGAAAAACGAAAAGCGGAAAAAAAATGGCAACTATATAGGCCAAGCTATTAACGCGCATAGATTTTTAAATTGGAAGCTTCCTTTTGCTAGACATTCGCTTTGTTAGGTATTGCGATATTTCAAAATTTCTGCTTCAAGTGTTGTGGAAAAAATGTGTTTTTCTCATTTTTATTTATTCCGCTGCACTTGAAAAGAGGATTGTCCATATCAAAGGTGAATGTCAAACATAATATAAGGAAACGAAAACCAACCGTACTTTATTATTAATTTATTTCTCCTTGTTTGTTAAGAGTAATAAGAAACATACATATTTATACCCATAAACTGTAAAAGAAGACTATAACAAGCCGCCGGATTTGTTCATGTGGCACAATGTTTTCCCTGGAGTATTTACAAATATGTAGGTATGCTAAGCGCTAAAAAAACTTTACATTTACCATAATTTCTATCTAAAAGCGGTGAATTTATAATGTTCCTATTCGTGTTTAATCTTCATAAATCGCTTGATGCACATAACATATCGGACATGCGTACGGCAATAAAACGTATGCAAGTACGGTACTTTCACGCGGCTATAATGGATTTCTGGAAATAAACAAAAACACTTATAAGGGATGTATAAATATACAGGGTGATGGCGACACGTTTATAGGAGACAAGGCCCAAGGTCGTTCTGAAAATGATATAGTTAACATAAGCGATGGTCTATCGATATAAAATATTTTCAGTCGCGTAACATTGCCGTTATTTTTAAAACTTTGATGTTTTAAATAAAACGCCCGGTATATCACTGCATTTTTAGTGGTCCGTAATTTAAAAAAATATATATATCACGTTAAAATCACAAACTATGAACCCTACTCGGAACCCGACGTTATAACGCTAGACCTCTCTCTTATGCATAGACTAGGTCGAAATTTTAGTTTTCCATGATTTCAAAAATGACAGTAATATACATTTTATTGGAGCTAAAGGAAAACAACTTATTTTTCAAAGAACGCTGACGATATATATATAGGGATATATTATAAATTAATGATCACAACGTCCAATTTCAAAGACCGTTTATTTTTAAACAATATCTTTCACAAAAAAGTGCCTTTTGGTGCTTACCGTGATCGTGTTCAGGGTTTAAGTAATATAAAAATATGTTAAAAAAAACATATTTATAACGGTTTCATGATAGTTTCCTATGAACTATTTGGATTTGAAATAAACGTGATATTACTATCAATCGAGGCGCATTATCTTCTCTACAAAACGTCACGTCGAACCTAGCGAATTAATGAAGTTAATTTCTGAAAATAATTAACTCGAAACCATGGGTACGTTTGGTGAAACACATTTAATGAACTCAACATCGGATCTCTTGTGAAATCTCGTAAATTATACTACAACGTTTAATTGATAATAATTGTTGAGAGCATTAAGTTGATTCACCAATGTGGTTTTGTTAGCAAAATATATTCCGCCAAACAATTAATCTATTCATTCGCGGGAGAAATTGATATGAGAGAGAAATCGTCTGGCTTTCGATATTTGGCTAAACGATTATATTTTATGAATGAAATAATCGTCCGGAGATTATTTTTGTTTGGTGTTCATTTCCAGGATTAGGTTTATATTGATTGATTGATGACTCAAATACACCCAATATTAATGAAAAAGCAAAAACATTTTATTTATCGTTACTTTTTTTTATGTGAACTAAAACGCTTGTAATTATAGAGTTTTTGGCAGTAATAGTTTCTGGATATCCATCCTAAAATCATTCGGCAGTATTACACAGAAAAGGTTCAACTTTACGGTATTATAAAACTTGTAAGCCTGTGGAGACTTCGATTAGCAATCAGATGACGCACCTTGACCAAGTTCAATATGAAATGTTAAAGTGATATATAATAACGTATGAAAATACTATATTTACACTATAATTTACAAGGGTCAGGGGACAATATTATATTTACACTATACTTTACACCAGATAGGTGACGGATTTAGAGGGCCTTCTAATTACCACGTAACTGCGCGTACTTAATTCCTGCTTAATCAGCTTATTATATTAGAAATGTTTCTATAACCAATAATTATGAATTATGATACAGGGTTCTACTACCCGGTATCATAAAACTAGTAAACTTGGGGAGACTTCGATTAACAATCAGGCGACGAACCCGGCTAGATTTAAAATGACATTAAAAATTCAATAAGAAAATAGAATTGTTGAAGTGGACCACAATCCGTTCACCACATTCTTACAAAGTTCTAATAAAAATCGGCCATCCTTTCGTTTTGATTAGGCCCCTTTCTATAACGAATCACATAACATTAATTACACACCCAGAATCGTATAAGCTCGAACTACCTGTCGTTATACCGTCTCGTCTTTCTGTAGCACAGTTGCCGCGGAATTAATGATTTTGCACGAAGAAAATTAGGTTAGCTTTTGTCTCGCAAAGCGATCGGTATATTTTTAACAACGTCAAGTTTTAAATATGCAAACGCCCTGAGCGTAGGGACTTTCAATCCTCCCGATGAATGTAGGCCGATCGAGACGGATGTGTAATTTAAGATTCGTATTTTTGCCTTTAAATATATCGGAATCCGATTACAGTAAGGCAGTAAACGTGGTAATCTGCGCATACACTGTGTGAATATTTAAAATTTGAAAATAGTCGTTTTATACGAGAAGTGGAACGAATTTGTTGCGAAATAAATCTAGTAGTGTCCAATGACTTGCTCATTTCCTACGAAAATATTCTTAAATTGTATTTTCACATTGGGAAATATTTGGAAGACAACAATGGTGGATTAAAATTCATTCATTCATTCATTTGTTGTCTAGCAAGGCTAGAAAACTTTTGCGCCAAATTTTTGCCAAAAATAAATTACAGGGAGTTTTCAATTCTTAGGACAGGTTAGCAACATTACATTTTTGTATCAAACTGTTTTTTCTTTTTGGACAAGCACTTTCCAAAAAGACAACATAACATTGTCTTTAGTCTTCAGTGTTCGCAGCATAATTATCATCATATCATTTTCCTTTTGCCTAATTTGAAAATGTTCTTCATTTTTTGACTGCACGGATGTTTCATCTTTAGAATATTTGATACAAAACTAAACCAAAATATACCCAAAGAATGCACTTAGTGTTTTAATGATAAAGCAAAACCAGATCTCCCTCAGATATATAGTTTATTGTGGGACAACTTGAAAACCATAACCAAACCTCATCTTTACCAAAAACTATTACTCCACGCAGTGTTTGGACCAAATGGGTTAGAGCCAGATTTGAAAAATAAAAAGAACGCTTACTTAATTATTTTCAAGTATTTTTACAAAGTTTTCCAATGGTAGGACTTACTTAGTTGTAACCAATCTACACACGTTTCTGCGGATAAAGGAAATATGGGTTAATTAGTATGTTAAGACAATTCATGAATTTAAAAACGAAGAATATCGCCTACTCAAAAATTAGTGAGTTGTTTCAAAAAATAATAATAACTTATTAATTGAACCATTCAATAATTTTGAGCTTCAAAGGAAATTTCATAAAAATAGCAAAGGCAAGCATACAGAAATTATTTGGTAGGCTACCTAACTAGTGTCAAAAAAGAGCAAAAACTTGTTGGAAAATAGTCTGATACACCAGATTTGTGTCCTCTCGAGCAGGCAAATACTACTTTGCCCTTTAATGCAACAAAAACATGAACCAGGTCAAAGCGATTTTGTTAATTAAGCAGGAACACGGTCCCGGATTTCTCCTTAACCAGATAAATATTTTTATTATTTCGTTAAAAAAACCTGTACTGTTATTGTAATTTAATAGAGGATGAGCAATTTTAAAGTAAAGCTTGGCCGAATTACTGTACTAATTGCTATATTTTTGGCGTTTTTTCACACCGCAATAGGCTCAATTAAGTGTTGTTGACTTTGTTTCGCAGACGTTTCCACTGAATTGTTTCTTTATTTTTAATTAACTACTTTCGGGAAGTAGCGTTAATGAAAACCGAACAGACGAAAAAACTTCCGTTACGTTCTTAATGGCTTCGTTTTTGAATGTCGCGGAGCATGTCTTTATCTCTTGTTGACAATCAATAAAGAAATGGTTTAAATACTAAGTATATTTTGTTGTGATATTATTACAAAAATTAACACTAGACTGATAAAACAGACACCAAATAAAGAAAAGTAGAGTATTATTATTTATTATTAAATTTAAAAAAATATGTATTTATATTTCAGTCTCAATAATTTCATCAATTCGGGGCACTGGCATTTTTTTCTGACGATTTTTCTTTAGATCTTTTACTGGTCTATTTATTGATATTGTTGTTTACTGGCGACAAGTTGATACTTAACGCAGCTAATACCTTCCAAAAATATTCCGAAAATTGTTCGCTCTTCATTGACAAAATATAAAACTAACAATTTTTTGCGGTTTAGTCAATAACAGAACTAACAGATTTAGAAACTTACTCCCAAGAAGTCTATTTTCTGTAATCTTTAATTACTGTTTAAATAATACAATGTAGGTAATTGAAATTTGTAATGCAATCTAGTATAATAATAATGGTAATAATAATAATAATAATAATAATAATAATAATAATAATAATAATGGTAATAATAATAATAAAGAGTCTTTATTTGTTCATACTTCAAAGAAAAGATTACATTTAAGTAAATGAAGAAAGGGCGATATCCAACCCAGTTGGTTAAAGACAATCTCAAATTATTTTCCTTTTTGAAAGCTGTTTTTTTGTGTTTATATGTTAAAATGTGAAATAAAGTTGATTATTAGTATTATTATTTATGAAGCCCATTATCTCGCAAAAAAATGAGATACTAATTAATAGTATGTTTCTCATGTATAAAGGAATACCCCTTTGTAAATCGTTGCCTTTTTACAGGAGGGCAAAGATACTGTCGAAAATGTTAGTACCTACACTGATTCCAAAATTAATAATCTTTACTCATTTTAAAATGCTTGTAATTCAACGCCATTTATCTTTTTAACGAACAACATTTGCATTCATATTTACCGACCAAATCCAATTTTCATTAATAAGTTATGGCGACACCCAGTATATAAACTTTATATAACCGGTAGACAATTCGAGCTTGTTGTTAAATGTTTTACATTTTTACGTTAAAGAGAATAAATAAAAACGCGGAATGAAAAAAATAAAGTTAGACTACGAAGCACAAAAATAATATTACGCTAATAAAAGAGCAAAAATAACTTCGATGTTCCTGTGGATCCAACCTCTCGATTGGTTACAGTTCTCGCAACGCTAACGGATTTTGATATTAAAATGGTTATTTTAAAAAGTCGGATTTCACCTCTGTCAGTCACCGAATAAAAATAGTCATGCTTTCTTCTTATGAATGTTAAAGCTTATCAGCCTTCATGCTTTAATTATTCACGTTTAATTACGGTAATATGAAAGAATATAGATTTCATTTCGCAAAACTGCTCAAACCAGTTTTTATAAAAATTAGGCGATTAAAACTTACTTATTATGTGAGTGTTTTTCCATAGCGCGGCGCCAACTGGTCCTCTTAATAGCTGTATTAAATGTTGAGAATGTCCCTGACATAGCGGTGATCAAATTTTGTTATAACTAATAGCCCTAAGTGCATTTGACAGTCTGTAAAGCAATGCTGTACAATTTCACCAAAAAAGGTAAAATATTCAATATGCGATTTTAGCTGACTTGCCTCAAGCAAAGTCTACTATGCTCCGCTAAATTAGATTCTCCTTGTGAGTTGACACTGAAATATATTCTTGTACTAAGTAGTTTTCGCTCGCTTCAGAAAAAATATTTTGCTTTAACCAAATCGAAATTACCCATTTTATAGTTCGAAGAGAGACAATCATTAATTGTAGGATAGACGCTCAACAAAAACAAAAAATTTTATTATTATCGTCCAATTTCGTTTTATTTCCGGAAAACTTCGGAGTAAAAGGGATTTAAATTAAGTTTGCCGCCGTATCTCTTCAAACATATGGGACATTGCAGGGTTCCCATATGTTATCGTTCCCATTGTTATGTTATATATGTTATTGAACTATTTTTGATATGAAAATTACTTCTTACAAATTATCTATCGTGAAAATAATTAACTATTTTTCAACTGTTATCGCATACAGGGTGTTTACAAAATTATGATGAATATGATGTAAAATATGAGAACTTAAATTACGCGCGAATGTTGCTTGATCTAAAAATGTTATAACAACATACCCTATCTAGTTTGAAGAATTTGGGAGTCAAAAGCTGAAAACCAGAATATTGAATGCGCTACGAGGAAATATAACTGATTTAGTAGTAAGCTATGGAAATATATTTCGACAGTTCAATTATTCAAAAAATTGTCGGTGGGCATCAAGGTAAACGTTCAAACTAAAATAGTAACCCACCCGGTAGAGATATAAAGTTTACAGCATGGTTTATGAGCAACTGACAATGGAACTAACAATGTTAAGTCATAAATTCGGGATCAGGAAACCCTTCGTTGTCACGAAAATAAAAATATGATTTTTATAAGTTTGTTTTGAAAAATTTTTTTTCTTAAATTTGTTAATGACATTTGATTGACATTACATCGTACTCCTGTAAGAGAGTTGATATTTATATCTCACGTCGGAAACAGATAGAAAATAATGATTAAAACTTTAATAACCAACCTTATTTTCTAAATTCGGTATTCCTTTCCAAGTGCATTCCTAAAAAGGCACAGACACTTAACACATAACACTTAAACACCAGCAATCTAGTGGTAACGAATGTAACCGAAACTAGTGCTACATGCTCGAGAGGGTCTCGGCAAATATTACGTTACCATTTTTCGTTGAAACTTAACCCATGCAGCGAACCGACGGCCCGAGTACTCAAGCAAAATTTTGTGGTACACCTCAGAGGAACTACGAAAGACTGACTAAGTAGTTAGTAGCCGAATAGTACCGCTAAAGTGGGGAGACACCTGTGTAGGTATCTAAATCTCCGCAGCCGAACCAACGAATTTTCAAATGAGTGTCTGGGTTCTTAACACGAGTACCACCGTTCGCGGCGGGTTCCTGGTACCAGTATTTCCTTGGTCGTACTTCAAGGTTGGCGTTTGTCTTACGTTTCAGTTACGATGAAGGAAGTCTGTTACGGTTTACTAATTTCGTTGTTACAATGTGCGTAAAATTATTAGTATATTACTTTGGTCGGTTTTGTCCTTTTGTTTTTAATTTAACGGTTTACTTTCTTCGTGAGCGTCGCCGGTTTCGATTTTTATATTAGGTTGCGTGTTCCGAGATTATAATTCGTTCTTGGAAAAAGGATGCAATTTGTCACACTAAAATGATAAAATTAATGACTATTCCGACATAAATCGTAAAAAGCTAAATCATAAAAATGTAGCGGCGAAATATTTCCAAGCAATGCTCTTGGAACGGATGATGAGTTACAAAAAATATTTAGAAGCGAAATTTTTGCCAAAATGCCAACCTAATGTGTAAATTTGTTCGTGAACAGTTTTTTATTTTATTTATTTTTTTTTAAATAATTATTTATATTTAATAAATTAATATAAATCTTATACACTACTGATTAGGGGTTAAATGTGTTTTACTGTTGTCAAACTGGTTACAAACCTTATTATTAACTCCCGTCCTCAACCACACTTTCCTCCTTAATGATATAGATACACATATACAGGATGTCGCATAGCTTAACCGCCTAGCGATGATATAAACCAAAATAAGAAAATTTGTCCAATTTATTAAACGTTGTTAAGTTTTAATATTTCTGAAAAACCATCGACCAAGGAGATGCATCCATTTGGGTTAGTTTTTGAGCAGTATATGTATTTTCGAGGGTATTCAAAACAAAGCGATAGTCAAAGTTCAAAAACAATTATTCGCGAACAAATGGTAATTTTTCATTTTTTACTTAACTTTTTGGGTGTTTCTTAAGTTGCAACACCAAAAAAAAAAGATGCCAATTATTTTGTTTGATGATAAAAAAAACGAAGTTAAATGATACCAATTCTCAAGTAACGTGGTATTTTATGCAAATGCTTCTTGTATTAAACGGAAAACTTGTAGAAAAGTTTAAAAATGAACTTTTATGGGAATATGAAACAGTCAGCTTCAATTAAAAAAAAGTCTGCTGAATGTTCCACTGTTATTCTCGAAGCTATTACTGCTTCCGTATGGTCGAAGCACTTTTTACAGTCTGTTAAGTACCTGGTATTAGAATCATGTTTAAAAGTGGTTTAGGCGACGCAAATTTAGGTTTTAATAATTTTTTGATCGATAGGTTTTTTTCCCGAACGCGGAACTGATCAAAGTTGATTGATAACTTTTTTCAACTTTTGTCTCCACGGGGACCTGCGTACCGCTCCAAGGTTAGCCCATATAAAATTAAGATTCTTGAAAATGCTAAAACGACAATTTTATAAATCTTGATTAGGAGCGTGGTTGAATGTTTATCGGGAAAACGTATAAAAACTTTGAACACTTCGAACGGACTTGTTATTTTTTGGGTTGCGACATACTGAATGCATTAATATCACATTGTGTCGTTAATTGATTAAATTGTAGGCAGTCACGTTACTTTAATTATCTTACTTTATGCAAAAACAAATTCAATAAAAATTTATATAGCGTATGTTTCATGTTTTTCTACATTAGCGAACTGAATACATATTCAACATAAAGATGAATACGGACATGAAAAAGGTATTTCGAACACACAGTCTATCGTCCAAATACATAATGAAGATTGTCAAACAAAAATATGGTGGGTTTTAAACTCACTGCACAAAACCACAAGTTGTGAACGTAAATAAAAAAATCCATTAGCAACAGTGTTGAAAGATTAAATTTATTATCTCACGTTAATGTGTGCACGTAATAGTAGAAAACGTATTAGGTATTAAATAGCTGATTTTTATGCAAAATTCTATGCTAATAAACAAGTGTATATTTGCTGAAAATGTCATTTGACCACTTAAATCTAGTGATATTTCCTTTATTAATTAAAAGGTTATACACACGAAGTTATAATTTTAATAACAATATCAGGAAATGTCAGGCCTACTAGTATAGTATTTTTTACGAGGGATCGTAAAAACAACTCAAGGCAATAATGCGCTACTTGTGATCAACTTCGCAAATAAATATTGAATTTCAGGAACTATTCGTCATCCAGACTTGCGGTAAAAAATTTATCACTTAAGTGGTCAATGTGAGAAAGTGGAAAATATTTTCTGATTTCCAAGGTGGACGTCAGGGAGTACAACCGTCATCTTGAACTTTTAAAGTGATTTTTATGTGAAACCCATCTACTAGATAAACTACAAATATCTATGCTTTTTAAAACTAAGCTCTATTCTAGGGTTTTTAATTCAGCAGTTTGTCACCCATCTATAGTGGAGGATGATTCAATGTTTCTTAAATAAACTGCCATAACTCCGAACGATTGAACTAATTTATTTCTTTTTTTCAATTTTGAATTTCCAATTCCCGACTGTCTTTTGTGGATCCATTAATGTTAATTTTTTTAGGCTTCTTCGGCACCTTCCCTTAGAAGCAAACTGCTTAAGGGGTCATTATTCCTTTCGAGTAATATTGTATTTGCTCTAGCATGTAAGGGGTGTTTGTTTTCGATGTATAGAACTTTAAGTTGCAATAAAACAGCGATGGATTATTCGATTGACATGAATTTTATTTATCCGAACGATAATCTTGTGGCATTACATTTTAAATATGATTTCTGGCATATGACCGCCACAGCTGGCGCGGATGTAGTCCAATCTGGACGTCCAATTTTCGATGACTTTTCCCAACATTTGTGGCCGTATACCGGCAATAACACGGCGAATGTTGTTTCCAAATGGTCAAGCCTTTGTGGCTTATCCGCATAGACCAATGACTTTACATAGCCACACAGAAAGTAGTCTAGCGGTGTTAAATCACAAGATCTTGGAGGCCAATTCACAGGTCCAAAACGTGAAATTAGGCGGTCACCAAACGTGTCTTTCAATAAATCGATTGTGGCACGAGCTGTGTGACATGTTGCGCCGTCTTGTTGAAACCACGTCTCCTGGATATCATCATTCGCTTATGAAAATCGGGAACAACGGCAATCTCGTTTAGGGCCCATTCGACGAATCTACGCCTTACTTGATGATCGTTTGGCTTCAATTCTTGCACGAGTTGGATTTTGTAAGCACGTAAACCAAGATCCTTCCGCAAAATCTTCCATAAAGTGGATGAACACAGATCCAATTCCTGTGCTCGATGGCGGATGGACTCATTCGGGTCTTCCTCAATGCTACGCTCTACAGCAGCAATAGCTTCTTCTGTACGCACCGTACGGCGTCTCTGGGGATGCGAGTTATCAATAAGAGTAAATGTGGTGCGAAAACGTTCCATGGTTAATCATCGAATTAACTGCTCTGATGGACGATTTTGTCGACGATAAAATGGAAGTAGTGCGCGATACGTATTCCGCACAGAACCATTATTTTCGAAATAAAATTGCACTGGTTGCAAGCGTTGCTCAGGCGTGAGTCTATTGATGATGAATTGCCAAACCAAACTGAGAATAAATCACTTGGCAGCTGTTAAATCGGTCGCCATCTTGAACAGTAATGCCAACTTAAAGTTCTATACATAAAAAAAAGACCCCGTATAATTTTTAGTTTGGAATAAGAAACTCTATATTTATTTATATATTTTAAATATATTTTTAATTTATTAATAAATTAATCCAGCTGTAATAGCGTCCTTCTTGCGTGTTCATATTGTTCGATTAAACTCTTTAGTTTTTTTTAATAGATTGTTGTAAATTTTTGTTATTATATCAGTTCCAGCAATAAATGTTTTTTTCCAACAAGACCAAATTTGTTCAATCGGTTAGGAGCTACGGCTGTTTATTTAAACAAACAACCAATCTTAATAGTAGCCAAAAACAAAAAATACTACAATAAAGCTTAATTTTAATAAACATGTTATATTTATAGTATATTTACTAGGCGGATTTCAGAAATAAATCAATATAAGAATTTAAGCTGGCGGTTACGCCATCTGGCTTCCACCTTGGAACTCTGAAGATATTTCTCACTATCTTCTTTTGACCACTTTGGTATGAAATTTTTTAACGCGATAACAAATAGTGCTTTAGCTTAGTTGGCCACCCTGCCAGTGTAGGAAGAGAGAACTTATATTCGTTTATTTATGTTGCCGAACAAAAAAATTATTGTAAGGCTTAAGATTTTCCCATTGTGTGTTTGAAATCACTTACTATTATTAATAATGTGCAGAAGGATGAGTTTTATAAAATTACTGTTAAAATAAAATGACAGAACTTCATTAGTTTCCAAAATGTTCAACTTTTTATAAAATATAAAATACATGCATGTTACTTTGAACTACATGAAAAGCTGTCGAATGGATGGATAACCATTTCAACTTCAAACTTATTTTTTCCTAGAACTATATTTTGCAGCTGCAGCTTGTGAGCATCTGTTATCTAAAGCACTAAGTTTCATAATATCAGATAAAATGGGAGAAGCCTTTATTAAAAATGTTTGTACTAAATGAAAATTTCGTTGTGGTAAATCCCAAAGGATAGATAAAATACCCGCCAGGTTTAATGCCAAAGAGATTTCGGTCAGTTAGGAACTGTACCGCGTTTGTCAGTTTTTGTCCGTGTCTGTTACGTGAGGCAACAGCGCGCTTAAAAAGAATCGAAATAGACCAGTTGAAGTCACGATCCACGAATTGTATCAAAATATAAAATCGAAAAATTATAATTTGGTCGTCACGCTCGGTAAAATCATATACAGGATCGGAATCGGTAATTATTTCGTACAACTCTAATATAAAAAATGCATAATCCTCATATCAAATTCGATTTCTCAACTAGGATCTACCACGAAGCTGTACAAGTAACTAAAAACCAATTTGTATGCACCGCAGAAACCAGAACAAAAAAAGGGTGCCAGCGGTACCGCCACACTAATAGTTATGCAATTTACTAAAGTCATATTGTTGGTACCTCCGCACTAAATTATCAATAAAATGGCACAAAAGATTTATGTTGTTTGGATAATAAATTGGTCAACACAAATATCGTGCGCCAGGTCTTGTTTTGCCACCAGCGGCGGGTGCCTGTGTCGTAAATTAGGTTTGAAATTAACACTTAAATTTTTTTTGTAAATACGAGCTGTGCGCTTTGTCTAACAAAAACGGACATTACTTTCAGGTACAGATTCTTTTCAAAATGCTAATTACACTATTAGAGTGGAAATGACAAAATATGTAGATAGACTGATAATGAAAGGTAATTATAAAAGTAGTAAATAATAAAATATTTGCAGCCCAATGCCGTAAGGCTTGAATTTATGGTACTGTAAAAAAGGAGAACAAGTCATTTTTGTTACGGAGCACTATAATATGAAAACATAAATAGTTTCTTTATTATAATAAACAGGAAGATTTCCGAAGCATTGGGGATAAGACATTAACAACATTTATACAATGACATTTTAAATACCCGAAAGGGTAGCGCGCTAATTTTTTTGCATCGTGGTGGAACTAATAAGAAATAACGCAAGAATTTGCAGTTTTATGAGTTGAACAATTTTACCATTAGCTGCAAACTATTAAAGAGGAATGCAAACCAAACAAAATGATTACTTTTACTTATTATTCTGAAATTACTTTTTTCATATCTATCAGGAATTTATATTGACTGTATTTTTATTAATCCACCAATATTTTTTCGAACTTTTAGTCGAAATAAACACAAGCACAATCTACCTGCTGCTGGGTTCATGAAGGTTGGGATATGGCTATTTTGTTACACCAATGCTTCCTAAATAGGGCAAGGTTTTCTATTTTTATGTGCCCCGGTCGTCATTTTCTTTCGTTTGGAATATCAAATAAGTTTTTTTCATATTTATCCATCTAACCCCACTTTCAGGTCGAAATTCGGAACTTGCCGCTTTAACATTGGTTATGTGACTGATGTCAAAATGTACTTTTAGATAATCGGACATGCATCCCATTCCTTACAAACAATTTTTTTCCATCTGTGGGGAATATTATGGGGAACATTGTATATTGCAAAAGTATCCGAGTTCGTTAAAAAACTGTTTTCTTCCCGTAGGAAATACTGTATTTCCTGAAAATTGAACTTTTATCCCTGATTTGACAAAAATTTCGGCACCTACTTTGTTTTTTTTTAAAAAATCGTATATGTAAATGACGATTTTTTCTCGTTGAAAACCAGAAAAAATCCAAAAATATTTACTTTCCCTTTTTCTTTTGATTTATTCTCTACAATTTATATGAACTGTCCATTGTTCAGGTTATTGATGGTATTTTGACGTTAGTTCTGATGATCACGTCACACGTCACATAGTGAATGTATTATTTGTACTGTTTTGCAAAAAATGTACCCAATAATAGTAGAATAACTAAAAAGTAAAGAAAAAGTATATTACGCAACATGTTCATCAACTTGTTCAGACAAGCCAAAGCACAACAAACTCGTGACTAAAGTGGGGTTTATCAAGTTGTTGCATAATATACTATTTAAAACCCTTTTTTTTTGTAAAACTTTGAATTGTCAAGGAATTTTCCCATGAGTCATCTGAAAACTCTGTGATATGTTGCTTGAGGAGAAAATTTACTTAGAAATTTTGAGGGTATTTTCAGCTGAATGTTTATGTGAAAATTACATACTGGCTAAATAACGCCTCGGAAGTCAAGTTTCTGGACTCATCCAATGGCAAAATTCTCATCGGAAACTGGTGCCGATTTCGTTTTTGATACATTTCAAAAGGACGTCAAAATAGAATCAACTATTCTGATTTAATAATATTTGAACTTTCGCTTTGGTCTGGTTGTTTCTTTACTAACGAGATAAAACAAATAGAATTTATAAAATAAAAAATTAAATTATATGTTACTTATATTTTGGCGTAGCATCAAATTAGTCCTAAAGGACCAGAAATCTAAATCGAGAATAATTTAAATACCCAGTTGATTTGATCATTTTACCGGAATTTAGTGGGATGCAGGCGGACGGACACAAATCCTCGTTACGGTTCTGTCCATCATGGCGTGGTCATAGGTGGAAAATTTTCGAGTTTCAAATGTTGGTTTTTGAATATTTACTTAACATTATTATGAAGTAAATATATATATGGAGAAAGGAGAAAGTTTAAAGCTTTAATCTCGTAGTTATTAGTGTACTTTTTACGTGGGGCTACTGCGCTAGAAATATTTCCTTCTTATTTATTATTTTAGTGTAGTGGCTCGCATATAACCATAACGTTCATATTGCTTATTTTCCATTCAACCATGATAAATAAAGATAGTCGATAATCCTTTTAATTAGTTCGATTAGGAAATGTCTTTAATTTCGCCGACAACGAAACTATAGTTAGTTGCCTTGATCCGATTTTGGTACAAAAGCAACAAATTAAGACTAACCTATCAAAATAATTTTTCTGGCGGCGTATGTATATTCTAGTGCGGGCACTTAAAAATCCATTAAGGTAGCACCAACGGTCTATATTTATACATTAATATTGCGAAAGTTACTGTAATAACATACCGATAAATGGTAGTTGCGATTTATATTTGATTTTTTCCCCTCTGGTTGAAATTATAATTCGCGGTGTCGAGTTCGGAGCATACTCTGTTTTGTACTTTTATTTGGCTACTTAATTTGCAATTAGATTTAAGTTTTGTTACAGTTGAGAGTAACTAATAATAATGGGAGTACGTTTTGTAATTTAGCGCACAGCGAATTAATACAGCCGAATTACAGGTGTATAGAGACATACTAACTGTATATAATCGGATAAGTGATTAATTAGGAAGTAGTAAGCGTACAAATAATTATCGGAGGTTCGAAGCATTTAAATGAAATACGACGTAACTTAATTTTTACGGTGGGTACGGAGACCACGCTTGGGAGTTTGAGATAAAATTTAAACATTTAAATTGTTCTCACGGTATGCTGAGTGTTTCGAATGAAATAACACTCTAAGTACATAATGGCTGTATGAGGCTTTGAAACAAACTGCGATATTAAGGAACTGCTCTGCAAAAACCAATTGTAATTTGAGTTAAAATATTATCAAATATTATTAAACAAATAGGTAATATTTATTTAACGTAAAAATAATTAATGCTTAAATTATTTTTACGTTTCACACTTTAGGTCGAGAATTACATCCCTAGATTAATAAATTAATTTTGTTTCAACAAGGAGAGGTAAAGATTATTCCACAACATCCAAGTTTTTTTCCAATACTAAGGTAAGGTGGGCTAAGAGCATTTTTGGGACAAGTGCAGCATTTTCAATTTTTTTCAAGTTTCGTAACGAATAGTGCTGCCATCTATGAAGACTGTCTCTAAATAATTCGCCCCACGTAACCCAATCACTACTGGCCATTTGTGTCTTGCGTTGTGTTAGTGACACATTGCTCAATTTGATTGCCCATTTGAAATTTATACTCGAGTTGGGAATTTTTTTGAAATTTATAAACATTAGTTCGTAATTTTTGGTGAGTATGTATGTTAATTAAGTGGTTTGTCTAGTGTAAGAGATATTTTCGCAGTTTAAGCTTCATAAGTCAGTTGCCTCCTGAACGTCCAGTATTAGTTATATATGATGGGCACGCCACACATTTAAGTGTTTGTTTAGGGGCAGAAGTAATAACAAACAAAGATGTTTTAGAATTCCGAGAGAAAACAGATATCAAAACTAAGGGCAGATCCAGTTAAAAAAAATACAAAGCCGCCGATAAAAGTGACTCGGAAGAAAGCAATCTTAAAAATTTATTAAGTTACTTACCCATGTTTTGTTACACTTTCGTATGTTGATTTTCCCAAGATTTTCTTAAGGTGGTGAGTTTTGAAACATTTTTCTGTTAATTTCTTGAGTTCGATTGTTTTCTAATAAAATTTAAAAAGTATATAGCTCCAGTATTTTTTGGGTCAGTTTTGTGTTAATTTTATTTGAAAGAAGAAGATGATTGCTCTTGCCTCGTTTATAGTTCGGCACTTTTACGCTCAAATATAGAAGAAAACGCACTCGCCCCGAAATCATGGGGCAAATGCGTACTTGGCACAAAAAAATTAAAAATTTTGGTATTTAGAAAATGCTTAACTTTTTCAAATTTTTATTGAGATTGGTCAACAAACTATACTATAGCTGCTTTACTTTCATAAGCAGACAATCCTATGACAATGATATCAAACACTTAATGAATTTACAAATTCACCTATTCATTTTTTGGTGCGCTCTAACACCCACCTTACCTTATGGACTGTTCAGGTTATTGGTGGTATTTTGACGTTAGTTCTGATGATCACGTGACACGTCACATGATGAATGTATTATTTGTACTGTTTTGCAAAAAATTTACCCAAACATTAATAATAGTAGAAAAAGTAAAAAGTAAAGAAAAAAAATATTACGCAATAAGTTCATTAACTTGTTGCATAATATACTATTTAAATTTTTTTTTTAAATAATAATCAATTAATCACTATAAGGTTAAAAAGGTTTAAACTTTAAATTGTCAAGGAATTTTCTCATGAGTCATCCGAAAACTCTGTGCATGTTGCTTGTGGAGAAAACGTAATTTACTTACAAATTGTGGAGGTTTTTGCAGCAGAATATAATTTTTTTTTATGTGAAAATTACGAACTGCCTAAATAACGCATCGAGCGCTCTACATACATATTATCTCATACTCTCCCTATTAAAACAAAATGAGGAATCGATTGAATGCTTTAAAACTGAAATGAAGCCGAGCAAACCGGATTTGATGTTTTGTTCGAAGTCTATTAGCACAATGATCAATGAATCGGGCTCTCGGAGTGCCCGACTGTGTTGGAAAAGTACATATTGTGTAGTTTTCAAAAAACATATGAAAATATATCGACAAAATTAAAGACTGTCTAAAGAGATTGACTGCCAAAATGACTGATGCATTGATTAATTGTATTTCTGATTCTTTGATAACTATGAATATATTTCTAGCTTGTTGCATTATTTGTCTAGAACAATCGTGTTTTTGTAAACATTTTTTTTGTCATTAGGCGCAGACTAAATAGAGGGTATAGTTATAACTTCTTCCAAAGTTACCTTGCTATTTTCGTTGCTCGCTGTTTTTCCGCATATCAACTATAAATAAGTTATTTTCTGTAGGTGGTAGATATTTATTATGTTACACAGTAGCAAATTCTATACAAACCGCGGCATACAACACACACCATTAAGAGAATTATTTATATTTATTACGTAACTCAACGCTTTTGATACGTTTGATTTCACCGGATATCATCTATTTAGTCGCCGTGCTACGTTGCCATTTTAAACAGAAAGCTGATAAATTTTATCTTTCGATCAAATGGCGCGTAAGTATTCTTAACCGTTCGCTTCCTGTATAAATTAAGCAAAATTTACAAATATGATTAGGTTAATAACACGGTATAGGACACGAACCACAACTATTTTCACTAAAATTACAAGGGCGCTCAGAAAATATCGACACAAAAACTGATTTATCGCCAGAAAAGACCGCGAAGATAATTCGAAAATTAGCTGCGTACCGGCCACACTCGCGGCCTACCGTTCTCAAGCTTTTCTGTAAATGTGTAATTAAATTCGGCTCAATCTCTAAGACTAGCAAAAATTTATTTCGACATGGCCCTAATTGCTTTTTTTATCGGTGGCAATTGTATCTTTACTATTCTGTAACAATGTTTTTGGATTAGATCCAAATAGTTAAGCACTTTCTGTCCAAAATCATAAAAAGCGTGTACCTATGACATATATTTCTGCATTCTGTATTTATTTATGCTATAGATTGACCAAACTTCCAATATCAAAACCATTAAACCGAGGCAAACGAGTTATTACCTTTTTTCTTTCTATCTTTAGTCGCACTAGGATGAAACCGGAAATTGTTGTCCAGCCGGGAGGTTAGTGAGCCGCGTAAAAGAAACAAGAGCCAAAAATACAAATAATCAGGAACCAGTTATGCCCATACGCACATCAAAGTACATACACAAAGTCAGGTAACAACAGGTACAATTTAGGTGGAACAAACAATAAAGGTTTTTCTACACACTAATCTACGTGCTTCTTATGGGCAACCTGTACTCTCCACAATAGCCAATACTACCCATTCTTACAGAAACGTCGGAATTATTGTGCAAGAATGTCACGCGAATGGTGGCATCACCTAATAATATTAAAAACAAAATACGTTGATACTGAAGTACATAGCTGCTAGAGAACAGTTTAGTTCTGGTACTACTAGTCGATGAGGCTTGCAATTTTTTAATTACAACACACAAACAGAAATCTTTTAAATTACTTTAAAAACTGCTCAGCATCAGATATAATACTGTTTAGTGCAAGGCTCTTCAAAAACAGAAAATGGACTAAATACCAAATATTGGAAATTAAGCTGTTACAACACAATATAATATCTACATTCGCTCAGAACTTTATCCTTTTTATTTTATTATCCACCACAACGAGTTGCAAAAAAAAATCACTTTCGTAGTGATAAACTGTTGGGGGCATAAACTTTCTTAAATTATATCAAATCCCACTGGGGTAACCCTAGGTAACCCTAGATAGCACCTATTGTCGCTAAGTGAACTTCTAAATTAGGGCTGTTAAATTCCATTCTAATTTATTCATTCTTGGCGACTTAATTCGTCATTCGTTCATGAACTGACAATCATATCAATCTAACCAAAACTGGCACCGTTGTCGCATTTGACTATTTGAATTCTTCCATTTTTGTTATTGCTGATGTATTATTTTATTTAGTTTTATAAAGAATATGTATTTGAAAAATAAGTTACAATTTGATTTAAGTTTCCGTTTTTGTTTCATGAAAAAATTTCCAGGAACTGACATTTGAGCCCCTTCAGTGTACATTATACAGACATGAACCTCAAGATAGTGCGCATTTGGTTGTAAACTTAAAATTGACTAGTATTAACAGAAGTTGATAGTACATAAAATATTCCGTTTATCCCGTAAATTCATCTTTAGGGCCGCGCGTATTATTATAGAAATTCCCTGTTAGAGTTGTGATAAGTTTGAAGATTTGAAGGTTCGAGAAGACCTGAAATTTTGAAAATGTAAGCTGTTAGATTTTGACAGAAGTAAATGTCAAATTTGTGCTGCATAATGTGTAGGCGATCCAAAAATGACTGTTTGCTTATAGCAAAATGGTAACTTAAATGGCTACTAATTTCCTTTCTCCTGATGCTTCTAATAGGCCATCGAGTTTGAATAACTCTGTAAATTAAATTGCTGTATACAGTAAGCTGTTACAATAATTCTATAAATTATAATATATTTCGGCATTTATTGGATCATTTAAATACTTATTTGGCCAAACTAATTAATAAATACCTCCACTAAATTGAGTCTTGTTACAGTATTATACAATATTTAACAACAAATGATGGCTAACTTTTTTCTAGTTTTACATTTTCATTTGTTTTACCTTTACGTAATCTTCAAATTTCTTAAAAAAATTCTTTTAATCCAATTTTGTAGACTTTCAATGGCAGTTTATTTCTGTCCGCAGCGGCCGTTGTAACACAACCTGTAAATAAGTATCAAAAATTCTTTAAGACAAAAGTTGTTTGTGTATCAACTTTTTTATTTTAAATAGAACGTCATCATATGTGTTTAAGAAAAGTATGACTTTGTGGAAGATTTCCTATTTTTTAAGTACTCGAAATATTAGTAATATAACGTTTTTCAATTATAGAAATGCTATTAATTGACGAAGAAGATAGCGAAACATGACAGGAAAAACAATGGAGCATTACAGAAATGGCATCATACTATATACTGTGGTTTGACAGATTTTTATACTCCTTAAAAATTATGATAGGTAATTAACACAAACAATATTTAAATCTAATATACACTATTTAAAAAAAAAAGGCAGCTGTTACTCGTGCAGGACAAAAACGCCCTGGATTTATAACATTATTTTATTTGCCCTACTTTCATTTTTAATGCATTTAATACAACTCTTAGTATAGCAGTCAGGAAAAAAAAAACATTTAATACAACCTTAACTCAAAAGCATTTAAAAACAAAAACAATATTATTTTTATTTTCGATAAAGACTAATTACGCCTACTGACAGGCAGTACTGACTCTTACCATAGGTAAGTACTAATATGTTTTGAATACCCTAATAATAGCACCCACGAATTTAGGTTTAATTTAATCAAAAATTTACTAGGAATAAATACTTTTAACTAGAATTTGGTAAGAGTTGGCAAAGTATCCAGCATCGTATCTGTAACGATTGATAAATTTTTGGTAGCGTAGTTTGTTTTGTAACTACAAACAATTTCAAAATACCACCCGGCGTTGCAATCGCTTCGTATAATACGAAGTTCTCTAGTTAATTTTAATAACTGCTGAGTATTACTTAATTAATTTTTTATGCCAAATAATGTTGCCCGCATGTTATTTCAGCGGGAAATGATTTTTCAAATGTTTCGTCTGATTAAATTGCTTTCTTTTCAACGATATTGACCTACAGATTTGTAGGTTAACATTTTAGGGAGTGTATGGCTTTGGAGAATGTTTTGTTGTTGTTATTTGTGGGATTTCCCGTCAAATGTGCCTTAGATTAGAAGGTACCATCAATCTTGCGCATTTCACTTTTCCGTGATATATTTCAAACGAGCTTTTCAGCTATCTTTAAATAGACTGAATATTGATGAGGTTTTTTATATTTTATAGTCATGATATAAAAATACTTAGCGATAAATTCAATGTTTGAAAATTGTTTTGGAGACGTTTGTATAGCTCAATATCTCAACACGAAAGTCCAAAATGTTTTACTGTTTGAGCAAATTTCTGGATATGTGAAACCTGATAAATAAGTTTCAACAACAAACCGGTGACTGAACCATAAAAAAACCGGATCTAACACCTAACGATCATTTCTTTTAACGTAGCGGTCAGGTATTTTTATTTGAGCGCCAATTAGCCAAAAGTAGTTGTTTGTTTATATTTTATGAATGTTAATTTGACACTAAAAGATTTTGGCATACCCTAAGAACAGATAATTTTTAACTATTTATTTTGAACGAAAACTTTTACCGGTTCTTGGACAGTATTTTGTGTTGACTAGGTCAGTGTGCTTCGAATACAATGGCCACTTTTCGAGTATCTAATAAAAGTCGTAACCGCCAATTTGTGTTAATTTTTAGTCGAAGAAGATTTATAATTAATTTTTCCTGAAATTGAATATAGTTTTGTGAATTATAGAGAAAATGTTTTATTGCTCTTTTCCGGGGAACTGTATAATTGATGTCCCACCATTTCGTTTATTAAAATTTTATTTGAAAATTTATTAAAATGGCAAAATGGAATCCTTATTTTTTTGTTACATGTTGGGTTTATTGTGTCCCTCTTGCCTTCCGCTGCGACACATTTCCATGCAGTATAAAACTCGTCAGATTTTCAAGTTCCAGGATACTGTGAAAAGAGAATCCGATATAGATTTTTTATGTAGAATTCAGTGGCGTAGTCAGTTTGATGACCTCACAAAAATGATATTTTTTTAATTTTCATCATTTTCATTTCATCTAAAATAATTAACTTATTTATTCTCGACAATACGTACACGACAACTTTTATAATTTGCATGAAGCCAACTTAGTTTAATATTAACATTTATAATTTAACAAAGATAAACCAAAACGAGAAACTGTGTCAGTCGATATACATTTTTGAGAAGCTCATATCAAGCGGAATCACATTGACATATAAGATATAGGGTATTCCATTCAAAAAAACCAAACTTTATTGTTTTTCAAAAAGACGAAACCATTTAGGAAAAAACTGACTACGCCACTGAATTCTACGTAAAATCCTATAACGGATGCGCTTTTCAGCTTTTCTACATTTCATAGGATATCCGCGATACGAAGGATGTCCCAAAACTTCAAATGTTCAAAATCACCCTGTATTTTAAAAACTAAGCAAGTAATAAAAAAATTGTTTACGCCATCTTTTGTTTCACAAGAAAGTAACAAAGGTTTGGGAAAACGCAAGGTTCTATCTTCACTAACACGGGACATACCCCTCAGTCGCGACCAAAATGGGACACAGTGTATATCCTTATCAGACTTTTCAGGTTTGCCCTGTTCATGTCTAACAAGGTGCCAGTTTTGTGTTTCTTCGTGGGATATTCTTCATTATCCACGAGCAAGTGTCCTTGCCTTAGTTTATACCAGTACAACATTACAACAGGGGTACAGCCTTTAGTAAGCTTGTTACAGTTTTTAAAGGAGCGTGCTGTATAACTATCCTTAAGTATATTGACGTTTCTTTATTTCTGCGGTATATGTATCAAAGCAGATCTTTATCTGTTGATGTTCCTCATAAAAGCAACGTTTCTAAGTTTTTTTTTCAAATTCATAAAAAAATGGATGATGCGATGTCTGGTTAAAAAAAAAGAGCATCATTTTTTTTGTCAGAATTTCCAATTTTTCTGACAGTGAACGGGATTTCTAAATAAATAATAATTGTAGTAACATGTTATTGGAAACTGTCAAAAACAATTTCACATTTTGGAAACTCCCAACTCCAACTAATTAATAATAGTTAATAATTGTTGTATGTCATTTTATTGCATGTGGGAATCGCGATGAAAACTATGATTGCTAATTGGGCCGCGAATACTGAAAGGTTGAGAAACGCCTAGCCGTAAATAACATGATATTATATTAAAATTTAATAACAACTGCGTATACATGAAGCTGTGTTAACACAATGTGTCAGAATCCCTGGAGATTTCCCCGCTAGGTAGCGCTACATGCTGTGAATCGACCGCCACTATTGCAGCAGTAAAAATAACTGTGCGTCAGCGTATTCGCAGCAAGATTAGTTTGACATAATTAAAGTAATAAATTACCTGGGATATCTTGAAAACCCATTTGACTTTTATTAATAATTATGTCGGGCCTTTATGTAAAGAAATATTCTAGAAAAACAAATAAACAAAAATGTGCTGTATATAATTAATTCCAAAAAAATAAACTTTTATGATATAAGAGAAATTTTTATGAATCAAAAATGGTAATTTTTAAAATTCCTAGATTTCAGATAATAGGAAAACGTGTTATATTACAGCCGGGAAGTAAAATATTTTGAGGCAAATGTGAATAACAAAATGCCAACGGAGACTTTCCAAATATGCAGCGTTCAATTTGTCTTTTTTATTTGACGTTCGTAATGAGATCATTTGGTTTTTTTAATGCTGGATTTTTTTAACGTAGTTTTTTTAAGTCAATACGATTTTAAAATAGATTCAGGCAGATTGTATATCAAAATGAGATATTAAGGACTATAAGAGAGGCATGCGGCTCAGCACAAATGAAGCGTAAATCATAAAGGTTATGAAGAAAAGACAAGTTGTACAGGTTACAGAAAGGCATTGACCATGATCGTGTGTTTGAACTAAACATAAAACTAGACCTACCACCAAAGTGACAAAAGAAATATTTGCTAATACTATCCTATTTGGCAAATGCCGAGTGGTTTTGCGCATCCAAAAATATTATAATTAATTGCAAACTAGCTATAATCAGCATGCAAACTGAGTATTTTTTCAACTATTAAATTGTTAAAAATGTCAACAAAATGGCGTAAACAAAAATAGAATATCAAATAGTATTTTAAAAGTTTTGGTGGTTAGTTAACTTAACTCCGAACCCTCTTTTGGGTCATTTTAAATGCAATTTGAAGATTTCTTTTTGAGTGTGTGAAAATCGTCTTCATAATTATATTATCTATATTTTTTTTTCATAGCTTTGGTTAGTATTTTAGAGATCGATTTTCGTATGTTTGCAAATAGAGTTGAGAATGTCCTCCGTAGATAAATAGTAGAAGCAATAGTCCTAAGTCCTAAGCAAAGTTGTCCTAAGATCGATTGTTTCAGGTAGTGCCGAAAATGATTATACATCTCGGAGCTATCACTAATCACTATTTATTAGACAAAAAAAATGCAATTTCTAAATCAGAGCATCACAATTATCGTTTCAAATATATCAGATACCGATCGAGGATTGCTTGACTTGGCACTCGTTGCAGATTGGGAGAGAGCAAATGGATACAGTTTTAGTAAAATCGGTGGCAAATAACCGCAGTGGAGACGCAGTGAGACTTAATGGAACCAGCCCAATTATCAAAATCGACGATGTAACGGTGCTTTGCGAAGTTGCTCTATATTAACCGTACTTTGTTCAGAGTAATTTGCCTGAAATTCCAGATCGAAATTTAAACCTATAATTAGAAATTTTTTCTCTCCGACCATCAAAGACTTAGGTAGGTAATAAAAGTGCCGGTTAGTTATTTCCATCGATTATATTATATTAGAAGGTTTGGTTAGTGGAATCATTAGGATGAGACCTAATTCAGTATAAATTTTTGTGATTTTAAAGCCGATAAAGTTTGAAAATAAATAATATTCCAAAAAAATGTCTATCATAAAATGTATGGTTTGGATTTGGACGAAACTGACAAAAAGTTATATCAAACCGCTAACTCATTGATTTACGATTAACCGCCAAGTGTAAATATTAAAATTGTTAAGTAGCTAATATCTGCGAGGTTATAACCGGAATTCTACAAATCTAATGGAGGAAAAACAAACACTTATAATATTGTTAAAAATTGCTTTTGAAATGTATGTACAAAAACTGCAACCAATGTGCCTCTGCAAATAACTTTAATATATCGCTTTTTACAAAACTTCTGGATTCCTCCTGCGTCAGTTTTTACTTGCTGACGTTTCGCTAATCATCCTGTTGGCTTCTTCAGAGCTTGACTGAAACTGGCTCGTATTTTACTTTGTACCTGCTTATATATTGCTTGAGGGGCGAGGGGGCGCTAATGAGTGGTGTAAACACCGTTTCGGATGACTGATTCCCCGATTGGGGACAGATAGAGACCTGAGTCGCGATTAAGATTGTTAGGTTGTTTATAGATTTCTCAGGTCTCTACCTATCCCCAATCTGGGAATCAGTCATCCGAGACGGTGTTTACACCACTCATTAGCGCCCCCTCCCCCCTCAAGCAATATATAGGCAGGTACAGAGCAAAATTCGAGCCAGTTTCAGTCAAGCTCTGAAGAAGCCAACAGGATGATTGGCGAAACGTCAGCAATTTCGACCAAGCAAAAACCGACGCAGAAGATATCCAGAAGTTTTTTTTACTTCTTTTTCATAATTTTTAGAAATCTGTTCCATCATTTTCCTGTATGTAAAATGATTTTATGAAGTTTGGAAATTACAGTGTTAAAAATAACTGCCACTACTGGTTTTAAAAAACACAACAAATGAATACATTCCTAGAGTGACATATTAATGCAAATTCGAGAATATAAAATTTATTTCATGTTAGTAATGGCTTAATCTATGCCCAACCCTCGGACCAAATTAGTTAATCAGAAGTGGCGCAGTCAGTTTGACGAAAACGTACAGGAACGATGGAACTCATGTAAATTAACCCGGTATTCTAATAAGACAAGGACGATGGGAGTTAATGTCAATGTAATCTTTGTTGTAATGTTCCTAAACGGCAATCAGAAACTGCCAGTACGTTTACATCCATTTACACCGTATTTATATTCCGGTTTGTTAATAATTTTATAGCAGCGTTGTCGTAGGATGATTATTCTTCTTACCTTAAGTGAGCTTAAATGTAAGGTGAACGAATCTCAACTGAAGTAGAAAATTATTGACTCGCAGCTAATTGAATTGAGAATGATCTTGTTTTCGACGTTTACTTTCACAGCTTCATTTTAGACACTCCGAACAGGATAACGAGATCTTTTACATCTCTTTCCCTCTTTTTGTTACCCATAACAACATGGATTAAAAATGTATATTTGATTTCCTAGTTAGTCGAGACCTTATCAAATTTTTCAAAATGACCAAGATATCTTAAAAAATTATTGGAAATAAGCATAGAAAATGCAGAAGGCACCTACCGTCACAATAATATAATAATAAACCAGAAAATAAAGTAATATACTGGGTATTCCACCTAAAATATCAGGGATGTGAGGGATTTATAAGATACTCTATAATGGTAACTTCTTGGACAAGCAATTTATGTATTTAAATTTTTTCAATGAAACAAACACTTGTGGAGATATAAATGCGTAAAGAAACCGTTTTTTGAACACCAGGCGTCACATTCCGATTTACGGTGCATATCAAATTCGTTCCTCAATTTTCTCAAGCAAACAGTTTAGGCATTATAAGAAACCGAATCTTAATACGATATTGCAAGCTTGACGGGTGCGATAATAACATACGTTTCAGAATATATATTAATAAAACCATAATAAAGTGGAAGTTCTATTGTGTGAAATATAAACGAGACGGCATCGTATATTCCTCATCTTTCCGAAGTTATCAACGATCGAACCAGTTTACCTTGGCTTATGACTTTTTTTATTTTATGCATCACCAAGCGAATCAGAATTTACTATGTTTCAGTGATTGTCAGTGGCGTATCGCCGAGAGTTCGAGAGGAACCGAATTTGAAGTTTATATCCAAGAATTGGACAATCTATGGTACTATTTATTAGAAAAAAGTACAATACCGTCATCGCTTTCTGGTCAAAAACATTGTTTATATCTTTTAAACCCCATTTTGTTCAAACATTTACTTTTACGTGAACATACTAGTTCAATATTCGCTACTGTATACAATCGATCTAAGAAAGAGAAATAAATAAGGGGGGAGAGAAGACAATAAAATTTAGAAATAGTGTAAAACATGATCCTTACTGTTTCAAATAAGCGAAGGAACATTTAACCTATGCTTTAAAGTGGGACTTAAAATAGAGTACTAGTAATAGTATAGTACTAGTAATAGTATATTATGCAACAAGTGCGGTAAACGACATTTGGCCCACGAGTTTATTTGACACGAGCGGAGCGAGTGTTTAATAAACGAGTTACCGTTTACCGAATGTGTTGCATACTATTACGACCGTTAGTTTTTAGTACATTTTCTCAAAACAACACGAATACATTCACTGACATGACCGTCAGAATTGACAAACGTCAAAATTCCAAGCGTGGGAAATATCTCCGAAAACATCCGATGTAGTGAAATCCCGGAAATGTACGAAGGGGCTCGGATCCGTGGGAAACGAAACTGACGCGGTAAAGTGACGCTTTCCTTACGCCAGATCGGTGTGTAATTAGGTATTTTACTGACAGGAGTAGAAAAATGCTATTATTTATTTATCTAAAAACGGTGTAATCTTTAAATACACCATGAGAATATGTGGCGTCTAAGCCAAACTCCTAGTATCTTACAAAATTATCGTAATTTCTATAATATGCTACAATATGAGTGGCATGTTACACACACAACAGAAATGTACGGAAAAACGAAGTTGATGCTATAGAAATATTCTTATATCTTTCAAATAGTTAACTACAAAAAAAATGTTGAAGAAAGGCAATTGGTAAAACGCAGTTCTGAAACTGGAGCTTGAAAACTGGAACCTGTGGAGGTACATGAGTTTTCAGCCAAACCTAAATACGATCTTATGGACGTAGGTTTGTCTAACCATCTGGATTTACTTGGCTGCTTTTGTTAGCCTTGTAGTCCTCATCCATTAGAGCCCTGAGCTCTTTTCTTCATTAGAAAAGTACATTTTTAAAGACATACTAATTTATTATTTCAGATTGTTTAACTTACTTGTAATAAATTATTGAAGCGGCTACTTGAAACTAAAATTCAATTATTCGGATTCATTCATATCTAATTAATTAACATAAACTACTAAGGAAGATCAGTTTATTTGTTATTCATTATTGTGCAATATTTTCTCAATTAAACTTCTATTAAATTTGCTGCTGATGAGTGAGTTTTCATTTTATATCTTGTGAAAAACAAAACTTTGATTCAGTGTTTTTAGGGATGGATTGATGTTTGCCAATCTATAATTAAGAGAGTCTATGAAACAATATTGGACAATTGTCTAGGTCAAAGGTAATAACTCATCTTTTTCCCGCAATTCGCATGCTGAGGAATGAAGCGCGTCGACACTGACTTGCTTGCGAGTAATAGCTAATTAAACTCTAAGCTAATTAAAACGTAATGTGGGATTATGTAACCTTAAGACGTTGTCGCACTCTTTGCGGATAATTATTACTACAACCAATACGTAATTACTCGGAAATCGGCGTAATCATTGGGTGGCTGTCGTATAAATACAAATTAGATGGAAAAAATAAGACATTCTCTGGAAAATTATTCAAAGGCTTTGAAGATTTTATAGTACAAAAAAATCGACGGGAGATTTCCATTCCTCAAAAGTTTATATTCTATGATAATTTAATGTCATTCAAATTATTGAAATTTAAACTTTACAATGTTCAGAGAAATCTGAAATTGAAGTCTAAATAAGGGAACGTTTTCTTGTAACCGTTTAACTGTAATCAAATAAAAGATTTAGGTACAAATTGTGTGGATCAAATAAAACGATTTTTTACATTGGCCCGCAACTGTACATGTTATGTTAATATTTTTGAGATGTAATAAAGCCAACCTTTAATAAATAGCCAACAAATGATGCAATCAGGGCTTAATTGATGATTGGTGAGGAGGTGCCATTATTTTTAACATCTAAATTTCCTCTTATATACAACTCATTTCCTTGAATATCATAAATGATTATTACATCCTGGAAACGCAGCCTACACTGTCAATCTCCTTATCGATGATTTATAGAAGCTCTATAGACTAGTAACAATTTAATAAATCTTACTTTTAAAAGTGGAATGTATTAAACTTACACCGATGTCTTAATTTTTAAGGTAATCTTACACCTTATTCTATTAATATGTTATTGATCAATATAAATCGTAAACTATCAATATATATACGGTGTATGTCTACTGTGATTCTTGGATGACTGAATGGGGAGCAAGGACTTTTCTAATGTTGTGCTTTACATAAGGGGTAATGTTCTCTCTAAAATATTTGAGCATATTTTTTTCCGCTATTGCTTAATTACCTTTTTTGTATAATATGATCCTTCATTTTGGTCGATTTTTAAAAATGGAAGAAGTTTAAAAAAAAATAAAACCGTTTAAAATATTAGAATGGTTTTTGGTTCCAGTTCTAAAGCGACAACAGATTGCTTTATCGATTTGAATTATGATGTACGGTTCCCACTGATTTTTATAAATTCTAGTGATAAAGGCGACACACCTGTGTTTTAAATATATGTTTTTCGCAGTATTAAATGGCAATTTTCCGAAGGTATGGATCGTTAGGATTGCAAAAAAAATATTATTTATTTTTTTTAATGGTCTCCATGGTCTTCCGATATCCTATCTCTGATTTTTTTCATATATAGAGCTGTACAAAGTTCTCCTGAGTGTTGAAAAATATTTGAACAAATATAACACGAAGGGCCATCGTCCAGATAATTAAAATTTTTAAAATCGTTACAATTATTTTACCTTTGATACTTTTTAGTGGATTTTTTTCATTTAAAACAAATGTAATTTACTCGTCTGCAAAATATATAGTTTGTGTTCTAGCCTGTGCAAATCAACTATGACTTAACCCCGCCAATATATAGAAATAGTGTAGTAGTAGATAATTTAGAGTTAACCACTGCAAGAAACTAGAAAGAAGAGTGTGAAGAGTAACTATTGTTTCGGAGACAGGAAATATGGGAAAAAATTGCAATGAAAAACATAAACAAAGGAAAAGATCACTTTTATGTTATATTGCACTGAACTAAAGCAAAAAGAAGTTTCTAACGCGATAGGTTTCTGAAGAAGGTCAAGGAGAATTACCCCTAAATTAAAGACAATCAGACATGCAAGTGCACACCACCAAAATGTTTCCAATACTAAAATAATTTACTTTCTACGACAAACTACAAACGGTTAACGTATATGTATAGTCAACTTAGATTTATGAATTACATGTCTTAATGTCCAGCTTGTCGCTAAAGCTTTCCAAGTACTACTCAAGTAACCGAGAAAAAGCGCCAATCGCTTGCATTCTAGATGCCTGCCCGTCAATTAAAAAATACCAGCTACATGTAATTTATACTTCGCGTCGAGTAATTGACAATGCTTTTCGATTTCAGAGTTTGATCTATTAAGTTGTTAAGTACATTTTCCAAATAGTAATTCGAGAATCTTAAAAGCGTTGCAAAAAAATGATATCCCGCAACGATTCATCTTATGCACAACAATAAATAAATCCATTCGTTCCTATCTACCGACACTTATATAGTTAAACAAACATCACTTTTAATTCCAAACATAACAAATGAATTATTATCTGTAAGAGAAACACTGAGCCAACTACTGGGCCATAAGTCAAAATTCGTTAACAATATGACAGGCTATCGGGAGTAAAAATATTTGTTCCTAACTGTTCAGTTTGTACTTTTTATTTGTCCAAGATTAAAATCTCTGAAGTGTTGCCTACTTTTTACAATGTTCAAGTTGTAACACATTGAAGTAAATTTTTAAGTATTTTCGTATTATAATTGATAGCTTTGAGGCGTTTCGATTTAGTATTCTTATTTTGTTTGTTTTGTGTGATTGCTGGATATGTTTTCCATTATGGCTTTGAAGGTTTAGCGTTGTCGCAATTAAGTATAATGTTGCTATTATTTTATTAACGATGTATGCGTGAGAAAATTTATCCCGATGAACGAATCATTATTGAAACCATGATACTTTTTTAGTCCTTTTTATTTGAAACACTCCTTAGCGTATTTTTTAATGTAATGTCTATATCCGCGTCGTACGTAATTAAATCCATTGTACCCAAGGTATAGTTTTAGTTCCTGTTATCATTTATTTGCTCTGATGAGGTGTGAAACCGTACTTTACGGAACAATGTGTTGTCCTCGAGAAACGGTAGTAAAATGACGCATTTATGGGTGTGTCATATTGCTAAATACCTGTTTTTGCTGGTGTCATTTCTGTGATGGTTGGATCTATTTCAACGTGTTGCTTAAATTCAATAAAAGAAATACGTTTTTGTTTCGATTAGTAATTTTTATACAATGACGTGTGTGATTTTTTAAGTCACCACTACAATATAAAATTAGCACAATTAAAGGCATCCATATTAATTAATATTATTATTGTTCATTGAACACCAAAACATGAGTTTTGCCGTCATTGTCGGAACACTATTAAACAGTGGCTCTACAAAACACAAACTAGTGTAATTTTCTTATTTAGTTAAACTTTAGATAATTTACATAAGACAAGAATAATAGTAATCCCATTTTTATAACCCAGATGTAATAAACTTTCTTACTGAAATGGGTTGATAGTGACAAATGTATAAAACCTGTTACTTTAGTCCGCAGTCTGATTTTAGTGTAATAATTGATTATTTGCATTTACAATTTCCACATTGTAAGCAGCGATATTTAGATCATTTTTTAGATTGGTAATAGAATCCGAAATCGGTAGGTATATATAGCCTTCAGCTAAAAAAAACTGCTTTGATGGTTTGTCGACAGTCGACATAACCTGCACCCAATCAAAATAATCTATTTTAGAAATTTGGGGAATATTTTATAAATAAAATTTTCCATGCGGAAAACGGAATAAAAAAATTCGATAATAATGGAAAAGAATTTAATTATTATAGTACATATCATAAGCAAATCGACTCGCATTTGTTTACTAGCTTTAATTTTGAATTTTCCATAAAATTATTTTATTTTAGTGGTTAACTATTAAATGCTATTAATAAGAAATTTGTTTGATGTAGATTACTCACAGAGTCAGTTTGCCTTTGGCGGAATAAGGAGTTATACGAAGAAGGTTAATTGGTAGTGCGATTTATGTCAAGTCGAAAATTTGAATCGCGGCGCATCTACCAACCGGTGATTAAAATTAATATGTTGAAGCTTAAGAAGTTCTACAAATTACCAATTTTCTATCTGCGTATTCTGATGATATCAATCCATCAATTAACCTGTTTGTTATTTTTTTAAAGAACGAAAAATGCTTGCAAGGTTTTCGTTGATATGTAAATACGAGATGAACAAACAAACACTAAACCCATAAAATGAAGTTATGGCATTAAGTGTAAAAAGAACAATTAACAATAATCAATTACTTTTTGGGGCAGACCGAAAAGAGATGGAAGAAATCTATGTCCTACATCATCAAAGTTAATCTCCAATATATGCAGATTCGATCACTTTAATTTTTATATCGTAATATTTATCCTACATTTTAAACACTATATAAACCTTCCTAGTGTTTGAAAAGTTTCCGAAAACATATCATAAGGTTTCAAATGTGTAAATAATGTCAGTTTAGGACATTTGTGTATAACATTTTGAAAATACTCCTTTAGTAAGTGTGTAGATAGTTTCGTAGAATACGGTCGTCATACATTCTTTAATCAGTCAAATCAATCACCGTTGCGAGTAAGCGAAAGAGACACGCAAAACTGCTTTCCACGAACTTGTGGAATTTTTTTAAAAACAAAATCTCGCAACGGCATTTTTCTGGCGGTAAACTTTAAAGACATCGTCCTTGCATGCTAAAATGTCGGGTCTAAAAAACGACTCGGCCATTAAAAATCCATCGGAATTCTTGTTCCGAATACGAAAAAACAATAACTTTACAGGTTTGTGATTAAAAGCATGACTAAAACAAATCATTTGGAGTTTTTATTCGTAGCTACCGTTGACTTCTAGTATAACAGTTCTTTGATAAATGATTTCGAGATTAAACGTAACACACATTTTATTATAAGCTTCAGTTTGCGAACGCCTAAGCGATTCGATATTGGACCGCAGGCCCACCGATGGCGATATTAAGTTTAGTTTTGGTTATTATTGATTTACGAAAAGTTGTCGTTTCAAATTTAGAATGTATTGTTAATCTTAAGCAGTTTGAAATAGGTTTTTGAGGTTAGCAATACATTTAAAAA
Source organism: Cylas formicarius (assembly GCF_029955315.1). Taxonomy (NCBI): domain Eukaryota; kingdom Metazoa; phylum Arthropoda; class Insecta; order Coleoptera; family Brentidae; genus Cylas; species Cylas formicarius. The sequence continues at coordinate 18,854,829 of NW_026844264.1, read as the reverse complement.
AATATGTATAAATTTTATTTTAATAATTACGCTTGTTTGTGCTTAATTTTTCCTCAAGGAAAAACCAAGAAGACCTCTTCTATTTATCCTTTTCTGACTCATCACTCCAACCATTTATGTCTTCCACCAAAATCACCTGGGACCGTACATCGCACCGGCAAGTCCATTGACTGATAGTTCACGCTGAATTACGCGTACGCAGACCTTGTAGAATACAATATATGACCAGCATAATAAGTTTAAATAATATTCTTCAAAATTTTAGGTCCATCTTTGGCAATTATGAGGAATTACTATGTTTTACAACTACCACTGTTAGCGATTATAAGGATGTCTCAAAAAAGTTTAAAACTTTCATATCGGTCGCTTACCCATTTGTTGGTTTTGAGAAATGAAGTTTTAGTGTATTGGAAGCAAAATGCATTCAAATACATATAAGGATTGCTAATATGATTGGATAGAGGATTAAATTTTCTGTTGTGGTTTCTTAAAAAACTCCTTTATTAATATTAAAATCATGAATGGTTGACTCTATTTTTAAGACACCCATTCTTATCAGCTTCTATGGTAGATCTGCAAATATATATATATATATATATATATATATATATATATATATATATATATATATATATATTTCGCAATACTGCGTGTCGAATATATATGGGCAAATGAAAACTAATAGTGAGATATTTTCTAATAAAGTACTTAATCATTTAGTACCACACTGTATGCAGGCTAGTATAATACGCTTACGTTGGGACCACTAATTTAAAAATCTATTCCGGGCATTTTGTCCTTTGATTTCAAACTGACACCTATTCTGCGCATCAGCCTTTGTTCAAAATCGATTATGTTCGGTTTTTAAAAGACCAATTTTTATTTTGAAAAAAACACAAAAGAAATTATATTACATTATATGGACTTCACAGGTTGCACATATAATCGAGACAACCGACTCTTCGGGACACCTTTGATACACTTCTCTTGAAAAGCTTTTTAATCGCTTTTTGTCGGTCAGATTACAATGAGACTCACATTAATTCCTCTTGTATTCAATTATCTATTGAAGTCGCAACACAAAAGAAATAATAGACAAATAAGACTATGTGCGTTCAATTCTTGCCTTCGAATCGCAGAAGAAGGTAACATACTGCAAAAACTGTCTGTCCGTTCTTTGCCGGGTTTAAGATTGACGCTCGTCGTAAATTACTCTGTGTAATAAATTTAAATTGAACCAGAAAAACGTTTATAATAAAAACAACTTTCGTCGTACTGTACAATTTATACCAGTGGGTTATTGCAATTTGGCACGTGCCTGGAAGTGATGTTAGTGGAGTGGTATCTAAAGTGTTTAGATTTGCCAATTTGTATGCATTTCTGAAAAAAGTGGCAAAGCAAAGTGCAATAGCTTCACTTATACAAAATATTATTTTTTGAAAACGTGTAAGATGTGGCCGAGCAATATTTGTTTTGTTTCTATACTTCAATAGAGTTTCTTCAGTGTAATTATTTGCATATATATACGTATACTTTGGTAAAAAAACGCATTCAGACCTAACAGAGCCACCTCTGACTCTCTGATTTGATTTTTATCCTTAGAGAACGCCAGTCAAAGAACAACAGAGCCAATTCTACATAACTTTCATAGATTCGTTTAAGGCCTTTGACTTAATCGCTTTGGCATACCTACTAAATTCTTGAAAGTATGTAAAAGTCTTTATGAAGGAAACTGCGCAAGAGTCCTGATCAACGGAGAGCTCATTGATCCCATTGATTCAAATAGGGGTACGACAAGGTTGCGTGTCCAATCTTGTTCAACATATTTGCCACCGTTTGAGCCAGAAGTTCACACTAGACTAGAGCAGCGAGTTATAGCGCGATTAAACATCGCTTTGACGGAGGGCTGTTCAACCTCTAAAGACTCAGAGTTAAGATCAGAAGAAGATACATCTGTAATCCACTGCTACTGCTATTACTCCTGAATCTCCAGCTCGTATGCTTCGGGCTACGAAACGCTTGGCCTCAAGATTAATATCGGCAAAACAAAAATAATGTCAAAAACTGCTTCACAAAATATAGTTCTATCTATTCAGGACTGAACTTTCGAGGACGTTGAACACCACCCTTCGACAACCTTTCAGCAACTACTAAAACCGTTCCTTACAGAGCAAAAGTTACGCCAGCATTCACATACAGCTATGATTCCTGAGTGCCATATAGACGTTACATTAAAATTCTAAAACGCTTCCCACAAATACAGCAACGTAAAATTTTGCAGATCAAATGGTTTCATAAAATATCAAGCTTAAAAGTGCTTCAGAGTATTTTAGATGTCATCACATTCAGATGGGCAACCCACGTGGCGAAAGAAAATCGCTTTCCAAAGTCCGTGCTCTATGGCTCTATGAACAGACCGGAAAGCACAGGGCGGAATGTAGAAAGAGGAGAGTACGAATGCCCGGAATGTGGCAGAGTTATCTCCTCTAGAACTGACTTGGTTAGTCACACAATAATACACAAAAGGTAACCAATTTATTGTCAAAGAATAAAAACTGTGATAATATAGAAAATTTACTACCTTTTTGTTTTTAATAAATCCGGTAATTGAATAACAGCTATATATAATTTGCAACTAAAGTAAAACCATGGCTGAACAATATTTGCTTACTTAAAAAAGGTATGTCACCAATACTCAAAATTACCAGTTCTATTCTACGGAGACTCTAATATTTGACAAATATAAAAATAAATTCAAAAAGTTAAGTTCTAGTTCAGTATTTTTTTTTTCATTTTTAACGAATTCGAAATTTGTTTCAACATCTATAACCCCTATATTGGGGAAACAAGGAAAATTGCTGTTTCAGCAGCACCTGTACTGGAGACATCAATTATGGATTAGACAATGAACCTATGTAGTTCAACTCCAAATTGGAGCAATCAATGGCGGATGAGGCAACGAACCTCTTTACTGCATTTAATTTCTCATACTTTACTGTGTTCCGACAGAATTTTACATTTTGTTTTGCTTTGCGACACTCTTACTTCTTAGTTATCGTTTCATAGTGCTCGTTTACTACAACAATTTGAAGTTTTAACTGCGCAGGTGTAAATTAAGCAACTAACTTAATCCCTTGCTTAATTTCAACAATAACAAATATATTTGGATGCAAATTTGTATTTGATATGACTCTTAACTTAAAGAGCGCACCTTACATTGTGTCTCTCTATTCCGTTGAAGTCATGACTTTTTGTAGGCACTAGTATAAGAATTGCATTTTGAACATATTTTTGTTGCAATTTTCCGCTTATTTTTGACTTACTCAAGATTTTGAATCCAATTACATATATAATTATTATTATGTATTATTTTCAAAAAATAAAATTTAAATAATCTCTATCTAAATTTCGAGAAGATATGGACGTGAGAGTCAAAAATAATGGGGTCTAATGTTGACGGTACACTCTTATTTATTTCTAGCATTTATTTAACATGCAATAAGTTTTATAAAGTTCTATAAACAATACTTTAGTTACGAGTTCGTTAGGGCACGGACTGGGTAGCACGAATACAACTGACAAAAATAGTGCCAGTGTTTAAAACACCTTTCAAAAACCTGTAACTAAAGTACTGGAAACGCTTGAATAGACCCTACCGTATTTAGGATCTTTAAAGTGGCAATATATGATTCATTTGTGTCACACTTAGTAAAAAGAAAATTGAATTTAATTGCTTTTAGGTGGCCATTGAATCCTCCACGGGAAGCACCATGCCAAACTCCAATTAAAAAATGCGAAAATAAACTATCGAAAAATTCCGGTTCGAGTTACACGAAATCGAAGTCCTCGTTAAAGAAATCAACACCGCCAGAGTAACATTACTCGCGGTAACTTTATGGTTAAACTTTTGAACCTGAAATGCAATTTTAAGGACAATGCCACTTGAAATTCAATCTTGCACGGAAAAAATCTTGTTATTTTGCCAGTACCGTTACCAAAATGATCCCGATTTATCTCGCACTAGTCAGATGCGTCCACAGGGGGCAACAATTCTATTTTCTCTGAATCTGATCCAATCACGCCAAAGTTGTTATGGTGCAAAGATATACGGAAATATTAGCGGCGGCGATTGAAATAATAAACGTGTTTGGCTTATTTTGATTACAAACACTTCGCGCAATAAAACGTTCGGATTTAATTTGACGAATCGTGATTGTTGGTAGTTGGCGTTAATAAATAATTGCCGATGAGCAAATGAGATTATTAGAATAAAGTTAAGCAGCGGATAAAGAGGGTAATTCAAATTCAACGTCTGTGATAAATTTTCATTTTCACATTGAAACATAATATTCCAAATTTTAAATAAATTAGTCGATATCATATTCAGAATATTACGTGTGTTAAAAACTACGAACCCAGTTGTAATGTTTTGCACTTACGGTAAAGATAACTATAAGAATTTAATAATTATTTGTGTTGTTTAATAATTTAAAGGAATTTCCAAAGCGTGCCTAGAGCATAAAAATGTGTGTTTGTATTAAGTAGTGTCGACTAAATATGTTGGATAGATGCACCGAAACTTAGCTGAGTTTGCCGAATTCTCTAAGGCACTTCAACTTCAATAATGTCTATTACATCCATTACATTGTCGAAAGAAATAATGATTCTGATTCCGCATGAACAGTTTATTTCTCACATTCAAACTTTCACCGGTACTATAATTATATTCTTCTGGTTTCGATTAGTTGATTTTGATCGTTCCGGCTATGAACTTGAATTATTTTTTCCCCATTTAGGCATTTACATAATTACACTTATAGGATTCCAGTAAATTATTTTAGAATATTTATAGCATATAATACAACAAGAGTATCGGTAGAAACGTTAATTTATAACCAGAGACAATTTTTAACCTTATAACAAAAAAAAACAAATAATAAAATAAATGCACTATAAAATTAAGCAGACTTACTTGTTAAGTATGGTCCTTTTCGTCTTGGATTTCAGGTACCGTTGGCAAATATGTTTCTGAAAAAAAAAAGGTATTGCAAAGTTAGCACATTTTTTGCACCTATCTAAACACTGCTTATTTCAAAAGACACATAAAATAATAGAAAGCGAAGAAAAACAATTCCAATTAAATTTTATAAACGACCATTAGTTACGAGTTTGAATAGGAACGAGCGGAGCTAGTATTTAATAATCGAGTGACGGAAGAAGTCTAACAAATTATAGAATACTAGACTTTTTGTACAACCATTGATTTTTGGATACATTTTTGAAAAATAACACGCATACATTCACTGAGTGACGTGTGACTTGACAATTACAATACCGTTCGTGTCTAAAATTTACCGAACATATCCGATGATTCCCAAACCCACTCATGTACGTGCTTGATCGGCGCAAAATTAAGTATTTTAGAGAAAGCGTTAGAAAAATATTAATAACAGTAATCGCTTAGTAACATAACTTTTAAAATGATAAACTTTAACTACTTCTTTTTTGGTTTCGTTAGTTGGAGCGTTGAGTTTGGTTCAAATTTGTTTTGGTCGTTTCTTCTTTTGTGCAGAGTGGTTTCCCGTATTTCGTACAACCCCGACGGCATTATATTTTACGAGTCCATAAAAACTTAAAATATTCATAGGTTTCGTCAACATTCCCACGATTCCGCGCACTCGCGACAATAAATGACGTTGTTTTTATAAAGCCGGCAACATAGCCGACCCCATTCGCGAGAGACCACGAGAAGTTTTGCAAGAAACTATTATGGTTAATACACTTTGTCTAGTAAAGACCCTCTTTGTTGTAAGTGTGTCTAATTATTGTCTGCGTGATTCTTTTCAGTACCACGGCGAATGATTAATATTTCGTAGGGTGTAACGAGGTCAAACGTATATCAAAATGGCAACCATTATACACATTAAAGGTCGTTGCCGGTTTGTTATTAAGTGTCGTTTTTAGTTCCCGCAAATTTCGCCTTAGATTTTGTTAACTATTTAAAAGCTTACGGTGTGGAATCTTAAAAGTTAAAAGTTCAACCTAAGAAGGTTGATTGATTAATTAAATAAATTGATTAAATCCCAAGTTTAAACCGATTTATCACACGACAACAGAACCCGAATTCGCGAGGTTTATAAACCTATTCAAAACAAATTCAGAATGCTTGAAAAAGGGTAGGTCCTACAACTTGGAATATTGGAAGATATTGGAAGACAAGAGAAGCCAACGTTAAGTTTTTTGTCAATGTCATATAAACTGAACTCAAGATATTTGAAGAACATCGCCATATATCCGTTTTCATATCTTTACCACGAATTAAGGAAAAATCAGTGTCCCAAGCTATTACTCGTTATGGAAATAGTAGAAGGTAGCTCGTAGATTTTTGGACTTCACGGAGAAATTTAAGGACAGAGATTTAGAACAAACCAAAATGCAACCCAACTTCCAAACCTTAAGGCATAGCTCGTGGCAAAATGTAAAACCACATTCATAAATGCACGTTATGCCTTTTAAGAATATTATAGGCTTTCTCTTTCCGGAATTATTTTTACAACGAAGATAGGGTCTGTAAATTTTTTAAATAGAGCATTGAAGTTGGGTAATAATTTTTGGTAAGCAATGATAATACATAATACAATTTTTATTAAAAACATGTTTTTTGTAAATCACATTTATATGATTTTTATTATCTTTTTCAGTTTTTTTAATTTTCCGATAATAAGAAGCAGTGTTTAAAAAAATATATATTTTTTTAAGATTTTTATTACCTGACATCAATGCATGTTCAATTTTTTTCAACTCGAAAGGACGGTGAAAGTAATTCTGCTTTTGCGAACGGTTTTGTAGCTGAAAACTGTGTCAAAACAATATTTAAAAACCGTTTTTACATCGCGTCCACTTATTAGAAACTCGGGAATCCCTCTATTGTTGGTGCGAAAATAATGATGACTCCTAATATTTTAAATATAAATAAGTTATTAGTATGTTGAATACACTGCGCCATAGAGTGCGAATACAACAAAAAAAGTTCTATTTCTCTCTTTATTTTATAGTCATTATTTTAAAATTAAAATTTATCCCGGATAACATTTTGACGAATCTTATAGCGCTACTGACCAAGTTAAAAATATACGTAGTCGCTAACGGAAAACAAACAAAAAACTGGGAAATCAACGTCGTTAGGTGTGCGTTATTTTGCACGAATTTATACTGCGGCTCATTAGAATTATCTGTGTTAACTTTCTTCGCATTTCTCGTTAATGAATTGCTTCAATTGTTACATAACTAGTTTAACGGCCAACCCGATAATTAGCGTGGACGTGTTTCAAACAACGAATTGTTTTTTAACCGTATTTGGTGGTATCGGTCAACTTTAATTTATTGCCTATTTATTGCAGTTTAGTGTTTGTTGACAGCGACGGAGCAAAAAACATACTCCTGCAATTTAGAACACGTCTTTCGTTAGCGGCATAGGTGCGCCTTCGTCTTGAATACCAATCGATGCGTTTGATTCTTTCTTAAACTCACAAAATTTTCGGTCCCATCTCTGGCGCTGGCTATAAATAACAGCGGAAAACCTAATAATTTCTGGAAGACTTAAGACGCCTTAAGAGAAGTGTCTCAGACACTAACTTCTCATGAGACTTTTGTATCATAAGAAATTTATTTCAGAAGTGTTTCTATAGCATATGGATATATTCCTGTGAAACACAGAAGTCACGGAATTTTTTTCTCTATTGACAAGGCGTCTCTCAATGCAACGAATATGCTCCACAGATATTGAAAATAGATGGGATTAAAGGAGAGAAAAAGAGATACAAAGTTCTTATGGTTATCTTTTGGTGTTATGGTATTTCAGAACTTCGTCATATCACTGATTCTATTCCGAGAGTTTGGTGCTCCGAATTTTGGTCAGAAAACATTTCCGTGTCTTACGTGATTTAAACAACAGAGGTGAGTTCTACCTTAAATATATTTCTACCATTCCCATTTCGATCCGGCAGTAATATATAGTCATCTTTTTATCTTTAGGCATTTTTTTTGTCTCTCTCTTTAGGAGAGTACTCCGACTGATATTGTTGCGGCTTAAGAAGCATCTTGCTTTGTTCACTGTGATTCCCAACGTCATACTGTATCCGGTTAGCGACGATTCGCCACAAATTCCCTCAGCGAGCCTGTAGTTTCAGTTTGCAGAGTTTGCAGAGCCAGTTTGCGAATCCTTCTTGTACTTACTATGCACTCAGTGTATTTATTACCTACGTATATTCCATTTTGTTTGATCGAAGATTATATATATAGTAAATTCTATAAACATCATACTTATATTGTCCCTGTAGGTTCCTGTGTGGTTCATCCGGATACAATTTCAATTTCAACAGTTAAGGTGTGATCCAGGTTTAGTTGAATATTATTGGCCAATCGTGGCTCTTGTTCATTTCATTTTGTTCAACAGGTTCATTTTATTGCGCAATTTTTCGGAAACTCTGTAGGGTGTCACATTGTAAAGTGTTGTAATTTCGTCCCGATTGTATAATATTATCTACATTATTGTACTAAACTTTAACTGAACCTCATCCACAGTTTTATTGCCCACTGCATAGCATAATTTTCTAGTTTTGGCCGAGATTTTTAGTGTTTTTTATAATCTCAGCATCTTATTTAAAGAGAAGTGTGTGTGAGTGATAAAACACTTGGCGTCCAATTAAAAACTGTACCGAAATATAAACAGATGACCCACCCCGAGTCCACTGGCTAGGTCGGGGCATACGTAACAAAATGCCTTCTTCTTTTCGTTTTTAGAACCCATTTTTGGGTAAATCACAAATGCTTATCTAACGACGCAAATAACCGAACTCCCGTGCGGCGCGTGAAATAAATGTTTCACTAGTAACTAAACGTGTTGGCAAAATGAAAAACTAGTGACACACTTTTTCGCGTAAAGTGTAAAGTCTAAAGTGTGAATTCACGCCATGCTACGAACTTCGTAATTCTGGAATTATTTGCAAACCGTCTTCGAATTCAATTCGAATTCAAAGGAGTAACTGGTATTTTCCACTGGAATGTTATTTTCGATCTTCCCTTTTTACATCACAGCCGACATTTAAATGCAAAAACTGGAAGTTTTCAACATCGGTATTAAACCAGCTATGCAAATACCGGGAAGTTTACTATAACTGGATATAAGATATTCAACATTGCACAATTTAATCATGTACACAGTAAACAGTAACAGTAGAAATAGGTGAAATTTTGATGAAATTTTGTTTGTCAGGTTCAGAATTAAAATTATTATTATTATTGTGTGTCAAATCCCAGCATTAACTAATTTTACAAATCTACAATAATTCAATCTTAATTAAAATCAGAAAAGTTATTTTGTTTTATTTTTCCTCACACGCATAGGAAGTAGATTATAAAATTTTGACCCTTAATAAATTATTGTCTGCTGATTAATAGCTCGATTACTTTTAAGGACGATAACATTTCTGGGAATATTTGCTCTAGTTTCACAATCATGATTGATTAGTGCCTGCCTGGAAGAATGTTTATGAATGTATATACATACTAAAGATAAAAAAGTGTCGTAAACGGCATTTGAGTCACTAGTTTATTTGGCACGAGCGAAACGCAGCGGATCGAATGTTTAACACGCGAGTGATTTAAAAAGTTTAAAACATCCGATCGCTCCCAAACCCGTACGGTAATATCCCGCAAATGTCCGAAATGGCTCGGATCCGTGGGACAAGAAACTCACGTGGTAAGGTGACGCTTTCCGCACGCTAGATAGGTGTATATTAAGGCATTTTTTCTACTCTCGTCTGTAAAATTACCCACCGATCTAGTGTGCGGGAAGCGTCACTTTACCACGTCAGTTTCGTTTCCCACGAATCCGAGCCACTTTGGGCATTTCCGGGATTTTACCGCACGGATCTGGGAGCAATCAGATGTTTTCGGAGATATTTCCCACGCTTTGAATTTTGACGTTTGTCAATTCTGACAGTCATGTCAGTTGATTTATTCGTGTTGTTTTGCGAAAATGTACTCAAAAACTAACGGTCGTAGAAAAACTATAGTATGCAACACGTTCGGTAAACTTTTTAACTCACCCGTTTATTAAACACTCGCTCCGCTCGTGTCAAATAAACTCGTAAGTCAAATGCCGTTTACCGCACTTGTTACATAATATACTATTTTCTACTCCCGTCTGTAAAATAACTAATTACACACCGATCTAGCGTGCGGGAAGCGTCACTTTGCTACGTCAGTTTCGTTTCCCACGGATCCGAGCCACTTCGGACATTTCCGGGATTTTACCGCAAGGATTTGGGAGCACTCGGATGTTTTCGGAGATATTTCCTACGCTTTGAATTTTGACGTTTGTCAATTCTAACAGTACAATTCCTTGCGGTATACCTTGACAAAGTCACTCAAAAGGTGTCCTATTTTTATAAATTGAGGCCTATCTCTTGAAAAATTTCTAAACAAATGGCCGCGGATTCCACACTTTTCAAGTATGTCAACTAATAGCGCATGTGACACTGCATCAAACGCCTTTTATCGGTCGAGAAATATGGTCCAGATGCTCCAGATGATCAATATTTTTTTAAATAATGACATTTGGGTAGTTTTGCAAGAAACTTCATTATTTAGTTACAGTTAATAATAATCATTATAAGAATAAGATTTAATACATTTAATCCATTTTATGTTTAGGTTCCCTTTTCGAGTATCCGGCGGTTAAGTTACATGATCGTGTTGAAATAAACGGTACCGATTCATTGTCTTTCGAATTACGTTTCGCCGTTAAATTTTATCGTTTCATAATTTTCAGTTTTCAGCGATAGCCTTCGATCCGTGATGCCAATTTTGACTTTGATTTATTAGCTCGTTAGAACCGTTTGAAAAATCGTATTGTTGTGGGCAAAATTTCTACATTACCACATCTCGCTGAGTTTAGCCACTCTTAAACAATAAGACACGAACCATGATTTATATTTTCCATTACGTTTTTTGTTTGTTTTAAACGCGAATCCAATGCAGTGAAGGTGTAAGCATTTCAAGTCGTGCATGATATTTACGCAACATTTGCCAATAAAAACTATCGGTTTCTATTATTTGAAGTCTGAGTATGATGAATACGTTACGATAGCTATGAAATTACTTTTTTTTATCAGGTAGCTGATCGCTGCTGTTACTCGTGAGTTACTTTTTTGTTCGTGAGCTCAAGAACGGTCTAGAAGAGTCCGCAAGGAGCGTAACAGAGTAACTATTGTTTTGGCGTGCCATAACAATAGTATGGCAGCAATAATTTTGTCGACGGAAACATGACCACTATATCCAACATTAATAACATGTTTCAACCTATTGCGTTGCTCTTCATCAACTGCACAGTTCAATTTTTCGTTATACAATATACGTCGGAAATCTACCACCAGCAGATATCGATCAGCATATCAATATCAAATATCAATACTTCCGTGGAGTCGCAACTCACTATTGAATTGTTAAGAAATCCTTTCAATAAATTTTATTTTATCAACTGTTCATTTTTATCAGACCTGTGTCTAAATTTTCGTTCTGTATTTGGGGTTTTGATGGGCAACCTTACCGTCCACATTGTAAAACCTATTCTATCGCCACGAGAGTGGATTTTTATTCCTAAGGTGCATTCTACGCATTGACTTAATTGATTTATATTACTGAAAAATTTCGCAGAATTCTATCACAACTGATTTTCCTGTAACTTGGAAGTACTTTTGAAATTTTTGAAAGTATCTATTAGTATATTACCATATTACCATACCGGAAAAGGTTTTAAAACAATGACTTTTTCGGTTTCCCATTTTAGGTAAGGCGACTTTTTAAAAAAAAAGCGGTATAGCAAATATAAATACAAAATAAAATAAAATTACAAACATACTGAAAGCAAAAAAATTCTTAACTTAGTTTTAATAAATTACCCAGAAATGCAAAAATGGAACACACGGCAGGCAAACCCAAATTGATATACCTTTTTTTGGTATCTATATATTCAACTTCCAAAATAGAAAGCAATTATGAAAAAACTAATTGGACTTAAAATTGAATCAATAATTTTCAGTACCAATATTTCTAATTCTAATTTTAAGCAGGTACGTATGTGAAGCGAGTTTTGCAGGAACAATTTTTGAAGTATTTATTGCTCAATGTCATAAATTATTGACCAAGACGCTGGTAAAAGTTACCAACAAATTCATATTTTTTAGTTTTGCATTTGGTACTGGTGATGACACCTACGACTTGTTATTGTTGTTATATTTGTACGAAAAGGCTTTCTTCCCCCTACCGGAGTACTGGTTTGGAAAGATTCTAGGAACCGATACTAAGTGGTTGTCAGTTCTGGTTATCGTTCGATACATCATACATCACAAATTTTTGCAAAACTGTATCCAGAATGATAATAGAAAAAAGTATACAAAACGTTAGTAACACGTTTATAAACTTCTTCAGTCAGTCAACACTACCTCCGGTCGTACCAAATCAACCTCGTGATTGTAGTGGTGTTCCTCAAACTTGTTGCACAAACTAAACCACATAACTTCTAAAGTCCGGTATCGCAGAAAGACAATAAAATTATACTAAATATAACTAAATTGAAACGATAAAATTTTTGTAAAGAATTAGAAGAACTTAGAATTTATTGTACAGGAAAATCAAGAACATTTTTGCTTTGCGCTGGGGTAGAGGGGCTTTACAATAATTGTACAACTTTGTGCGATTGTTATCCATATTTATCAGAACTAAGTCTAAATTTTAGTTCAAAAATTGCCTTTTTGTGTAAAAATTTCAATCCTTAATTGGAATTCTGATGGCGCAATTTACTTGACGCACAATTCCCAATAACATTTAAACTTCAACGACCTATGAATGAAAAAAAATATATTGCGTTAATTTAAATGAAAATATTTTTGGGATTTAAAGAATGATATGAAGTGATTTGGCTAGCTTAATGAAAATGAAGGTCACAATCCGAAAACACGAACTTTGTAGAAAAATAGCGCTGCTGAGATACCGAAAAAGAAGTAACGATTTTGTTAAAAATACTAGTCAATTTAAATTCTTGCGACCATAGTCGGCAAAGGTAAAACTCATCGCATTTCGACATCGCAAAGACCGCTACTACTTTTATGCAATGAAATGCCATATATTGGAAGATATATTGATTAGGTGAAAACACATTTTTTTTAAATATCACGTAAACTACGTTTTTCTGCATATATTTCTACGACGACAATGTCCAAAATAAAAATAATAAATAAGATATACTTAAGAAAATACTGAATATTAACATAACATTATAAAAGCACGTTTTATTGTTTCACTTAATACGATTGCCGAATTCCAGGGCTCGCCTTACGGGAACTCGTCTACTGGTTCCGGAATTGTTACGTAAATAACCATTCCTGAGGAGCATCTAAAACATTTTGAAAGATCATCAATTACTGGCACATAAACAGACACGGTTTATTTCTAGAAACTACTGGACATTCAATATCTCTGAGATATCGCTAATATAATTTGATTTTAGTGCCAGCAATAAAATACCGCAAAAATATCGTAATATATACTGCCTGATATCAAGTTACCCAACAGTGAAAGCTATAACTGCGTTATTTTTATGTAATGACAATTATTATTATAGAACTATATGGTTCGCTCTTTATCCTTCAAGCGTAGGCGTACGATGAATGTTATGTTATCGAGCATCCTGGTGCATTCCGAAAATATTTCATACCCTTAAGATCCTTTCCTGGGCCGCGATAAATCAATAATACTAAGTTATAGTTAGTTTTGAAGATAACCAGTAAGATAAATGTGTTTTTCCATCATTCACAATTTAAACAACCCGTCCTTTCTTCCCATAGAGAGACCGTTGATCATCAGGTTATATGAAAACATTACACTCATATTACTGCAAACATCGATCTGATATAAATAAATGTGTTAGATATACGCAAAGGAGATGCGACCGAGGAAATAAATCAGGCGTTTTGTAATAATAGTTATCTAATTCGAATATCGCAGTGACTTAAAAATCTGCACACCTCTGCCATCAATGTTCTTACAAGCGCTGCCCTTTTTTCATTAATACTAGATACTTGTGTTAAGATTAAAAAAACCTTGCGATGTGATGTGATGAGCATATTATTAATGACACCAGGTTCCCGATTATGGAAGAAGAAAACGACACTCTGTGGGTGACAAATACATAATAATATTATTTCTTGGCCATTTTTGTCTTTCGTCTTTTCTTACGCAAAAAATTCTCTTCTTTTCTCTTTTCTGAACATCGTGGTCTATAGATCGTCTAACGTGTCGGTTTCGGTAGCCATAAAGTTCTTGCGCAAATTAATTCGAACGTAAATTTCAGTCAAACGAAGTTGTCGTTTTCTTAGTGGGCTATTTATTATTCGTGAAATGGTGTTTGATACTGTCTAGACTGTCTACAGAGAACCTCCTATATTAATAAAAACGTTGCATCTTTACACATTTTAGCTGCTCTTGATGTGTTAAGATAAACTAGAAGTGAATTGAGAAGATTTTATTTATTTTCAATGATAATTGCGAATCTCATAATACACCAAAAATTATTGCAAAAAGTGGGTGTTATCTCTCCGCGCAGTTCACCAAGAGTATTTCTTGTTAAGTTGAATAATAAAATGGCTCATCCCCACCGTATGACAGGAAGGCACTCTTGAAAAGAAAGGTTGATGAATAATTATAATTTTTGCCATGGGTTTTGACTAATTAATAAAACTTTATGAACTGCAGTATTAATATTTTGGTTGAGGAAAATAAAGAAAGCTTGCGCAATAAATATTAACATAGGCCAAGCACAATGAAATGTGTTTTCGATTATTCATGTACATTTAATCTATTTCCTCGCAAATGTTTTAAGAAACTTGCCCCATTTTAAAATTTGAAAATAATATTTTATGTCTTAATAATATTTATTATACAGAGGGATCTTTCGTGAATAAGAAAGATGTTCTAAAAATATGTTCTTAAAATTACATACACATACAACGTAAGGAAAACATAATTTTTGTTAAGCGATTTAGGAGACGCAAAACTGAATAATGGTTTTAAATGTATCATGTACCGAGTAAACCGTTTATTATGGAATAATAACTTATCTCAGAATCTGCAAAAACTATAGGCAAAGGTAAAAATGAAATTGATAAGCTTTTTAAGTATTCTATTGTTATGAATGTGTGTGTTATCTTGGACAATTAACAATTTAGGCACTTTATAATTCCAGAAACTTTAGACATATTTCGAAGATTTTTTGTATATATTTGGGGTTGGTTTCGTTATAGAAGGGGATCTAGTTTATATATCTGTTTTGTTAGAATAAACAAATATAATAGGGTTGTCAAAAACTAACATTAAAATTTAAAATGAAATAACTGTTAAAAGTCTCCAAAACACTTGATAATTTTATCGCATTTATTAAAAAAAAAGGTTTTTTTATTTCAAATAGTTACATAGAATTGGCAATCAATATTTTTCTAGGTAAAGATACTAAACCGCTGTAAATTACCAAATAAGATGACGAAGAAACATCGCCCAAAAGAAAACTAAATCTAGGACTACAGAAATGGTAAGTATAAGTTCTAAAAATGGATCAAATTTTATCAAAACATCTTGACATTTGCTGAAAAATATCCAGATGGACAAAGACCTACAAGAAACAGTGTAAAACGATTAGTACAACGTTTTAAAAATTTTGGGCTCGCTACGTTTATGCAATGTTATATATGTTTTTATATTTTTATATATTCTGTACCATCTTTTTCATTTGTTTTTTTTACAGGTTTTAATTTTCTTAGGTGCATAATGCTATCAAAAATTGATTTCCAAACTTATACCAAGGAGATCAAAATAATGGCGTTTGTGCAGTGCTCGATTGTTTGTGTCGCTGTTATCGTCGTAGTCAACTAATAACAAGCATTTTTACAATGAAAAAACCTTCTGTTACTTATATTTAGAAATACTAAAATAGGCAACTTTACAAAAAATAACCGTATTTTTGAAAATAACTTAATAGTTTTTTCATTTGAGCTTCGCAAATGCTTTCATATCCAGGATGTTCTATTTGAAATAAGAAAGTTGTAAGAGCACAAATAACAACAACTATTTCCGGTTCTTTATTCATTATCCAATGGTCCACTATCTGAAAAACTCAAACAGTTGTGAACGCGTATCAAAATAAGGATACTAGTTCATTCTCCAGTTTCTGCAAAAGAAAGTGATCTCGCTTTTAAACGACTTTGGCCATACGGTACATCTAGATAACGCGGACTGTCTAGCAACTTAGCCAGACGTAAAGGCGAGGTGAGAAAACGCAATTATTATTAATGCTCGTGGTAAGTTTCAGATCCTTGGGCAAATCACGATTTCGAGAATGACCTTCTGAACAATTAGATAATAATGCGAAAATATGTATCGTTACTACTTTACATGAATTAAACTTGTGCAAGTCGTATCCTATTACTTACTTACCTCAGCCCAGTGTACGAAACTATCACGACGGTCATTATTTTAAGTGTAATTGTGTTTCTGTCACCGCGTAGGCGGTTTGAATATTTTGATTAAATATTACAATTCTGTTGGGTTATTAACAGAGCAAACAAAAATTGAAAACACAGGCATTAGTGTCATTTAAAATCTAACACCCAAACAAAGAGAAGATCGGAAAATATTGTACAAACGTTTGAAAATTGCAAAAGAGAAACAATAGGGTAAACTTGCCTAAATCGTACCACCTAAATTACTCAGAATTTATAAAACATACAGCGGCATCTCTCGGTAATTACTTGAGTTAGTGCTAAGCTAACCAGCTGTGATGCTCCGAAGCAGTGATTCCTGTGCGAGATGTAATTTTACTGATAAAAGTAAGTTTTTTTCAGTTTTCTTGTAAAATTTTAGCGTTTTTTGTAAGCGTTTTTTAAGAATTCTATAAACATAAAATTATGAATTATACGGTTTTCAAAAATTGCATTTCTTTACAATTCATTTGGTGGTAGAATTAGCGCGCAGCGTTTTCTCATAACCTAAAAGCGTTAAGTGTATTTTGAAGAGGACTTTGAGCGTAAATCGTACTTTATTATACATCCTAATTCGTACCGGTACAAATTAGGAATACGAAATAAAATTGTTTTCATTTTGGTTTTAACCAATCAATTTCTGTTTACACATATTTGTTAAGTTTTTAATTTTATCATTTTATGAGAGGAAAAAATAAAAATAATTTTTTTTAGCACACAATGGCAAAACGACAATATAATAAATGGTCTATGCAATATATGAATGCAGCAATACAAGATTTTAAGAATGGGAAATTACGATTCAATGAAGTATGCAGGACATATGGTATTCCAAAACCGACCTTTCGACGTCATTTAAAAGGTCTAAATTCTCAGAAAAAAATAGGAAGACCAAGCGATTTGACGGAGCAAATGGAGACCGAATTCATCACATTCTGGATTTGGAGTCTAGATTCTTTGGGTTAACTATCACAGATTTAAGACATCTAGCATTTCAGTTGGCAGAAAAATACAAACTTCCGCACCGATTTAATAAGGTGCAAGAGTTAGCCGGTTGGAAATGGTATTACAAATTTATGAAAAACCACCCAGAAATTGCCTTAAGAATGCCTGAACCAACATCAATGGCACGATGTAAAGGATTTAACAAAAACATTGTATCAGAATTTTTCGACAAATACGAAAAGATTCTAGATGATTTCCAATTTGGACCTAACGAAATTTTTAACATGGATGAGACAGGTCTTAATACCGTTCATAAGCCTGCTAAAATATTAGCGTTAAAAGGAAAACATCAAGTCGGAGCAGTCACTAGCGGAGAACGCGGAATTAACACTGGATGCGTTTGTTCCATGAATGCTAGTGGAGACTTTATTCCTCCAATGTTGATCTTCAAACGCAAAAGAATGACGGACATCTTTAAACGTGGTGGCCCGCCTAAAACGCTGTACACTTGTTCTGAGAGTGGGTGGATTGTCGCTTCAATCTTTGTCGAATGGTTACAACATTTCATAAATCATTTAAAATTGGAAAAACAATTGAATCATAAAATTCTATTAATATTGGATGGACATACCACACATACTAAGAATCTAGAAGCCATAAACCTTGCTAGAGAATAAGGTATCGTAATGTTTGCTTTGCCGGCGCACACAACACACAAACTACAGCCTTTGGATAGATCATTCTTTAAGTCATTAAAAACTAATTTTAACAAAGAATGTGCAGTTTGGATGAGAAATCACCCTGGTGAAACAATCAAACATATCTGAAATTTTGGGAGTGGCATATCCTAGATCGGTTTGTATGGACATCGCTATGAAAGGTTTTGAAACTTGTGGATTGTGGCCTTGCAACAGGCATCGAATACCAGATGAAGAATATGTCGTGCTCTATGAAAATGAAATGACCCAAACTGATATGCAACTTTCGGATCCTGGTCCTTCCACAGCGAATGTTACTACAAATGCACACGATCAAACTGACGCATCCATCCGCACGGTTATTGAGAATTTGTCACCAATATATCGACTTCCACCGCAAACATCTAAGAAAACAAGCAAGGCCGTAGTCCTTACTGCGAGTCCATATAAAAATATGTTGGAAAATAAATTAAATGGACCAACAAAACCAAAGAAACGCTCTTTAATAGAAAAGACTTCTAATACTTGGTATTGCATTTTATGCCGCAAAGATGAAGAAAAATCAATGATTCAATGCATCAAATGCAACTGTGCAGGTGTAGGAAAAGCCACATATTCTTACACTTGCCAACATTGCAGCAGAAGTACGATTTAGGAATAGTGCGGTACGAGTTAAGACATATGGTCTTAAATCGTATTTTTTTCATTATTTTTTAAATATTTTATTTAGAGTAGTAAAACAGGGTTTCTTTAAGTATTAACACATGTCTAATGTTTCTTCTATTAATAAAGTTTTAACAACCAAAACTTCATAGTGTTTGATGCATTTTTGAGAAATCTACAACAAGTTGTTCAAAACTGGTACGATTTGGGCAAGTTTACCCTATTTGC
Organism: Cylas formicarius; assembly: GCF_029955315.1. NCBI lineage: Eukaryota > Metazoa > Arthropoda > Insecta > Coleoptera > Brentidae > Cylas > Cylas formicarius. Next base: position 18,835,703 of record NW_026844264.1, on the reverse strand, counting down.
ATAAAATTTATAAAAACGAATTAATAGTGAATGGTGAACACTTCAGCGTGGATACCTTAAGAAGTTCCGATGAATCTGAATTTCCAGAGTTTCCATAAGTAGACAAACAACAACTGTAAACAAAAAAATTCAAGCCAACGACGCCTACGAACATATAGAAACCAAGACAGAGAAAGAAACCAAACAATCGACATCATCCTCTATCAGCCAAGGTGAAACTTTTAAACATACGCCTAGAGCTAGAAGCACATGATAAGGCACTAGATATAATCAAAATTTAAGAAAAAATAATTAAGGAGCATGTTAGAAAGCAATGATTACTAAAAAACAGTAAATTTCATTATAGTTTTCATTATTATTACCCAAAAAAGCAAATTTTAAACAAGACCACTTTATAATAACTAAAAACGAGACTACATTAAAAATAGTTCCTTTAAATATTTCAGGTTTAAATAAAAATTTTGATAATTTCAGTCTTTTTTTTTTGGGAGAATAACTATAGAGTTTGATATAATTGTCCTTACAAAGGCCGGTTTAAACAAAATACCATTTTGCATTTTAACCTTGACTGGTCTTACCAAGGTCGCTGAAAATTATAACTATTGCATTACCTGTTATATTATGTTATGATGTGTGCGTGTCACAATTTTGTTATTACGTTTTACGAAATAATCGATTATTATTATTATATTATCATATTATCTCGCAACATACATCAGCTTAAAAAAATATTTTAAATTGAAAAGTCAAGATTTAGAAGAACTTTTATATAAGCTTTAAATAAATATTACATTTAACTTAAAAGTTTGTTAAGTTATTTTATATTACTTGTGGCAGAACGTAGATATGTTCTTGCAGTTAAAGACCTATTCGCATTTTTCTACTTCCATTAGAATCCTGTAAAAGTATATTACTTTTATAAGTGTACTGTAAAATAGAATTTAAGTTTTTATTTATTACAACATAATATACCACTGCAGCAACAACTGCTGTAGTAAATTTCTAAATAAAAAATTTATGCCATGGAGTGCATATAAGGCCGTCTTTTAATATTTTTATTATATTAAGCAAAATTTTTTTTTCAAGACTTTTTTGAATTTTCTGATGTTTTCTCATTTTTTTGAATTCTCGATTCATTATCGGTATTGACAGACGATCAGTAAAGGAACCAAGTAAAATTTGATGGGCCGAACGGATCGCATCGTATTCTGAAGCAACTTTTTCCCATCCAACCAGTTTGTAAGCATCATTCAGCAGACTAAAAACACCATTAAGTTGAAAGTAATGCAAGTGTATTTTTAAATTTCCAGTTATTTGTTTACTGCAAATTAATTTATAAGTAACAATTTTTTGAAAAAAAAAAAAAACTATTTTTTGACAGATATATCCTATACGTAGCTTTCTAACTACTCATTTAACTCATTCCATTTGATTTGACTACTTCAAGTCATTTGAAACATCTCGTGTTCTAAGCGGTATGTTTTAGGAATCTGTTCAATTACATTTTGCATAGTTTTTTAATTTTCCTGCGAAAGATAATTAACAAAATCTTATCGAAATGTACGCATTCTTATTGGAGGTTCTTGAAGTTCTGGATGAAACTTCTCAAATTTATGTTATTAACGCAACTGCATCTCTATGAAATGTCTCAATAATTATCTTAGTAACATCCATTAAAAAATTAAGAAATTAGCTCGCTAAGCGCGTTTTATCGCTAAGCTTAATTATGATGAAATTATTGATTCACTTCATGAATTAAACAAATCTGGGAAATACATTTTTTCTTAAGTAATCAGAAGCAGAGAGCGGTGTCGGTTTCTAATGCGCATTACATTACTATGCACATTATAAATTTGAAACACTACTCTAAGCAATTATAACTTCTATCAATTTTAAGTAATTATCGAATTAAATCATTAAAACCGTCTTACTTGGTTGTTTTATATTCTAATTTATTTTTAAACAAAATAAGTGATGTTTGATTTGATTGAGAGAATAAGACTTCACGGTTCTGCAAAGTAAAACAGGGCAATAAATATATTTTTTTAATTTTCACCCTTGGTTCTCAATTGAGCAATCCTGAATAAAACGAAAAAAGAAGAAGAAGAGAAACTATTAAATTAAATTGGTTTCGAAGTTCCAATTCAATTTCTCATCATTTTCGAGTATGAAAATAAAAATTATTTTATACATTAAAAAAGTGTGTGCTCTGAAATTACAATGTGACATGGAGCCTCTGAAAATGGCAGATTAAACTCTGGCGAAACGTTGCAAAAAGGTTGGAGTATTCGGCAACGAAACAGTGGTCCGAATCGCGTTGATTGTGGAATAAACGTACGTCAAAATACCTAAATATCCGGAAAGCGAATATAGACATAAATCAATATTCATATAAATACATGCGTGGGAAATTATTTGTTGCTGTTGTTGGAATTTTGATTAAATGTATCGAGGTGCACGATCACCGAATTGAGTTTGATTGTTCTAATTCTGTCATTCTGTCTTTTTTATATTAATTATACTACGTAACTAGAACACACATAATTGTGACTTGCACCGAAGCATTCCTAAACGAAATTTGTTCAATGTTCAATGTTCAATTTTTACTCGGACAAATAGCACATCACGGACTAAAAAACAATTTGAGGAAATGTAAACTATCTTGGCTAAAACTAGTCTCGCCAAAACCGTCTCGCAATGCAATGCTAAATTACCCGTAACAAATTACTTTTCAGTAATTTTAAGTGCACGTAACAGAGCATATCAGAGAAACAGGTGGTACCGATTTTTGACTAAAATTAAGCTGTTTTGCTATACATTTCCTTTTTCTCTGCTTGTTCGTGATTAATTTTTAGCCCAATCCAATTTTAAGATAATACAGACAACCATCCTAATTCTAACTTTGGGATTCTGAAAAATAACTTTAACTGCCACCAATAAGAATAGGATATTTTATGATTTAAAAATTTAAAATGGAGTATTAATATCAAAAATGCTGTTGATTAAACTAAGGATATATTTTTGACATTTTTATTAAATAATTTTTTATAGTACAATTGCTACAGCATACCTGATTGATTGCTGAAAACATTTAACTTCTTTGTTTGGCCCTGCAATTGCAGTAGCGAGATATGGAATTTTGAATTAAGCTCTCGAAAACGATCACTGCCAATAAAACGATAAGTCATCAAATCATTAGAATGAAATATATTCAAAAACAAAGTATTTTTTTATAAAAAATACTAGTGCACTAATCGTAAAATTGGATGAGTTTCCCACCAAAGGTTAGAAAGGGAGAACATTGGCTATAAATCCAATTCGGAGACAGCAAATTTCGTAAAACTCGATAACAAGCAAGTCAATCAGTGAAAACTGACCGGGAAGTGAATTTTTCTAAAAGTCTGGTGATAATCATTCCAAATAACTTCCTCCTGATTTCCAAGCATTCAAGTCAAACTTGAGCAAACGAACTCCAGTTCATTACTCAAATTTTTCAATACTTGCATGCACCGACTGAGTTGCCTCTTTCTTCGATTTTCTTGCTCTATTTGTTATAACATGAAAGGTTTCAATTAGGCAAGGTCACGTTAAGCTTGCATTTAATACAAAAAATTCTATAGTTCCAATAGTTAGTATTATCTATCTATATTTCTCGAATGCGTAGGGGATAAATAGTTATCTCCATATTAACAAAATTTTTCGATTTGTATCTGTATTTCGTGTATACAATAATATCGCGATTTCCTTGCAAATAGGCCCAATGATTATAATTAGAACAAATACGTGCAACCGCGCTGCGTGTACTACCACCATGACCGAAACCGGTATTACAATTCTGATAATAACTTACGATATAATTTCACCTGTTGACTTTTACGGAAATTGCTATTGTCTGTAATTAATACCGGGTACCTATATAGCACGGTCAACGATATAAGGTGTAGCGCAAATATCGTGGGGTCACCGTTTTTAACAAGATAAAATTATAATTCATATTTTTTCGATTCGCCAGCTGGTTTTGTAGTTTATGGAAGGTAGATCAGACAATGACCAGGAGGTATATCGAACCGGAGAATTTATGTGATTTGCCAATCACTTTGCTTAGAGATATTCGTTGTCTGCTGCACCGAATTTTGCGCGGGTATACCTGGGATGACTTGTTCCCATTTCGAAAAGTTAAATGCACACACACATGGTTGGTTACCCCAAGGAAACTAACCAAAGCTGGGGTGTGTCTGTGTTATTTGTTGTAAATGAATAGTTAGCAAAAGATTTTTTTTAATATTTCGTTTCTGTTAATATACTACCTTAGAATTTGAAGGAAAAGAAAGTATAGCAAAAAATCGGACTGAAGACGTTATCTTATAAAGGAAATATTGAAATTTTGCGAGATTTTTGAAAAATGAATAGTACAGTGTTCTGCATCTACTTAAGCATTTTACCGCACTTATTATTAATTAAGTACTTTTCTATATAATTTATTATTAAATAAGAAGCCTAAGAATTCATTCACTGTTTTTAATTCTGGTATCGTTTTTTTTTCATGAAAGATTCGAGGGGTAGCTTTCTACATGTCAAACTAGAGCCACGAAAACGAATCGTCGTTTCCCAGTTTTAGCTCCTTTTTCATTTTCATTTCGTGTGTATGTGTATGAGCATTTTAAACATCTGTTGTTTATAAAATTTTTCAACTTAATTAGCCAAGTGCTTTGATTGATTGGTATAAATTTTTATCTCCTTTTAACTTCATTAACACATCATTAGCTCACATGCTCCATCACATATAGTAATTATACTTAAATTGGTGAGTCAATCGTCATATTGATAGCTCTAAGGTATTTTACAGTACATCCCAAATAAAGAACCTGCCCCATTTTTACTATTTACCAATAGCGCATTTAAATCAGTCTATTCACACACAAGTTTTGAAAATCGATCATAAGCGTAATCGATTAAATAAAAACGAAAACTCGATCCAATAAGCAAGCAAACTGTAGGCACGTTTTTCGCGAAATAGTTGCTTTGAAGAGAAAAGTCAAATGCGCGAACGGTGCCCTCATAATATTCATCACTCCTTCTGACAGATTCATTTTACGAGATTTCCATTGTTCAAAGTCGATCAATCAATTGGCGATGGTAATTTATCTTAAAGCGATTTGAAAATGTAATGCAGCAAGTGGGAAGCAGGAAAAGAAAGTCAATTATTCTCTATTTGTTCGCTGGACTTACTGTGTAGTCTTTCGGTAACGATACTACGTAGAGAACATATGTTTAGTTTGTAATCTTTAACACCATTTCTAGTTCGGTTGGAATCTAGTTTGCTTAAAGTTGAAATAATTAGCGAAGAACTAAATTTTAGATACCAACGTCTCGTAGTTTGGAGAGATCTCAGCTCCAGTATGGTACGGTATTTTCGAAATTTTCTTGAGAGGCAAAAGAACATCGCGAATCGAATAATCTTAATGATGATATACCAGATTTTAGTCTGTGGACTATTCTCAGATTGCCGCCAGAAAAATTGTTGAATTGAATTGTTGTTTTTGAATTGTTGAAACTTGGGAGTTAACACAATAAAAACAGAACATTTGGAATATTGAAATTAAAATGTGTTTTGTCGTTTGCACAATTTATTATCTTTTGCTTAAAGGTTTTATATATGTATAAATTAAATAAAAGAAGCGAATAAATTTGCCTCAGTTGTTAGCTGTAGGCCCGGTCTTTCCATTTTTTAGCGATTTACATTCTTAAAATATATATCGCTCATCCGAATGATACTAAGCAATTTTCATTATCGAGTTACGAATCATGGAAAGAAATTGCTACATTCAGGTTCATTTTTAATATATAATGAGAATGGATATCCTTTGTGCAGTACTTCTTCGACACTCATAAAATTCTAAAAGTTCCTCAACAGAATCAACATGGCAAAATTCAAACAAGATCATGGGTGTTTATATTATAATAAATCAATGTTCTATGATTTTCTATTTACATTCCCTCGATCCCAAATGATCATTTACTGAGTATTTAATATAATAGCAAAGAAAAGTTTCCTCTAGTATAAGTTTAGGTGTCACGTAGCATTAGATGGCCCTCAAAAATGTTGGTAGAAACGTCCGTATAGATAGTGTATGCCGTGATTGAAAATAACGCCGTACTGCCCATTACTCTTTGAAATTGAACGAAATATTAACGTGCCGTAATGGTTTTTGCATTTCAAATGAATTTTCTAACGATGCGAAGAGGATGCATAACTCTGTGAGAAATAATCACCAACAGTACCCATTTTTCGCGATTCAGAGAAGGAAGTGCGAGACGCCACTGGCATTTCCTGTGAACTATAAAAGACGATAATTACCTGATTTCGAGACAATGTTATTCGTTCGACGAACAAAAGAGGCTAAGAAACATTCAATCAAACAGCAACGGACTGGCACATCACTTACGAAGAAAATGTTTAATGTTACTAGGGAAACTTTAATTTTCTTGAGGTGTGACATCCTCCTGGGACACTGTCGTTGTCATTTGACATATGGGACAGATCACGTGAGGTTATGTGCAAGCAGCTGGGCTCACGTGAGGTTCAATAAATGTGGGTCAATATTTTATCATAACATAATAAAATCCGCCGGACTCTCGCACTACATCAATGCTTTTCTGAGGTATTTGAAACATATAATTGAATCAGAATAAATAAGAACTAAAAGTTCAGATTGTCACGGAATTATATGTTTTTGCATGGCAATTGTTTCGACAACACCGTGTCTTTATCACATTATATCACATATTCACACTCTTAGTTCTGATTTATTTTGATAAATGGATTTTCATCAAGTAAAAGCCACCGCAGTTCAATATAATTGAATATTGAACTTCATCTTTTAAACATTAATTGAATTCATGTGGCGTCAGATGTCGGCTTAAAAAGGCGTGACTCAACATTATTACGTACTTTTTTATATATGACATAATATTGAACTATATCTTTTGAGCATCACCTAAGTCCATGTGATAGCATTTGAGCTCAAGTGACGCGACAATAATGTGGAATTTGCACTTGACAGACAAAGAAAAATATTTTGAACTCGGATCTTGGAATGATTTTGCAACACATTTAATGGCATGTGGGCAGTCTTTTATCGTGTCAAGCGATTATTAGAACATTTCTTGTAGATAACCGAGACATGTATTATTTCCTGGGATGTAAATTCTCAATCTTGTAATAGCATATTAGGGGTGTTAAGTAAATTGCTCGGGGGTAAAATAAACGATAGGAGCATATCTAAAAAATCAGTAATTTGTTGGATCTTTATTGCATCGTATAAAAATATTTGTGCTACATGAGCAAAAATATATTTTTAAAATGAATAATACTTGGGACGACCCAGTCCGGACCTGCGGTTAAGTGAACAAGGCGCTAAAGATACTTCGAAGTTAGCCGCAAGCTGAAGGTGGAAATACACGATCTGATTTTTACTTGTCATGATGCAAAGCCCTGACATAAATTCTAACCTATATGATGATTACCAAACAACGATCAATGTTGCCAATTCAGAGTCAGCTCTTTAATTTTCATGGAAATTTCGCGTTACATGCAAAATTGAAAAACGTATTAGCAAAATCAATTATTTAGACTGGGAACCATCAATAAAAAGAACATATCCTGATTAGATTCCTTTTTTAAATCGAAAGAAAATATGATTGTAATCTTTAGCAAACCATGGCGAAAAAATGGAAATTGTCAAAGCATTATCCTGCAGACACAAAGAAGTGGCAAACAGTTCAAGATAACGAAATTTGGCAGGTACCGTAAAAACTAAAGTTGCAATTTGTTTTTTAATTTTATTTAATTTCGAAAATTGGACGCAGGCGGGCTTGACCTGCATAAACATTTTCCATAAGACCTTGTGGATTTAAAAAAAAGCGCTTTACTTATCTGACATATGCCTAGATGAAATTTTTAAAATAGAAGCCGTTTAGAAGTTGTAGAGTGTGATCATTTTTATAGAGGAAATGGACTTTCCACAAAGGGAGGTCACAAACATATTATGTCATATGAAAAAAATAAAATCAATTCAAAAAATATTCACTGGATTTTTTTAAAGCATATTTCGGAATATAGAGTGTTTCCAGGATAAACATCTACATTGATATGGGAAATGCGTTAGCTGTTAGCTTAGTTCAAGTTATATTTTCTTATATAATATACAGTTAAGTTTTTTCAAATTGGTTTACTTGATACTTGATATTTACGTCGCAACTTGACGAAATAAGAAAATGAAAAGGAAACGCTGACATAATAATTTATTAAACAACAGTTTTACTTTCTATATCGGGATTAATACCTATATTAGTGGGCTATATCGGCCAGTGAAAACACGGTCAGGATGTATACAATGTATACGCTTGCGAATTTTTTCTCTCTTTGCTCACTTGTATATAGAATGTTATAAAATTTGGTTAATGATTGTACCTTTCTTTTAATGAATATTGTAAGTTTATTCTAAAATATAAAAAAATAATATAATAATAGAAATATAATATTTTGTCAGTGGGTAATGCTGGGGAAAAAGTGCTGGAGAAAAGTGCAGTGCACCAACAAAGTTAGGAAAAAATTAAACGGTTTCAAAATTTAGTTTTTCTTTAATTACGTGATTTCTTTTTGGTAACTATCGTTTAGCTAAATGTATGCATTCTTATCTAGGACTCAATGTCGCAGATTATTATTTCTATTCGCCTGGCGTAGTAAGTTAGTAACCTTCAGAAAAGCTTTAGTAAATATTTAGCAGCATTATCAATGGATTACCATTTTCAAAGGAAGCATGGCATCGTTGGGCATTACTTGCTAAATGTCCAAGTACTGTTCGCTTTATCTTTCCCGATTAAAAGAGTACAAATCGTATAATCAATTGAAATAACAGCGGTATTGCTTTCTTTGCGATCGAACTTGTTATTGTCGGTTCGTTTTTCTTAATGAGAGTGCAAATTGGATTAACTAGGAGTCACCGTTATTTCCTGATTATGCCATTGTAATATTATTGAACTCGGACTAAAAAAAATGCTGTTTAATTCTGTTCCCGAATTCGTCAACTAGTTACGGGAAATGTGAAACACTACGTAAGATTTTCTTGCGACATCAAAATTATTATACGCACCATTACCCTAAGTTAACATCAGCAGAACATAAAATCTCATATGCGTTTATGTGTATGTATTACTTCATAAACAATGCGGTCTTATTCGTAAATTGTAGGTAAAAAGTCCGCAACTGCGCATTGAAATCGGTCGCATTCAGTCCTAGGCAGCGATTTACCGAGTTGTATAATCCCGGATAGTTGCGTAACTTTTTCTGCATTTCCAACAGCAGTTTTACGAGGAAAATAGAAAATAAATTTTAGCGGAGCGTGTATGCCTGTCTGCTGCACTAAATGTAAATTGGAACCTAGATCTACTTACGAGATTGTCGCGGCTTGGAAGACATCCATTATTTGTCGGAGAGTTTTTAAGGATTCACAAATATCATCCAGCTTTAAATAAGGAAACGCCGAACCATTACATATTCATAAAAAACCTAAACCTCTGTTGAAGTAGTAACGTTACCGTTACCCTACTAAAATTACTTCCTTTGTCTGAAATTATCGTCCCCCTTTCAATATTTTGGCTTCAAAAAACGGCCAGCAACCATGAAAATAGTAAAATTCAAATCGACAGACTTTCTAGGAATTCAAACCGCACTTTTCTTTTTTATTATAGATACGTGCTAATGTGATTTCTACCCACTATAATCAATCCAACGGCGTGAAAATCATAATGATATTATCCGAGCCTTGTAATATGAAAGTGATGAAGTCGTCTAATTAAACAGAGACTTAATTTTAAGCTGAAAAACATAAATATAAATTTAAATATTAAACAATTCGATAGGGATGAAATTTTCAGCGGATCCGCCCCCGACCTTCGGAGGCGGAGTTACTGCCCCCGAAAGACGTTTTTTCCAGAAAATGGGAAAACTAATATCGGATGCGGGTAAAGGGGGTGGAAAACCATCCCTTTTGGGACAAAAATCGGCTCGGTTTTTTGAAAAAACGAGCCGTTGTGGAGACACGGCGATTTCACCATCCAAAAATGATTTTCGAAAAAGGACCGTATAAGCGAATTTTCGTACCGGTCTTATTAATAATAATATACGGACCGGCACCCTTTGCGTGGGGAATCGATTGTGAAAGTTTGAACCCCCTACTCCCTCCAAATTTTACCCCATCCTTTGATAACTTTCCTTTCAAAAAATGCGGAAAAAAGGCTTTTAAGGGTAATCGGGAGTGAAAAGCGACCCCTTTGGAGTGAAAATTTTGTGACATTTAGGTAAAGGCCGTTTCCAAACATTTGATTTTCTGCCCTAAGCATGCAGATGGGCTGACAAGATGACCGATATTTCGTAATCGACGTGGAACCACATATGCATTAATTGTTTAAGTAATGGAAAAAATAAATCGAGTCTTGCAGTTACAAACAGATCATACGACCACGCATTGAGTCAAAATTATGCTTTGATATAATACCTACTTCCGCGGGCACGGTGAAAACAAAATACGGTATCGAATAAGTGTTTCGAAATAGGCGGATAATTGCATATCTCCTATACGACAGTCTAATTTAGACTTTGGCTATTAAATCAAAGCGAAGAAAATGTCAAAATGCAACATTTCCGAGTTATCAGTTTCGATCTTTGTTTGAATTCTACGCAAAATTAATACAGGTTGATTATTTGTGCATTTTGCCTATACCATTTTATATTTTCACCCTCTACCTATCCTCGTTGCACTTCCTCTTTCAATGCTTCTTTGCTATGTTAATAATAGAAATATTACATTTGTTGAGAAAGACGATATGGTCGTAATTTAAATGCAGAATGAGCCCGATCTAAGCTGAAACAATATAATAAAACTGCAAATCTTGATTATGAAATATTCAATCTACTTTTGTCAAAACTGATCTTCAGTATTGTATTTCGATATATACGTAGAATATATGTTCGTTTAGAGTAATCCGAGCTGTCCTTTACTTCACTATGTTGATTGCAATATCCGTACCCATACTGGTCTTCGCTGAGATCTGGAAGTATTCTGGCATGTATTATACATATAGGTTGCACCTGCTTGAAATATCTTGACCTTTTGCAACTCATAAGCATAAGGGTTTATTTTTCATAATTCATTTTATTTTTTATATGATATTCAATATTACAATATCTTTAAATATGGAGCTTTAACATAGCAAGGTTAACTCAAACAAACAAACTCTTGACAAAAGTGTCGTTTATAAAGCTTGTAGCGGTGCCACTTTGATATATTGCATATTTTTAAACTTTTTGAGGAGGTAAATTTGACGCGAAAGCTCGAAGTTTAAAGCTTCCATAATCTTTTATTGCTTACTCTAACATTTGATTATAGGTACTCTGGCACTGTACGTTTTCGTTATGTTTTTTTTACAGGATTTGTTAAATGTTATGTAATCAATTTGTTTTTCTCTTGATGTTTTTTTAATCTGCTTTACATATTCTACCACAATCACTTATCTAGTCAAGCTATGCTCTGGTGCTTTTTGAGTAAGTAGCACACATTCGCATTTATATTATAACAATTTCGGAATTTCTAGAACGGGGCCCCGCAACTTTTATGTAAAATCCTTAACACTTAGTTTCGTTGTTACTTCTGGCAACGTGAGTCGCGTGCCTTACTAGCGAAGGCTAAATTGCAGGGATTCGAGACGTGAGCTCAGAGGCGCAAACGAAAAAAGGGTGTAACAATTCCCGAGAACCATGTTTAGCCGATTGTAAACTTTATACGGCAATATATTAAATCCAACGACAACAAAACGTATCGGATAGCGCGGTCAGTTACGGCTTAAAGAAGCTATATATTTCGATTTCGAACACCCGATAGTTCCTGTTTCCTTGATGATAAATCGGTTAGGCGTGGTGTAGATGTTCGCAAACAGTATGAATTATCTATTGACAGGAGTAGGTCGAATACTACTAGTGGGTAAAATTGTGCGCGCACCTGCCATTCGACGGAGTTTTAAAGGAACTTGTCCGGCCGATTCCACGCATGACTGAACCGCGCGCGATATCGTTCGAAGTCACTTTTATTATTCGGTTTGGTTGCGTACGCCGCTTCTAATCGCTTTATTCTAACGAAACTGGCATTAGAATGCTAGTGCCGTCGATAAGTAAGTTCGCGATGTAGCTGTTTGTTCTTTCAGGTCGTAAATACTGTTCCATTTATTCCGTTAGTGTTAGTGACGTTGCAAATACATTTTTTTTTCTTTTGGTTGGGTCTTTTCCTCAAGAGCCGTCATGAAAATTGAATTTTGTGAAACTGTTTGATTACATATATAATCCCACGTTAATACTAATAAAATGTGTGCACGTTTTTGGTTTAACGCATTTTATTGCAGGACGTTATAAGATTGCAAGAAAAGTTTCCCCATTTAACAATTAAATTACATATAAACTCTCCTCGTTTAGCAAACTACATCTCACGTAACAGAATTTGAACCACAGCTCATCCTAAACATCTTTGTTAAAAGATAACGTCCGATTCGGAATTGTCAGCAAATTCCAAAAACTAGATAATTTAATAGCACTACCAATGATATTAATAAAAAAATAAAATGTATGTGGCCGCGGTACAAAACCAGGAATACCAGAACAAACTTCTATTTTATTGGACCTCAAATTATTTATTCTGATAACCTGATATTGATATTTAAATAAGAGTTTATTACTACGCTTCAATGAAAGCACAATCCAACAGAAAAGTGTTTGTAAAATTCCTCGTTCCAAGTTTATGTAGACTCGACACTCTCCTGGTTCGAACAGGTGGATCACATTCTCAAAAAACTTTCTGTCTCTTACAAAAAATAGTCCTTTTGTTTTGACTTTAAAAATTTATAATAAATTGGCTATCGAACTGAAGGAGAGAGCTGGTCAAACAAAATTCAAATGCACCCTTAAAAACAAATTGCTAGGCCTCGCCTATTACAATATTAAGAATTTTCTTTCTTGTGATACCTTTTAATACGTATTCCGTTGTTTGTTATTGTTTATATATTTGTTATTTGTTTAATATTATTAAGTAGTATTATTAATTAATTAAGATTAATTAAGCTAATTTTATATTTTTATATTCGTATTATACGGACAATATCCAAGTCAAGTCGTAGCCGGTGTCAAAGATTACGACCAAAATTTTTACTCCATTAAGCAATGTTTAAATTGGCTTTGATATATGAATCATTATTTTTGTTGCAGGATTGACTTTTAAATTGTGATTGAAGGCATAAACGTGTATTTTATTTAAATATGAATTAAAATTATTTTGTTACACATGTAATGCATTCACCCATATCTGCGATGTAAATTGAAAATAATAAGGGGCCTGGAATAGAACCTTGACGTACACCCGCCCACACTCTAACGTAATTTGACGTCTCAATTTTATTAGCCGTGTTAATTGTGACGCAATACATTCTATTGTTCAAATAATTCTCAAAAGTTACCCTAGATGTAAATCCAAACTAGCAGTAAAGGATGGCTAATAATATCAAAGTGTATTGTCATTTTTATCGCTGTTATGCCTGGTTTTATTTAAAATGTCTTCAATCACTGTAGATGTGCTATGACCTCGACGAAAGCCAGATTGATTTTTGTTTTTCAACAATTTTGGAATGGATAAGGAAAATACTAATTGATCTGATATCCTTGAGCTCTTTTCGATATGAAAGGTTGGCCAGTAGCTTAATTATAGACTTTTTCCTAATATTGGGGAACGTATTCTCCAAAAGGCCGCTATGTACTATATTTAACAAAAGATCTATACAAAATGGCAAGCATAACCTCAAATCCCGTATAGAAAGAATTTCTTTAACAAGCTTTATTAACTTCTTTTAACTGGTTACTAATATTGTTTAAACAATTTTTATAGTGAAATATTTGAAATATGTGTCTGTACTTTATATTCGTTTTTTTAAAACTAATTAGCAACCATTTTCATACGATTGTTATTTGACTTGGTATGGGACACAAGTTGTGGTAGTAGGATGAGATATCTTCACCAGAAGAAAGTACGACTTTAAGACCGGTTTTACAAAAGATAGGTAGTAAAAATAAGAGTTTATCTTGAAACAGCCGAATCTAAAAACTTCTTTGTTTCATTTCTTTACTCTACACAAGCAAATTTACTAAAATTTAAATATTGGTTAGCAAATTTCAATGAAAGTATATTTGAAGTCTTGTATGTGATATGGAATAACTAATAGGAAAACGATCACAAGGATGTATAAAAAAATAACTATTTTGAAATATAAATAACAAATAGTTTTATATACGAAAAAACCTTTATCTTAAAGATTACGCCTAATAAAGTTTATCAAGCTGACCCACGAAGCACACTAAATTTTTTGCTCTCACTAATATCTAACTGCATAAACCGATGGAGGAAAAATACAAGCCGCCATGTACGGATTCCGCTTCTTAACTGTAGCAACAGTGGTTAGGCGAGGGAGGTAGGGATCGCACGCGTGGCATCGAATGAGGCAACATATATAATTTTTTTTGATATCGCTATCTCTACCGAACTGGGCGGTAGCTTCGCAATATTTTTCAAATTAAAAACATTCAAAGCATAGTTATCTACGTATGACAAAATAAAATCAAACACGCGCTTGCTTTCAATCAGAGAACAGTAAATTGCTTGATTGGAGATTTCCACCAAAACTTTCCCGTTTGGTTGCACGTAATATGTAAATTTGCACTTGGCGTCGATTTTTAAGCGTTAACACATCGTGTTATTGTGGCTATTGATAATTACGCAATTGAATTGTGACATTTGTTATTAAAATTTAGGCCAAACGTAATCCGAACGCAATAGCTACACCGAAAACGATTAATCTGACCGCAACTATAATTACAGCCTCCGTTTGTTTCAAACAAAACTTTGTTTTAATTAAATAATAACCAATTCATAGCGTATGCGATATTAACTATCACCCAGAAAATCACTTTCGAACAATAAATTGCCCGTTATACTTTTGTGATATTATTCCGTTGCGGGTGAAGTAATTAGCAAAAAGCTAAAAGAGTTGAAAAATTTCGGCGTATGTTACACTAATAACACAGTGAATAAATAGCTGATTTCCGTGCCAGTAATCGATTTTGATTTTTTTAAATTCGGTGCCAGGTGTTGCTCGTATTAGCAATTACCCAGTAATTTTTGGTTTTGAAACCAAAAAACGGTCAAACAATTAAAGCTTGAGGGAAGTAAAACTGCAAAACGAATATTTCTCAACAATTACTTTCATCCTCCTTTAAAATTTTAAAAGGAATATGAGGCTGAATGGCACTTCATTTTCGGCACTCCATCAATGTTTCGGGATTGCTTCAGCACAACCAGCGCAATCGGATGAAGAATTAGAATTTTTGGTTAGTTTTGGTTAGTAGTGATGTGATGTCTAGGAATGAGGCGTTTTCAGTGATAAGTCATGTTTTTTATTGTGATCCAAAGACGTTCAAAAACTCGTCATGAGAGTTGAAACCAGGACATCACTAGTTTTTCCGGAGAGAAACATGAACTGTTAATACTACATCAATAACTTGTTAAATCTTGTCAAGTTGCCCTACATTCGGCAGCTGCAAGAACCATTTTTAAGTCGATGCCTGACCACATACTGGTCTCTGACTCTGACAAGTAACCCTTCCTCCATGGCTCACAAGCTCACCAGGCCTAGCGAACATGTAGGCGGTTCAATAATGTTCTATCCGACTTTCGTCATTCCAAACACGTTCAATGTCGATAAATATGTGCTTTGGAGAACAAAATAATAAAAATTATAATGGTCGTGTTTAAATGTCAGGCAATACTAAGATTGCAGCTGTGCGTGATGATTTTTGGTGGCGTTACTAAATGCAAGACATCATACAATAAGAGTGTATGACAAATGTGTTCAGGAAACCGGTGGTCACATACAGCAGTATTTAGAATGGTTAAAGAATTTTTTATTTTAATATGTATTGTCAATATAAAATGTTACATCATTGTAATCGGGATAAGATATTTTATTAAACACATATATAATATACAGGGTGTTCAATTTAAAAATATATTATGTAGGCTTATATGTCAGAAAATGTATAGTGCTTTGTTTTATACGTCACAAAAATTTGGCTCCTAACCCTACATTTTGTTTTTTTTTGTTTACCTTGATATCTCTAAAACCAAAAATGTTAGAGCCAATTAAAATATTATCAAGATAAATTGAACACACGAAGTTTATGTGCGTCCCGTGAGGGATATGGATAAATTCATCCAATTAATTCAGGAACGGCCAAGATGGTGGGATAAGAGGGTGGACGAATATAGAACGAGGAAAAAAGTGCTGGTGAAAAATTATTGGGATGATGGAACAAGAAAATTGGGAACCTTGGATCAACAAGGAAAATACAAGATGCGGCTACGTTACTAAACCTATTGAAGTTTACTTCAAGTTTTAAAAATACTTTCTATATGGTGACGTTTTATATTTACGATGGCAGTGAACAATATGGTCTAAAACTGACATAAGTAAAACCAAGTTCTTGATAATACGTAAACAGTTCTTCCGAAATAGTCAGCTGTTTATCACAGGGAATCTAGTAGAGAGAGTGTCCTGATTCACTTATTTGTGAGACATAATTAATGAGCAAATCCTTCGATGTTACGTTACGGAGTAGAGTCATTGACATTGGCACAGGCAACTAAAAAAAGAATTCAAGCATTCGAGACAGGAGAATTTTGGGGATCTTGAGGACGTCTAATGAATCAGTACTGGAAAGAATGAGCGAACGAAGGGACTATAAAAAAAATGATTATCCAGACTATAAATGCGAAATGAAAACAAATACACCCTCTTATAGATATTCCTCCAGGGATAAATCTGTGAGAAGGGAAACCCAGGAGTCGTAGGATATCATGATTGAGGAACCTAAGAACATGGTTTTCCAAAACAAACACTGCATTATTCAGAGCAGCCGTGAACAAGTTTATAGACATGGCAATCGCCAATATTTGCATAAGTAATATACTGGTATTTGTTTCTTAGGGAGGAGGGAAACTGACAAAAGCGGAAACGTAATAGGATTTATTCGTAATTTTAACAGTCTTTATACGGCATGCGGCATGAGGTATTGCAATTCTGGTATTCTGGGATCTCCTTATAAAATCCGAGGTCCCAATAATGGGGGTCGAATTTAAATTATCCCGTATGTGTGATTATATAACTTTGCACATAATTTCCAAACATTTTTACTTAAATTAAATGCCACTTTCAATATTCGTTTCGTCAATTTTCAACGCATTCTGCAGTGGTTGAAGCGGTAGTGAGTTTGGCATGCCTAATGTCTGTACCTACTGGCGCACGAAGATATTTATTTGCGGATTATCAACGCTTATGAGAAAATTGTTTTAAAGTACCTACCGAAATAAACGGCGATTTGAAAGTTGGCAATTTGCATTTTATATGCCAGGCATAATCTATAATTTTCAATTTTAAAGGAAACCAATGTTAATAAATTTGCCGCGCTCACAATTTGCATTTGCCTCAAACACGAATCGCTCCGGATGTTATTGCTCAACTTCACAATTTCATTTTCATTAACAAGATAACAAAGAGAAACCCTGTCTTATTGCTGAATAATTAAGCGCCATAAATCGCGACAAAGTCTAATAAATTGCACGTACCAGTGGCAAGGCAGGTTTTAAAAATTGCGCATTTCGTACCACTTGGAATAAACATTTTTTTCCCTTTCCGACATATGTCTAACTATTTATTATCTTGATTATGAGTGTGTTAGAACATATTGAAATAATAGCGATTAAAAATAAGCACTGACGCACCAGCTGTCTGTCAACCTTTGGCTCTTAAAGCCAGTTGTGGTTGGTGTTTTGATTCATCTATACCATACCAAAAAAGAAAAAAAATGAAATAGTCCCAAATAAAAACGACAATTGCTTGTTGTTTTCGAAAAATCGACGAAATCGAATTTTTCGAAAATATACGGGATCCTGGCCAAATTCGAGATCTCGGTAACGATAGGTCCTAGAGGACCGCCATTGCTACAGAAATGATTAGCGTCAAAAAAATGTTTTTTTTGTGTGCCCGTTCTCCGTTTTCCGATCTGTTCTAGGGTTTTTCGACGATGACTTCCGAACGGTTTATGCTACACGCTCCAAATTTTGCTTTTTTTTTTCAATTTTCGACTGTTTTTTGGACATTCCTATGAAATAAGATAAGTGACCGAAATTTGAAGCTATCGACTTCAAATTTAGCAGAGAGGTAAAACAGTTGAACATTACAAATTGGAGGCAATCAAATTTTTGAATTTTTTTTAGGTTATTTTTGGCTTCCAGAAAAATATGCTTTTCTTCATAACCGATCACTCGATCCATAAAATTCTTTAACCAGCAGTCGCAGAAGATCAAGTGCTATAACACTTATTTCAAGCATTTTTTCTATTATATATACATGGTTTTCCAATAATAGACAAAAATCTAAAATACCCAGAAAATTGTTCTTTTCCAGAGTAAATTATTAACTGCAAATCAAAAATCGTAAAAAATATGACTTAGCGGTTCAAATAGTGTCATATGCCGCAACAAGAGCTACGCTATTGGCGGTTTTCGTCTGCCATACAAGCTGCTCGAGATATTTGAAAAAATCCACATCGGGTTCAGGCAAGACGCGATGGCGTCATTGATTATTATTTATTAAAACTTATTTTCTCGAAAACCCTTTACTATTCTCAAAAAATTCTTGGACCAGGAAACGTGGAAGATCCAGGGCTATAACCTCCACTTCCGAATTTTTTTCAATTATGTACAGGGTGTGTCGATAATGGGTAAAAATATCTAAAACACCATGAAAATTGCCGTTTTCGTGGATAAATTGGGATAATTTGGTTTAAACGGTGTTGTAAGCTGTATCGAGAGAGTTTTAGGTTTCGTCTATCATACAGGGTGCGCGAGATACTTGGAATAATATCATTGGAAATCGTTATTCCTTTTACAATGTGTGTCGTGTTTTTGAAATTCGGCGATACGTGAAGGACGCTTGATACAGGGTGTATGCACATATAATTACATCCATTTGCGAAAGTTCCATAGTGATCCGCAGGAGCACGATAGAAAATCAATGCGCCCCTCTAGCACAAGAAACCGCGAAGCGGCTTTTTTTAAAAATAGCTGCTTCGCGCTACGCGCTACGAACTTGCCCCGCCTAGTAACGATTTCTCGAAAGCAATCTTGTTAATATTTATGTAATATATAATATGAATGTTCAAGATAAGGATGTTTATCATGGGAATATTGAAACCCTAAGGTATATGAAGATGGTGAATAACGTGCTGTGGAGAAAAATAAAAAAAATCCAAAAAAAAAACGAAATTGGTCGATTTCATTTTTGTTTTTGTTCTGGTGGTATTTAAAGAGATATAACAAAATAAAGGTCACTTTTTGGTCGCCACTTTTTCAAAAATTACAAGATAAAGTTGAGAGATTTTAAGTACAATGTTTCGTTTTGGAGAAATCATCATCAAGTTTTTGTTTTCATATTATCCTAGAAAAAACTACAACATGTATTAAATACCATTTTTTTATACGAATACAACGATGTACTACAATGTTTATATCACAGAAAAGGGATAAATAAAAAAATAGAGATTATAGATGACGACATATATCAATTTATTAAAAAAATTACGTAATCAGAATTTACTACAAAAAAAATTGTGAAGAATGTTCAAACAAGTGACCGTTATTTAATTATAAAATTTTAATATAATACTTTTATTTACAGGAATTTATAGGAAACTCTCATTGCATTTATCTGAACTTCACGACAAAACCTTTAAGTTGTACAACCTGTTTAATGATGCCTGTCATTGCAGATTTATATTTTATTATTCTTACGCATTAAGGAACAATATATATTAGTAATAGTTTTCTCTACATTCTCTCTACATTCAGAAAGCACTGGTTTTAGAAAACAAAGCACAAAAATTTGTATGTATGAAGATTAAATATGGAACGCATTAGCAAAATATCTTTGACGACTCGAATTCTTGTATCTAAGTGATGATCTGCTATAAGTTATAGCCTGCGAGTAATTATATACTACTTCAAATAATACTTGAATTCGATAATCAATCAATGTGTCAGTAAAATAGCTTGCCACAGTTACTCACGCCAAATATAAATAACGGATTGTCGAGATTTATATTTTTGCAGTATATTTGAGATCTGTATAGCCCTAAAAATCGAAGCCAAAAGCGTTATATATCATATTTCCAATCCCGCCAATTAAGTTGTCGGTGTACAGGGATTAACTGTTACTTCCATTTCATCGACTAAGCGAACCGCTCCTCATTCTGTTTGTTATTGTGTCGAAGGAATTCCAACTTCTAACAAATATTTCATCGCTGGTACACGCTACTCCTGCTCGATCAATCACCAGAGTCTATTGACAAGTAAAGACCTATATTAGGATTAAACTAACAGCGTTACGTTCACTGCTCACGTATTGTCGGCAATGTAAAAATGATGTTCGAATTATATTTGGAACGCTGATTTATCAGATCCCGATTAATTGTGGATATTATTCCTTGTCATGCCTTGAACTCAACCGAAATTGGAATGGCACTGGAGTGAAAGAAAAGTGAGAAAAATGCTGCAATATAAAAAGACGGCTAGTAATGAGGATTCTTGTCCTTGTCTTGCTCATGTATATAAATGGGAGAATGTGGTTTTCTCATCTTTCACTTGCCTTATTTATCGATATAATGCTTAGCTCCAAAAAATTTGTAATACCTTTTTAAAAATTATTGGTAAGTATGATTTCAAATAAGACCAGATATACAAACGTATACGATACGATACGATACGATTCGATACGTCCCTTGCTAAAGAAGTCGACGAGAACTACCGTGGGGGTTTGTGTTTCTATAAAAACATTTACACAGAAGAATTTAATGGCAACACAAAAGTAGATCTGTAATATGGGTTATCTGTATATTTGTGTTTTATTGAAATTAAAATAAATGTATCTTTTCATAAATATAGCATATTTTATTTTATGTACGAAATATTTTTTTTAAAATTTAATTAATTTTTTGAACACTGCCACGTTATAAATAATAAATAAATAAATAAATAAACGAGAGATTTTAGTTTAAACCTTTCAAATAAATTTGAAAGAATCAACAGGTAGAGCCTATTTACATTTTTCTATGAACTACGACGGACACCATTGCCCTTTTCGGACACTATGTATGTAGCTTAAACCTTCACGTGGAAGGTATAAAATTATTCTTAACCGCTGCTAAAACCATTATGTTTTATAACTCATCAGAGTTGACGTAAAGTTTTTTGGCTACTTTTCCTTAAACTGACTACTTTTAATTAAGTTGTCTCTCAATTTTCCGAAAATGTCTTTAAGAGGGTGTTTCGTCTCATATTGGAAGTAACACAACTTGCTTACTGTCTCTGCATTGTTCTCTTCTTTCATTATTATTCCATTTCTTTGGCGACTAATCCAAATTACCATTAGGCAGTTTTTTTCCGGTATTATGGCCGCTCCGTCTAAAGCCTACTATATATATATATATATATATATATATATATATATATATATATATATATATATATATATATATATATATATATATATATATATATATATATATATATATATATATATATATATATATATATATATATATATATGTGTGTAATTCATTGATTTAGAAATAAGATTTCCCATTCAAATTTTTTTGGTTAATAAATAATTAAGTAATACTTCTAAAAATATTATATTGAAATCTTTTCATTAAAGGAAAGTTAGAGACATTTTTAAAAATGCACATTTTCCAAATACTCTCCATCACCCTGAAACGATACTTGATACCCATACCCATACCCATGTGCGGCTTTTATCATTAAGTGTTCTATGGAAATTGAGCTCCAGATGCTAACATTAGTTTTCGTCTATCTACTATACAAAGAGAAGTTTACCTCTAAAAGCGTCCAATTTCCAAAAGACATGTTTCAAATTGTCCTATTAAATTTCTGTAACAGGAATTTTCGTTATTGCATGAACATATTTTGTTTATATAATCATATTTATACATTCCGCTTATATCATAACTCGATGTATTTACAAAAAATTAAATCAGATAATAAACCAACATTATATTATTGTAGGTATTCTACGTAAACAAAATTATTACCGTTAAAATATACCACAAACACATCATTCATATTAAAATGATTTCACAAACAAGTAGAAAAAATATATGTAGAATACGTTTCTTGAATTGTTTTTACTACTAATATATACTATAATAATAGTCTGTCTTCCTCTAAAAAAAATTATGTTCACAAACTCCATATCGGCTGCTTTACCGGACAATCCCTATTTTAGATAAAGTTCACTGTGTGAACGTGCATCGATTGACACTTTAATTGCCTATTTTGCGTCGCCTTTCGCATTTTTCGATTTTTCATGGTTGGTCAACTAGACACACATCAATAATCATAGAAGAGAGCCCCATGCTGTTCTAGGTCGTGACTTAGAAAGCACCGTGCCACACGTCTAATATGTGTTTAAAGAAGAAACAGATATTCTTTCACCGAGTCATGCAAAGAAGCATCGCTTTAGGGGAATTAAATGCAGAGGTCGTTCCGTATCATAAATATCGTTTTCTTATGGATTAATTTATGCGCCTGAAATGTAGTGTAAAATTAATTGCCGCACACGCTATAATTAGCGGGATAATAAATTAATCTGGGTTGAAAGTATTTGCTTCTCCTTAGCCGTTTCTTTCTAATGGAAGTCAGATTTGTCTGACTACTTTATAGTGTGAACGAGCTGTACTATTTTTTCAAAAAATTGGAGCGTTTTAAAATGGCATGCCCGGAAGAAAATAAATGTATAGAAAAATGTTAGAAACTTATAAAATGTCAAATATTGCATTACTGCAAAAAAAAAAATGCAATCGCTCCCTTAAAATGGCGTTTTCCGCAGATGATCCATGCATAGTTGGATGTTTTAGAGCAGGGAGTAGAAAATTATTATTATAATTCTGTCATCGATCTAATCTTAGGAATATATTATATCGGTTTCCATCAATCAGATTGGCACTTGCAGCTCTATATACAACATTATTTTCGACGCTTTACTGAACTAATACTTACCATTGAAGAATCTAGTTATGTTAATCAAATTAAATCATCCATCGTAATGTGTGTATCTAATCAGGAACTCTAAGCCCGAGGCCAACTTCGTAGTTGTTATTCACCATTCTTAATCGCAACTCTAAATGTTAATGTAAAAGCAATTTTAAAACACCTTTATCCTTATTTCTTTGTCAACCAATTAATAATCAGTTGTTGAGTCTAGCTCAATCTCATTTGTTGGCCTTACGGGAAATGCAGGAAAAAGAATAACCCAGAAATTCCTCAAAACGGGTTATTTTTAACATTCTTGAAATATCGAAACATGCTGCAATTATCGAGTACAGTACTGGTCTGTATCTACTACCCAATTCAGTAAGCAGAGCATAGTGCAGCATTTTACTAGCTTCAGAGCGGATATGTTTCGATTCTTTTATTATCAATAAATCAATAATCTCAAAAGTTCTGAACATTTTGAATCCAAAATCAATTGACACCAACTAGCTACTAGACGTATAGTTATGCTTTTAAATCTCATCCAGTCTAATATGCGCATTAGTATATAAGATCATTCCAAAAACGCTTTGCACACCCACTGCCATTCGTAACTTCGATTGTTTTCAGTTGGGCTGTGGCGTTTTCTCAAAAAGTGCCCAAATCCAATTAAATGTTTAGATGAATAACGAGTTAAGTGTGTGAAGAAAGAAAATTTCCTTTCTGCACGGAATTGTGGCCGTCCAAGTTGTATCATTTTTACCGCATTTATGGAATTAACAGATATTTTTGTATTATAATTTTGATGTTTCCAATTTCATTGTCTCCCAATTTCAGCATTATTTAATATGATTATAAAGTAATATTAATAGTTATTATATAATTATAATTGAAACAAATTTGGTTCAGTGTTAAACAATACATATTATTTGAAAAGACAAAACACAAATAATAGTATATATAGTAAAATCGATATCATTTTGTAATAATGGTATAAGTTTGATGATAGCATTGCTAAATACGTCACTATAATTTACCCTAGCAACATTTTAAAAACGTTAGTTTAGGTTTGCGATTATAAATTATATACATATTATTTTGGTCTTTTTTAAATACCACGGCTTGCACTTCAGTAGCTCTGTATCGTTAACAAAATCAAATTGGATTTGGAATTTTATTAGATAGAAGCTGGCTACTACTCAATACAACCTCTCTATTCCGCAGAAGACGTTCACACATCTCAATTGAAATCTTGACGCTTCACAGATTCCATAATACAATATCGTCAAGCTTCATATAATCCGAAACATATGGGCATGATAAACGTAATCGGCGTTATCTCAACCATCGTGGAACAAACTGTAACACAGTTAAGACAAAGATCTGCACTTATTACCAGCAACCCGACCCTACCTTCTTGATTTATTATTTGTGCATGCTTATGGCTAGCTCACGTACTCGTATAATGCGCTTAACAAATTCGACCCCTTTAATGTATAGCAAATACCATAATAGACAGTTGCAGTCGCTTGACCATGATCGGTGATTGATAAAACCGAAAGGGGCGGAGCCACATCGAACACAGATCCTTTTATCTGGTTTAAATGGTCGGTTGCACCCGGAGAATAACTTTGTTGAATGGCTCCGGCTCGGTATCCTTGCGTACCGTTTCGGATTCTAGTTGCTCTTTTCAAGAACAATTAATCACTACATATTTTCCCTTCTGCCTTGTAAACCCAAAAAGTGACAGGATATCTATGAGCCGTTATTACCATTGGTTCATAACCTACTCATAGATTTTCACATTTCGCAACAGTATTAGACAATTTACTGAGTGAAATATGCACTATTATCCTTATCACACTAATGCATAATCTGGAAGTAGTGATATTGGCTACAACCCGATGACATAAAACCCATTCTATCGCCACAAGCAACTGATTCCCATTTACACATTTATATTGCTCGTATTTTATAGGTGGTAAAATTAAATGAAAAAGTTCCAAATGTTGTCCTCATTAATATTTTAAACATGATCGCTCCATAACACACCGAACACGTGTCTATTTTCTTTTCTTGCAGAGTAAAGACCAAGGACTTTTATCTCTATCACTATATTGGTCACGAATCAAAACCAAGAGATACATCATACCGTAATTCGACCAGTTTCAAATTCTAATATGTTAAAAAAAATATTCGACGTAGATTAAAACTAAAAAGAAGAAAATTAAAATTGAAAAATAAGAAAAAAAAAACAACACTTCCTTGGATATTCGTTTGTTTTCTTGTCGCTTTCCTGGGAAATTGATTTATTAGAAATTTGCCAATAAAGCCACCCGTTTGAAGACAAATGCCAAGTTGTGATATCCGGTCACCTATATGGGCATCTTTTTCAGCCATACACTCAAATACCCAAAAAAACCTATTGGCTTATCTAAGTGACTTATTGCATGATCTCGTTAACACCTGGTAAGAATAGAGCAAACACTGGAAAGTGGGTTCATATTCATAAGTCCCACCGACTTTTTCAGGCAAAATAAGTTTTTTAACTGCTTTTAAACTACTTCTAAAACGGTCTAGGATAATAATATCTACTACTTAAAAAGCAGCTTGTTCCAAGTTAATCATGGCACATGTAAATTATGAAGTCGCGACGTGTTATTACTTAAATACTAATTTTAATCATGTATAGTGGCGTCTCATTAGTAAGGTAGGAGTTTTTAAACAATAAATTCACACCCATCTGAGTACAGCGAGATTAATCATCGGCAATATATTTTTACACCGTATCTGGGATTTGGCGTTTAACAATTCCACTTAATAGCAATATAAACAATTCAACAGCAAGACGATTTGCACACACCGGCATCTATTAATAAGGTGGTTTAATCGTTTGCGATAAATCTTTGCTTGCAAATTCAGTGGTACCCGGCGAACTTTGACCTATAGTCGAAGCGCATCAGGAACCTATTCATCATACATGTTAATGAGGTATACTGTCGAACTGCTGGTACTGTTTTCAACCACAGCAACGCGACGAAGCAGACAATCTCCAAAATCTAGTCAAGAGTCTGACAAATCTATATGTTTCTCCTTGTACCTGTGATTATTACCTATGCATGTTGGCTATTATTGTCCAAAACTATTTTGTTCGCTGTGGTGGTTCTGATCATTCCAATCCATTGTTCTTCGTTATTAAATTAATTCCACGTTCCGAGTCTTATTTCTTGTCTCTCACATGGCGATAGTACTTCGTTTTCTAATTATAACAATATATCAATTTTGTCTACATGATATCTACCATCGTAGTGTTTGTAGCATTGCATCAGTTTAATAATAAATCTTTATTCCGAACAGGAACAAAATTAAATTATATGTACAGGACGCTTAAAATACAAAAAGAAGTATAAAGGCGAAAACTAAAACTAATGTTACCAAAACCAAAATGAAAACTAAAACTAAAGTAATAGGGGTTAAACTAACCGAGATGGAAGACTGCCACAAAATATATTGAAGAGATGCAAGATGCCATTGCAATTGGAGAAAATTTTGTGGATGAAACTCTGAAGAAAAAGTTGGACAACGCAAATGCGAAGGAGAATAAGGTTGACGTCTAGCACCTGTATGGGCAACGTGAAACGATAGTTGCTGCAGAAGAAATGGCCGGTCAATGTTAGATGTGTTGATGAGTGGAGAAACCATAGTGATTGTAAATCACTAAGAAATTGCCTTTGGACGGACTCAGGTATAAATCGCGGACCATATGATTGCAATTGAATTGAAATCCATCTTAGACCTCACATAGAAGGAATACAACATTTTAATATAGATATTAAGAAAATATTTACAATTTCGCGAAACAAAACCCAAAGTCCCGAAGCGCTGGAAACCAACTGATCAACGTGAGGGATAAACGTGAACTTCTCATCGAAGAAAACTCCATGACCCCTTGGTATAGTAAGTCTGTTCAAGGTGGAACCATAATTGAAATAAAGTGGATCAATGCCGTATTAGAAGGATTTACAATCAGGGACGGTGGTTAAATATTTTTATATATATCCTGACTTAATTTTATTTTTATATTATTTATTTAATTTTAGTATGATCAATTTGCCGATAAAACATCAATTATCAATGCTGTTAAAATTGGATATTGGAATTTCTGTTATCCTCTTTTCACAATGATGAGATACGAATTTAAAACATCTGGCCAAATTGTAAACCGTTAAACCAGAATCTACCTTAGTTCATAATTCAGTTTCATTGTTTTAATCTGTTTGCTTGTACCTGTGCAGAATTAGAAATTGTTTAAACAAATGTAATGGGAAAAAGTTACGATATTAATTTCAAAATTTGACTTATTTAATTTTTTTTGCAACTGAACTCTGAACTGAACTGAAGTTTTGATTTTTTTAATATTTAAAGTGTTTGAAATATTACCTCTCTACGGATGATATCGTATAAATTGTGGATAAACTATAGCTTCTATACTAAGCAGTTCTTTTGATAGTTGCATATGGCGATATATAATAATAATGTATATTGATAGAAACAAAATAAATACTGCCATATTTATGAATGAATAATAATAAATGTTTATTTTCCTAGCAATTTTGAAAACAATTCAAATGACCGATCGATGTACTTCCATCCGTAGAATTCAAAAACTTCATCAGATATTAATAAAATAAAACAAAAAACTTTCAAAAATTAACATTTTGAGTATTTGCGCGTTTTCTGACAGTATCTTCCTATTCAATGATTGCTGTAACTAAAGTTAAAAGTTGTCGATAAGTTTCCTCGTTCATCTGCAGCTGCGAAAATCTTCGGGTTCATTCCTTGATACCTGTATTAAATTAGTATAGCCCAATAACAGCCAGGATTTCGTTGCTCTTTTTTTTATTTCTGTAACATACATTTTTTCTTAAGAACACAAACAGCAATAATTCTAAGCAGTTTTGTTGTCTGGCTCTTTGTCTAATTTGTATTGAAATTTTTGATCATTAAAAGAAAAGGCGTCAACTCCAACAAGTTTGGACTTACAGTTTGAACAAACTAGCATAATTATTTTACTTTTTTTTTTGTTTGTTAATAAAGATTAAATACGGAATCACGTTTCATTTGCGTAATAGATACAGCCCTATGACGTACAAATTCGGATATAGTAAGTACCTACCCATATTTTAAACAATAATTAGGAAGAACGAATATGTTATTTAACTATAAAACGTTAGAGAATCAAAATTTTGTAGCACAATGAAAATAGCGTAAAATTTGGGCAGTCAATCAGTCACTCGCCAAGTATCACAAGGATACATCAAACAATTTTTAAGTAACCTACAATACGTCAGTGAAAAGGCACATTATCTAAGTCTTAACATTGTAAAATATTCTCAGTTATTAATAAAGCATCTTGTAAAACTATCAAATTGGAACAAACAGAAATTTTCCATAAAATTTGACTTATCATATATTATTAAGTACGAAAATTGAAACGAAATTTCCCGAGGCAGTTTAACGATATTTCTATTTTCGATGCAAATAATTTTCTACGCATGGTGCAGACCACCCACCAAAGTAGCTCGGCAAAGATGATCGTTAGCAAACGATTTGCATATTATTCGCAGCGGCGTTACCAAAAAAATCTAACAAAGGAATACTAAAGCGTTTACACCCACAACCAAATTAAGCCAACTAACAATTCCGAAATGGAAAATAAAAAATTATGAATCCATAAAGATGTCTATGGGATATTAGAAAGCGAAATTATTTGTCACAAAAGATATTTACAGCGGGTTATTTAAATAGAAAGTTTTATTTCATTTTTCACGGGTATTAACAAATGTCAATTAGGGCCACGGAGTCGGTAAACCCCGAACATTAAAAAAATCTTACATTGCAATTGCTTTTAGTTCTATTTGCAAACTTCTTAAATACCTATGACAATACAAGAAATTGCCATCCATAATATTCTTTTATTTGAAGGAAGTTTTAAATAAAAATTCCATAATTCCATAATTTGTCTCAGAAAGTGGACGCCACAAGGCACATTTACGCAATTCTTTGGTAACGTGCGAAGTTACGATCAAAAGGACCAAGTTGTGAACATGTCTGCCTTGTATCTGCGTGCCATAGAAAAATGTAGGATTCCAATTTTTTTCATTCATTTTTCAACACTTATCATTGGATATCGAATATATACTTTGGCAATATTTATAAATCCAATAACCATTTTACACAATTCAAGAAAATATATGGAAAATAGATTCAGAGAGAACAGATATCAATTTGATAGATTTGCTAGTGTCTGAATTTTATATAATTCTTGGCTAGACTCGCCTTTTAAGTGATCGATGCCTAAACGTTTGTTTGTGGTGTTGTGAACGATATCTGCTTCCTATTCATAGATAATCTAGTTTATAACTGGCCTGGACAATGATTAACATCCGCGAGTATTATTAACAAAGTTGTTCTTCTTTCTTTAAAATCCTCATCATCTAAAATTTGTCTAGTACAGTCAGAGGTGGAAGGAAACTACTTCACTTGGTCAATATAATTCTTCTCCTATTTCTTTTCATAGCTAGGACAATTGCATCCCCTGGTTGTTTTACTCACTGTTTTGGAGGTCCCGTATGTGAAACACAAAAGAATCGACGTTGCAAGGTAAAGAAAGAAAGATATTGTCAGACTATTATATTGTAATATTTATACAGAATGAACAAACGTAAATTGTCTCTGTGTCTCTAACTTGATGATACTCCATGCAATGTTACCAAAGCATATCCAGAAATAATGAAGATTCCAAAACAAATGCACCTAATGTAGCTCCTCAGCTTGGTCTGCTCGAACATACCGCAAATGGGTTAACAAATTAAGGAAACACTATTACACTCTCTCTTTATGGAAAATTTGGCTCATTTCTCATGAATATAGATTTTGAAAATTGACATCGTAATTGTTGATTTAAATTAGAAATTTTAATATCTAATAATGCAATACCATTTTTCTAGAAAATTGTTTCCAAAATTTAGCAAAAAAGTGGTACCACTCACACTTGTTTCACTGTTCCATGTAAAATTACTCAAATTTCACAAATCTAATAGGCTAATGATATACGTCTATGCTATTTTTCTAACCATCAACTATCATAATCAAAAAATATATTTTCAAATCTTTTTCATATCTCTTACGCTCTTTACAATATTTTAAAATTTTAGATATTTCAGATCATTTTAATTAAATTAGTATTTTGTAAAAAATAGCGGGAAAGTGGTACAACCCATTGACCATCCATTGACGCATCTCTTCATAAGTATTAATTAAAAAAATAACGTTAGAAGCCTATCCTATAAATTGGGCTTACATAAATTATTTACTGAATAAATTATACCAATATTAGCCAAAATATTGGTATAACTCAAAATACAAATTGCTTCAAATATATATTATAAATCAAACTGTATAAGTAAAAATTTACGAGACATATTTTGCTAATTTTAGTAAAATTAAGATAGAAAAATACGTTTCCACCATATTGGATTCAAAGAGAAGATTCGACCTATCCCAAACTCGTCGAGATAAAGTCGTTACACATATGCACACAATAACATGTTGTACATGAATATGTAGATAGCACGAGGAAATCGCCTGCAATAGTAGTTATTTATTGCAATCCGCCGAAAAAAAAAGTCTAAGGACTCTCAACCGAGGCAATTTAAAAATCACCGATTGCTTTCTACAGGTGCAGCATGGTATTCAAAATCGGACTCTCTTATCTTCACGACATGAAGTTATCGTCGTATTCCATATTAAGACCTGGAAACTTATCTTTGCGCAATCGCCTTTGAAACCTGGCGAAATTAATAGTCTCTTAGGTGCAGCTTGTCTTATTCAAAACATCCGACACAATCTTTGTGATATGTAAACTTTTATTTGTAATTCAAAGAAATATTGAAATATTTTTCTAATAGGTACCAACGTTTCTTATTTTAGTGTATTTGTTAATACAAAATAAAAACCTAATTCCGTTAAGCTGCTTGAAGCGATAGAAGTATAATAGCTATATGAAAACTATAATCTTCGATGGTCTTCGATGGCATTAAATGTCCAATTCAATAAAATTTTAAATTACATTTTTGTCTCTCTTTAGTTATTAATCAATTTGATTATTACTTTAAACATCATTGAATACTTTACTTTAATCACAGGTTGTGTTGTCCGACTTTTACGGTAGACATTTAAAACACTGATGCTATTTTGACGTTTGTTAGTTCTCATGGTTCTCCTTGTGTTTTGCGATCCTCACTTCACTCAATGAATGTATGTGATGTAATTTTGCTGTGATGTAACACTTGCTCCGTTTGTGACTAAAGTATCAAGTGTCAAATTGACCAAAACTTATTGTATTACGTGCTATTTCTGGCTTCTCCTAGGTGTGCCCACTTTCATAAGCACACAAAACCAAAAAGCAGATACTAATTGTAAGACGCATATATTTTTTAAGCTTCCCTCTAAAATTTTAGTACGTACGACGCAATTAGATGCGAGCCAGATGTTTTCTTCAAAAACCGCATTCTCGCCCCTCGCTCTGGCAGAATATCGATTAGTAGAAGGGCTTCATTTAAAATAAACATAGTTTTGGGTTGCAGTAACATTTAAAACAATATCTTTTCGGTATTTCTCGGTTAACCGTGCATTCGACTGTTGCGGGTTGTGTTTGCGTTACGTGAAATTGCGAAGAAGATGTTTTCATCTTATCGACCAAAATACCAAAGTGCCAAATGATTTATTTATTGATCGGTTTCATTTTTAATGTATAAAATATACCCAAGGAATTTGGTTAAATATTAGAGTGTTCTCTCTTTGAACTAGTTCAAACGTTGTTCCTTTGCTTGTTGAAAGTCGGTGCTACTGTCGAGTGTCTCGGCCCTTCAGAATATTGTTGTTTATTGCACTGTCGCGTGTCTTTGCCCTTCAGTGCCGGTGTGATTATTTGCGACAGGATACTTCGCGTATCTCTGCCCTTAGTATCCATTGCACGATCGGAATAATCAGCACTAGTGATTGAAAAAGATACTATGCGTGTCTCTGCCCTTAGTACCAATATACTGATGCGTGTCTCTGCCCTTCAGTATATTATGACCTGTTGTTTATTGCACTGTCGCATGTCTCCGCCCTTCAGTGCCGGTGTGATTATTTGCGACCGGATACTTCGCGTGTCTCTGCCCTTAGTACCAATATACTGATGCGTGTCTCTGCCCTTCAGTATATTATGACCTGTTGTTTATTGCACTGTCGCGTGTCTCCGCCATTCAGTGCCGGTGTGATTATTTGCGACAGGATACTTCGCGTGTCTCTGCCCTTAGTACCAATATACTGATGCGTGTCTCTGCCCTTCAGTATATTATGACCTGTTGTTTATTGCACTGTCGCATGTCTCCGCCCTTCAGTGCCGGTGTGATTATTTGCGACCGGATACTTCGCGTGTCTCTGCCCTTAGTACCAATATACTGATGCGTGTCTCTGCCCTTCAGTATATTATGACCTGTTGTTTATTGCACTGTCGCATGTCTCCGCCCGTCAGTGCCGGTGTGATTATTTGCGACAGGATACTTCGCGTGTCTCTGCCCTTAGTATTCATTGCACGATCGGAATAATCAGCACTAGTGATTGAAAAAGATACTATGCGTGTCTCTGCCCTTAGTACCAATATACTGATGCGTGTCTCTGCCCTTCAGTATATTATGACCTGTTGTTTATTGCACTGTCGCATGTCTCCGCCCTTCAGTGCCGGTGTGATTATTTGCGACAGGATACTTCGCGTGTCTCTGCCCTTAGTATTCATTGCACGATCGGAATAATCAGCACTAGTGATTGAAAAAGATACTATGCGTGTCTCTGCCCTTAGTACCAATATACTGATGCGTGTCTCTGCCCTTCAGTATATTATGACCTGTTGTTTATTGCACTGTCGCATGTCTCCGCCCTTCAGTACCGGTGTGATTATTTGCGACCGGATACTTCGCGTGTCTCTGCCCTTAGTACCAATATACTGATGCGTGTCTCTGCCCTTCAGTATATTATGACCTGTTGTTTATTGCACTGTCGCATGTCTCCGCCCTTCAGTGCCGGTGTGATTATTTGCGACCGGATACTTCGCGTGTCTCTGCCCTTAGTACCAATATACTGATGCGTGTCTCTGCCCTTCAGTATATTATGACCTGTTGTTTATTGCACTGTCGCATGTCTCCGCCCGTCAGTGCCGGTGTGATTATTTGCGACAGGATACTTCGCGTGTCTCTGCCCTTAGTATTCATTGCACGATCGGAATAATCAGCACTAGTGATTGAAAAAGATACTATGCGTGTCTCTGCCCTTAGTACCAATATACTGATGCGTGTCTCTGCCCTTCAGTATATTATGACCTGTTGTTTATTGCACTGTCGCATGTCTCCGCCCTTCAGTGCCGGTGTGATTATTTGCGACAGGATACTTCGCGTGTCTCTGCCCTTAGTATTCATTGCACGATCGGAATAATCAGCACTAGTGATTGAAAAAGATACTATGCGTGTCTCTGCCCTTAGTACCAATATACTGATGCGTGTCTCTGCCCTTCAGTATATTATGACCTGTTGTTTATTGCACTGTCGCATGTCTCCGCCCTTCAGTACCGGTGTGATTATTTGCGACCGGATACTTCGCGTGTCTCTGCCCTTAGTACCAATATACTGATGCGTGTCTCTGCCCTTCAGTATATTATGACCTGTTGTTTATTGCACTGTCGCATGTCTCCGCCCTTCAGTGCCGGTGTGATTATTTGCGACAGGATACTTCGCGTGTCTCTGCCCTTAGTATCCATTGCATGATCGGAATAATCAGCACTAGTGATTGAAAAAGATACTATGCGTGTCTCTGCCCTTAATACCAATATACTGATGCGTGTCTCTGCCCTTCAGTATATTATGACCTGTTGTTTATTGCACTGTCGCATGTCTCCGCCCTTCAGTGCCGGTGTGATTATTTGCGACAGGATACTTCGCGTGTCTCTGCCCTTAGTATCCATTGCATGATCGGAATAATCAGCACTAGTGATTGAAAAAGGCACTATGCGTGTCTCTGCCCTTAGTACCAATATACTGTCGCGAGTCTCTGTCCTTCAATGCCGGTGTGGCAATTTGCGACAGGATACTTCGCGTGTCTCTGCCCTTAGTATACATTGCACGATCGGAATAACCAGCACTAGTGGTTGAAATAGGTACTATGTGTGTCCTGCCCTTAGTACCAATCTAAACTCAGTTCCAGATTTTATGCAAGATATATCTGCTATCTGTGATGTTTGGTGATGTTAAGTAATATTAAGTTTGCTTCATGAATCTTAATAATCTTTGGTACTCAGGATATTTTTTTAGTTTCAGATGCGAACCATGTCACCTCGCTGATGGCCTGATCACCGTTCGTTTAGACCAAAAAAAAAACTTAGAAATTACTTATTAAAATAAATAAATATATGTATTATACATTTTCAACTTCAAATTTTATTATTATTTATTACCTCATCCTACATAATAGATTTAGGTATGAATACAAGGTGTTAAATTATGCACTAAACTGAAGCTCGTGCTCCCAGAGCAGTTTTAAGGAGAAAAGTAAATATTTGAAAAAAGTTTACCTACAGGCATATTAGAAGGGTGTAGTCCAGTGGCTTTCTCACCAAACGCAAACAAAATTGTGCCCGTAGATTTTTTTGAGACTGGAGTGGGTTCACACTGTATATCAAAACTTCAAAACAACCACCTCCGAAAAAATTGCATCTTTTTTTATAAACCTAACGGGCTGTATAGCTTAGTAGCTATGTACACCATAGTTAGATAAGATATAGAGATAAGGGTAAGGGCAATTTCTCTCAAGATGCCGAAATATTTTTTACCTAATAAAAGCAAAATGGTTAAAACTGAATTATTATATCACACCGTAAAGCCCGTAATGTGTTTTTCACATTCTAATTAAATTGTCTAAACCAGCACATTGTAATATGGCCATAAAATTTAAATCGGGCGATAGATACAAAGGCGGCAAAATTAAAGTTGTTTTTTCTTTGTAGCTCATGACAATAAAGCTAAAGGTTAAACGCGGTAAACAATCTTGTTGCGGCTTTATTCTCGGATAGAAACGGCATGACAACAATTATTTAAGTAATGCCTTACGTGAAATTGTGTCAAGAATTATATAAGCACATTTTGCAACGTTTTGGAAGTAAGTTATAAAATTTTAATATATTAAAAACCGCCCAAAGTATGACGCCGTACATATAACAATTTGTTATGGGCAAATGCGGTCATCTAATAGCCTACAGCCAATAATTTTAGGGTAATAGTTACGGGTAGTAATAGCAACATGCAAATAAAATAGTATAAACAGAACTTGCACATAGCATATGGAAAATTTTATGAATTTTCGAAAATGGTTTCGGAAAGGCCGACCATGTTTCTATGAATACAACTTGATTTTCTAAAATTCATTGGAAAATTTTCCATCCAGATAAGCTTCAGCGTAATATTCAAATGTTTAAAATGGCGCAATATATTAAACATTAACTTTTTTTTGAATTTATTATAAAAAAAATTCGTCAAAAAGTAGCACAGAACTGCGCAAACGCTAATGCTAAGCATGTTTCGAAAAATATATTGTAAAATCCGCAGATTCCGTTGAATGTTCCTGTCAGTATTTTATGTTTTGCTGCTATTTTTTAACAATGTTTTTTTTTAATAACTGCGCTTGCAACTTCAGTAATAACTTCCAGTTGCTGTTGTCTCTAAACAAAATCTTTAATTTATTGTTAAACACAATTTTTATTGGAAGGATTATAAAAACAGTAATTTTTTTTATTAATGTTTGTCTCAAATAACTCAAAATTATATTAGTGCTAAATAAAATACTGACAAGTATCAAAAAATATCAAATATATAATATTTTTTGTATCTAGTTGGCGTATTTCTTGTTATTCTTCTTAGATTATAAAATATATGCAATATTACAATTAGATGTGAGTAGCTTTTAAACGTCTTTCCTCACTTCATGGTAGTTCTGGGGCGATCCTAAGTTATTATGCTGAAAGATTGGGTGACACAAGAAAGCGGGAACACTACAACCTTTAAAACGGCTTAAGATTGTGATTGTTAAGAAGTGATTTGAAATTTGGAAGGGTTAATATAGGCGGAATGTCCATTTTTTTGACAATATGTAGTCAATGGTTGCACTTCCGGTTTGAGCGGAAACGACAGTTCTTTCGAATTTTAAATGGCATGGATTAAGGAGGTAGGACGGGTTTTCTCTTTTTTTTCTTTTTTTAATTTTTTATTTATTTTTTGAAAATTGTGTCTCGGAGGCTGTGACCATCATAAATACTATTTACCGGGGCACCCGATCATGGGAAAAATTATAAATGAAACTTTTTTACTTGTCTAAAGGCAAATAGCATTTAATGTAATGAATTATTAATTTTTTAGGGTAACTCAATTTTCTCAAATAGCACCCAAGTGGGAATGAAAACTTTTTAAAACCGGTACTTTTTGTGCAACAGTTGGACACAAAAATAAGCTCACAGGAAGGAAAAAACAGATAAGAAAATAAATTTTTATAAAAACACGATATTACTTAGGTGGCTTGGCTTCCGCCTTCTCCGTATATCAGAAATATATCAACTTTTTCACCATTTGTAAATTGATTGTTTTCCATGCTTATCCAAATCGATAACACGGCAAAATCGATAACCATGCCGACTTGAAGATGAAAGCCACCAAGTAATATTTTGGACTTTGAAAATTTTGGTATCAAAATGTATCAAAATGTTCCAAAAAAAGTACTAGTTTAAAAAAAAATTGTTCCCACTAGGGTGCTATTTGAAAAAACATTATGATGATGACGACGGTCACAGCCTCCTAGACACAATTTTCACAAATTAAATAAAAAAATATATAAAAACCGTCCTATCCTACATAGAATGATCTCCTGAATCCAAAAATGCAAAAAAATTAGGTTGTGTAATTTAAAATTCGAAAGTTACTGTCGTTTCCGCAAAACTACATATTGTCAAAAAATTGGACGTTCAGCCTACATTAACCCTCCCAAATTTCAAATCGCTATCTCAAGCCGTTTTAAAGTTATAGTGTTTTCACTTTCTTGTGTCACCCGGTATATTATAAATATACACTATGTGGTTCCACTTCATGAACTCTACAACGGGAACTTGAAATTAAAAGTAACCACAAATTTTTATGACAAATACAACTTATATTTGCTTTAAAATGTGACCCAAATCGTGAAAAAATAGCTGACCCAGCAGAACAGCCGCACTTTACTCGACATAATAAATTCCTTGCAACTAACCAAAGCTATTTATGTTTGCGTGGATAGAGATATTATTTAAAAAAGCCAGACTTCAAGTTAATAAACTTAAAGATATTATTTGGATCTTTGTACTAATTAAGGGATTTTTCAAAATTTCGACATTTTAAATTTAATATTGCAATATATACGTACATATACTTACAATGTATGATATTAACTGCTACATGTAAACCCATTTTATTACTAAAGCGAAATAGATAAATTCAGGAATTTAACACGCAGATGCAGGAGAAACCTTACGGGCGCAAAAATTATTTAGGCCATCTAAGTACATTTGAAATATATTCTAACGGAAGCCTTCTAAGGTGAAATATCTTCCGCAGTTAAAACCATGATGATTACGAGATCCAAAACAAACCGCTTCGAGTATAAATCATAAAACATATGCATTTTTGCAACGCTCCACTTACAGAATGTAAATAAAATAACGCGCGTATCGCAACCAAGCAACAATTAAACAAATTAGGAGGCTTCGTGTAATTCATTTGTTACGAACTTTTCTCTTTTGCGGTGAAATAAATCATTCTATAGTGATGGTTTTAATAATTATTATCATTAGAAGCAGCGGCGTACCATAATTTTTATGGGCACTTGCTTTACCTGATTCTTGGGTTGTTATATACTTATGCATAATATTTTATATTTTTGTCCAGCCAGTTGTCAAGATTTATAAATTTAAAATAAATGTAACTGATTAATCTTTTGATTTAAAAAAATTGTCTTTAAATCAAAACATTTGCGCTTTATATTTTATGGAAAACTACTGCAGGAGAAATATCAATTTAAAAAGGGAGACGCCTCTCATCATAGAACTTGGAGACAGGCATTATTAAGCGTAAACTAAGAGCAAGCAGTTAATCCGATTTTATTTAGAAAAAAAATCTTCTAGGAACTAAAAGAAAATATAATGAAAACCCACATTTAATAAGTTTACAGTCGCAGCTTATACCAAGTTAGCATTATGTCATGAGTGGACAATATTGACAAGTCTGAATATGTTTCAAGCTCCACCATAGCAAATTTTAAATACAATAAATTTTGAATTACTAGAAACAGTTAGCAACAATAGTAATCATTTTACTACATCTTTCGTGCGAATTCTGAAGCACCTGAAGAATCTACATATTCTAAATAAGTGTTATTTTAATTTATTATTATTATTATTATTATTATTAATTTAAAATAACTACCACACTAAGTAATTGCACATAAATTAAAGCTATGCGCTTCACAGTGGGTCAGGATAACCCAAAAAGTATGACAAATTATTTAAAGGTTATTTTTTGTCGGAAATCATGTGATACAGCAAGTATCACATGCTACTAAATTTGTAAAATTAGAGGACTTGCGATATAAGGATTTTTGGAGTTTGCCAAAAGGAGAAATACCTTAATGTTTCATTGTATTTATGAGGCATTTATTTAGAGAATAGAAGATGCGGCACCTAAAATTCGTTCTGTGATAAATATTTGCACAAGAAATTAGAGTATCTGCCATTGAATGAGTTAATAATGCAGACAAATATCACCTTGTATTCTTTATTCTGAGATAATGACGCAAATTTGCGATGTTTCGATCCGAATAACAAATTATGAAATACATCCAAATTTGGTGCATTTTCTCGCATTATGTTCCCTGTATCTTCGGTACTCTTTACTGCGGGCCTCTTGGGCCTCTTCGGAAAGTTGTCCTATTGCCACTGGACTGGACTTCACTCACTTATTTTATGGATAGATACTGGCATCAATGATACAGGGAAACATAATCGAATAGTTTCTGTCAAATAGATTTTAAAATCATCATGTCTGATAAAATAATATGAAAACTGAAAATGAGTTTTTTATCTAATTTGGTAATTTCGGCGGAAACTGTATAATTTTTGAAAAATGAGCCTGCGCCTTGCTTTGTCTGGTCTGCAATCTCCTAACGACATCGAAATTCATTCTGAATTCTTTTTTTTTCTTCTTGAACAAGTAACTTGTCCGTTCCACGTGCTTGCCATTTTCTCAATTGTAAGCGATAACTAATTTTTGGAAAACATTCTAAGCACCTAATCCACGCATGAAGTGGCCTCATCAAAATATTTTAATAAACGTATTTTCAAATTTCGCTTGAGGACAATGCCTAAATATATATTTTTTTAACATATCTTTTTTTATAAATTTTGCAATATGGGGAAATCTGTAAATCCAAAACTCGCTATGAAACTGAGAGCAGACGAATAAAAAACCTATAATGTTGCTATTATATAGGTACCTTAATATATTTTTATAAAATAGCGAGGCAGCGATGCGCAGAATTTTATTTTTTAGGGAGGTTTATGACACAATGAGCAATCATATAAAAAAAACTGCGATATCGTTTTGCTCGATTCTTGAGAATTTACTTTAGGTGACAGAAGAAGAACACATATTCAACTAAATAACAGTCACGTGGAAACCAAAAAATTAAATTAATATAATCTTATTGATATAAGTAGCCTAAACTTAAATCTATGAAGTTCATCCATTGAAAAATAGTATATTATGCAAGAAGTGCGGTGAACGGCATTTGACTCACGAGTTTATTTGACACTAGCAGAGCGCAGCGGAGCAAGTATTTAATAAAACTATTATTAAAAATTTGAATGCAAAAATCGTTTTTTTTTCAAATCGAAACACTCTCTTTTTATAATTTCATCATGTTTGGTAACAAAAAGGTGATTGTGTAAAGGGTATATTATTTCAAAAGGTTGTAGATTCTCAATGATCACAAACCTACAAAAGGCACTGTTTAAATGATTAATTTAATGGTAATAAAATACTAATAAAAATCTCATGTATCCATCTTTTTTTTGAAAGCTGTAAATAATATATTTTACCATTAGTATTTTCTCCATTATTTTTTTGAAAAATGTAGATTTGAGTTTTTTTGTATTAAAATGAACATAACATTACAAAATGGCTAAGTTAGGGGCATAAAACTGTCAAACATTGATTTCCAAACCCACAGCTAACCAAAATAGTGACGTTTCTGTATTATTAGACTGTTTTTTTCGCCATATTTCGTCGTCACCGCATTTTCACAATGAAAATAGTATATTATGCAACAAATGTGGTAAACGGAATTTAAGTCATGAGTTTATTTGACACGAGCGGAGCGCAGCAGAGCGAGTTTTTAATAAACGAGTGAGTTAAAAAATTTACCGAACGTGTTGCATACTATACTTTTTCTACGACCGTTAGTTTTTGGGTCCATTTTCGCAAAACAACACGAATACATTCACTGACATGACCGTCATAATTGACAAACGTCAAAATTCAAAGCGTGGGAAATATCTTCGAAAACATCCGATTGCTCCCAAATCCGTGCGGTAAAATCCCGGAAATGTCCGAAGTGGCTCGGATTCATGGGAAAGGAAACTGACGTGGTAAAGTGACGCTTCCTGCACGCTAGATCGGTGGGTAATTAGGTATTTTACAGACGGGAGTAGAAAAAGGTATTTACTTATCGTGGTCACAAAACAGGAAGCAGAACTCGGACAGTTTTTTCAATACTTCGGCAAGAAAGCGGAGGCGTAACTCATAATATTCGGACGCTATTATAGTGCATAATTTAGTTTTTTAGACTATGGAGTATAGAGTACATTAATACGTCATAATTCAAAGTAAGAATAATCAACTTTTTAGTAATTTTTATAACGAACGCTACATAGAGTGTTATTAGCCAGCAATAGCTTGTACCTGCGGTTCATTTCGTAGGCGTACGCGCGGGTACAATCAAAATAACGTCCAGCAAACGTGTTACTAGAAAGTTTTTTTCATCAAACGTCGGTTGGTTGTTACAAGGTGCATCGGGAATTGAATTCGCAGCTGGGCGTCAGAAATTACGAACAATTGTTCACAGAAAACAATATAAAAAAGCAACGCGCTTCTCGCGGTTTAGTAGATAATTTTAATTAAAAAGCAGTAAGTCTCTCATTATTGTAGCCGTGTAATGGTAATCATGTTTGCCGAATGCCTACGGATAAATAATGGTTTTGGGTTTGCTACATCCAGTGACCGCAACTGAATTGAAGAAAATGCCCACTGTTAACATTTTTCGGGTCAAATGTTATCAAATTATATAGAAAGTCGGAGTATTAGAGTCCAGCATCATTCTTCTAGTTTTAAAAGTTAAATAAATTTGATTAATTAATCAAATTAAATTCGATCAATAATTCCCAAAATTTAATATATTCGGATTCTCCATATGTCTCAAAATGTTTCAAAGTTTTGAAAAATTTAAGCAGATTGATGACATAGGTGTCCCATTTAGTTGCAAAAATACCGTTCATGCTTACAAAGAATTCGCCTGCGAAGAAGACTAGAGAGAGAGATTCCTAAACCGGAATACTTTCTTTTTTCTTTCTTGCGTTGACGGATGAATGGATGAACTAGTGGTCAGTTACGCTCTTCACTTTTCTAATTAGCAATGTCATGCATTGCGCAATATTCGGCTAATTGTAGGTCTCTTAAGTTTACCGCTCGCAGAAACAACTGTTATCAAAAAATAGCTTTTGTCAGAACAAAAGAGTGAATAGAATGTACATATGAGTGAAAGTACCTCAATTCGTAGGCGTAGGTTTTAATGGCATTTAGATTTTTTCTTTCAGATCAGTAAACTGGGATTGGAACAGTATTTATCTCAAATTTGACAAATTATGCTAGGAAAAATATACAAGCTTATACTTTGTTACACATAGTCGAAATTATACCCATTTGTAAGAACGTCATGCTGGTTGCCAAAAACGCATTTTCGTATAAATATTAGAAATTACAGGTGGCTTATTGGTGACATTTTCATTATATGGCGTTGGGCAAAAATATCACGTTTCCTTGATAAAATTAAGGCATCAGTGTTCTTTATACATGTTGAATTTTCTTTTTGGCCTTACCTAAAAATTTAGAGGCAACTTTCGACAAGTTAATAAACTGTTTGACCGACAGTATAAAAATGAATAAATATCTGACAGCCATGTTTTTCTTTATTGTCACCGCTGTTTGGAATATATATTAAATAAAGATAAACAAATGGTTGTAATTCCAACTTTACTTTACTTTAAGTACCGTGTTTTCACTGATTCGTAGGGTCCAAATGGTAATGGTTAAACCGTTGCTTTATGCTATTTTGCAAAAAGCACATAGGAGAAAAAGTATGTTTCAAAACCCAGCAACCTAAAGAAACGCACAACACGTGACTCGGCCTGTCGTTATGTTTGTATGGTGTGCCGCTCTTTAGAAGCTTAAAGTATTTCATTCATTTATATTATTAAACTCACAAAACTATACAGTGTTCTTTAAAGAACATGCGGCGAAGTTCAACTAGAGATTCGTTATCTAAACGAGAAGAAAAAAGTCCATATAAAGGTTTAGTTTCCATGATATTGGCTGTCGAATATAAAAAGGTCTGTTTTCAATATTTATTTATTTTAATTAATTTTAATTTCACGGACAGAGTCCATTTCTACATAAAACTTAGAAAAAATGTTCAATTAAATTACAGGTTGATACAAAAGAAAAAACTAAAAGTAAAAGGCTAGGCTACAATCTCACAAGCTGAAAAGAGAAAAATAAATAACTAATGTGTATCTTATGTTATGCTTGCTTGAATCGGATTCCCCAACCTACCCTCAGTAGTGAAAAAGTCCAAATGCTCTTTCTCATTGGCCAGCCGGTCCGCCCTTGCGATGAATGTATTACGTCCATAGGTGGTACGGTACAAAAAATGTGCTATTTAGATGAGTTATTCGTATTGGTACCAAAAACCCAATTTTTGACAGAATGGAGGGACAATAAATTTGAACAGCAACATCAGGTCGGTTTCGTCGTGACAGGTAGCTATATCATTGATAAATATGAGACAGAATAGCGACCCTAAGTGAGAGCCTTGAAGCACCCCCGAAGTAACTGGAAAAGGTTCCGATAAGCAATTTCCAAGTCTAACAACCTGACGCCGACCTTTTATACTTTAGCTACACATTTTACCAAGGACCATGATTCACCCTATCAAACGTTTTGCAAAAATCCGTGTAAACAGCGTCAACCTGGTTTCTTGCCGCCAAAGCACCAGCGATTGAATATGATAAATATTTTCTCGACTTTGTTGAAAGTTTGCTATAAGAGATTAACATTGTCCAGTACCGCCACCCGAGATTTCTTTGAATATGCCACTAAAAACATTTTCCATAAAATTAGCAGCAAAGAAAATTATGAAAATGATTACAGCTTCATTGCACGCACGTAGCCTACGATTTTCTAACACTGTTACAAACTAAGTGTCACCTGACTTACGTTTCTTTAAAGTTTTTTTGTGAAACTCTATATGCAGTTTACAATTAAAAGAATAAGGATGGTACTCACAGTTTCTGACTTATGTTAGGTCACCGGGTCACCCTGTAGAATGCTATTTTTTATCAAAAAAGGGAGAAACTTAATCTCCGACAAATATAACAATTATCCAGCTATATCTCTGCAAAATTACTCTCTTAAGTTAAAATACTTGTATAAATTGTATCTGCTTAGGATTATTCAAAATTCAACAACGAACATTGTGGACCAAAATTAAAATTTTGGGTTTTTGGTATTAGCTTTTCGAGTCATATTGATGTGTTTTTTAGTAATTATTCATTTGGGTTTTTGATACCTTAATACCTTCTGAACTAATCAATCGGCAAATACCGACGACTATAATTGCAGCTTAACAATTAATAATATCGTTAAACATATTATAACAAAAATTCTAATTTTCGCTTCTTGTAATAAACTTAATAGTTTTTTTTTTAATTTTTAATTTAAAGCGCATCATGAAAAAAAAAAGAATTCTGCCAATATCATCAACAAAAAAGCAACGGACAACTTTTTCCCAGAAAAATTATTTTT
Organism: Cylas formicarius; assembly: GCF_029955315.1. Classification (NCBI taxonomy): domain Eukaryota; kingdom Metazoa; phylum Arthropoda; class Insecta; order Coleoptera; family Brentidae; genus Cylas; species Cylas formicarius. Next base: position 18,791,143 of record NW_026844264.1, on the reverse strand, counting down.
TATTACACACACTTAAAGCCTGGAATAATGTAATGACGTTTATTTTATAAAAATACTTCACAACTTTTGTAATCTGTAATGAGCGTGATATAGGTATGGTATGGTAGAGACCAGAATGACTTATTACGAGGCCTTAAAACCTTAATTTTTGTAATGTATTTCTTCCAAATGTTTAATAATCTCATCATAATATTTTTGCTGTATACCATTATTTTATACTCGTATAAGTTTATTTTAGTAAATCACCGCTACGTATTATTAAGCAGGAAAGGGCAATTCACTCGAAAATGGCAAAATAACGCCAAAGGTGTTCCGAGAATTAACAACACACTTGTTTAAATAAATTAAGCCTGCGATGAAAAAGACAACCAGGCACCGTATTATTTGGTGCGTAAATAATTAAGTTATTACTTTATTTCAGACTTTATTGCTCTGTTAGTTTTTATGACAAAATTATTACAACGGGATATTGTTTTTGCGATAACCACATTATGAATGGGAAAACGACAATTAAAATTAATTACTTATTTTGTTGTGTAACACCGATTTATGCATTTTTGAGTTTGCCACAAAGGAAGTGAAATATAAAATGGATTTTGCGTTATGACGGCTTACTTACGTTTACGGGGAGAGATTTTCAGCCAGTCAGCCCATCGCGGAACCTGGAATAATAAAATAAATATAAGATTTTATCAAAAACACAGATTTGATTTAGAACGTTGCAAAATGGTCCATAATACAGGTGCATTAAGTAATTTAAAATTTAATTTAATTTTAGCTTATTTATCAAAGTTTACAGAATACTGCTATCGCAGCTTTATCGGCTATTAAAATCTTGGCGCCGAAACATTAATAAAAATAATATATGTTATACACAGTATTCCAAAAAACTTTCTAGGACAAATACAATATTGTAAAAGTACGTTCATAAATATGTAGCCTTCAGGTTAAACGGTTCAAAATACCAAACCTTATTTTTCCATAAAAACGGTATTCTTGTTTAAAGTAATAAAATACTTTTGGATTTATTTGAGCTTAATAAATTATTTTAAGTAATTTTTATATCTGAGAACAAACAACCTATATAATAATGATTGTTTCCGAAACAGTCATAAAGTACGAATACTTTAAATTACTTGGAACTTATCAACATTTTATCGTTCAGCTTTTTAAACAGTACTCTGTGAAAAAATGACCGAATTCCAATCCTCTGGTGTTATTTGCACATCTGTTAAATGTTGTCGGTATCAATGAGTTGAAATGGTTGCTAAAATTTCCAGATTGGAATAACTTAAAACTTGGGAAAAGAGCTAATAAAATAGAATGTTTTTCGACAATACAGCCACAAACAGCTTCAAATCGCTAAGAAAATATATTAGTGCATCTATCTTGAGAGGACGAAAATCAGGCTGGAGCGACGGAAAGTCAATCTACGGTAAATTCTAGATCACGATGCTATCATTCCAATAGAACCAAACATAGAAAATATAAAAATGTGCGTACCAAATGCAACAAATAAGTATCTCCAGAAGACTTTTTTATTCAAATTTGCCAAAATGATAGAAGTTTTTTGGGAAATAAATGTAAATAAATGTAAGATTACTTAATTTAACAAAAAAAAATACGATTAAAAACAGGGATGTCAGTCCTATGTGATATTTTTAAAGTCTGTCTATTAAACGGTATGTAAATTAACGTTATTTCTTAATATTCTACTTATGTTAGCAATTAACGGAGCGTTTTTTGAAACATCCGTTAAGAATTTTCATTTATGTGTTTATGGTTCCAGCTCTTAGTGACGTCAATTGTTAATTTGGATGAAATAAATGTTTAGTTTAGTATAACTTTGACCCTGTGTTCCCTGATCAAAGAAACCAATTATGTCCTATCTCTTTTACGAAAGCCGTTTGGTACTGGTTGACGGGGCTTATACCTCATACTTTAATTTGCAAATTATTGCGTATTTTGTAATTCTTAAAATGACACATCTGCAGATACATTTTGAATAATTTGCGCTTTTTGGATTTAGTTTTAATTTAATTACTTTTAGACATTTACTTTTAAACCCCATATATCATATTTTCAATGCACCTGTGTTCGCGGTGCTTTTACTTCCAGTACGCGTTGACTTTCACATAAACATAAATTATTTAGCTATCTATATGAGTTTGTCATATTGTCAGGAACGTATAAACTGCGAAATTAAAGTCAGCGTAAACTCGCGAATTTATTCGGATGAAACATCTGCGCGGTGCACTATGGAGAACGATTCTTCTTTCTTCCGCATTTGATATGGTTCAATTCGCTTGGAAAAAATTATTAGTCATAATCTTTGCCTTTCTCAAATTTTTCGTAGCTAAAATCAGTTATATTTAGGCAGTTTAAGCTGAATATCTCTGGTGCTATATGTTCAAGTCCAGGTACCCCAATTATTAAAAACATTTGGCCGCGTCAATAGTCAAAACTGTTAAGCGATGGTTGTCTGACCACAAGGTCAAACATTAAAAAATAATCACAATAATAATAATTCACAGTACTTTTCTTAATTGTTTGATCTTATGGCTGTGTTTTAATTAATTAATTAATTAATTAATTTATTGATTCGTTATTTTTTTACAAGAAAACTTACACAAAAGCTGTTCCATGCCAATACGATTTAACAAGAAATAAAAAAGAATTTTGAATTTTGTGTTCCCTCTTGCAAAAAGATAAATAGGAAAAAATTATCCGTTTAACAAAAGAAGATTAAAAATTAGGTAACAAAAAAAAAATAATAAAGTTCCTAAATCCTAAATATTCGCTTGGTATTGGAATATTCTAGTTGCTCATTGCGATTCATCAGTCAGCCGCCCCTGAAATGCCAAATTTTGATGGTGTCATAGAAGAATAGAGCACTTTTTTGTCTAAAGTACCAATCACCATTATTTATCTCATGTTATTTGTTAAATTTACGTTTTGATATATTTGGTTAGTCTTGGGGTTAGTGTGACTGACATTTTTTCTGTTCTGTTCTCCCGTTGCAGACATCTTCCAGTCTTCGTTAGGTGTAAAACACACCTGAATTTCTCGTATTTAGTTGTACTGAATTTCGGTTTTTGTGAGTTTATGAAACAAGAATTGCTTTTTGTGAATAATGCAGGTACTTTTGGCGCCAATATCGAAAAATATTGGAAAAGGACATTCAATCTGCGTATAATAATAATAAGACCCATTCGCAAAATTTGACAGTTTTCAATTTGCATTTGATTTTTTTTCTAGCAGAATATTGTCCAAATATGCTCAGATCCAAAGTCTAGGTGAATTTGTGAAATAATCGCAACTGTTATTGTTTTTATAATAGATACTTTTTTTATTAATTTGAATGGTATAACTATAATATTGAGTACTGAAGATAGTTTACTAACTCAATAAACCATTCGATTGCAATATTTATTTCGATATCTACTTCCCACTATTTTGATGATGAAATGTTCCACTGGCGGACAGCTTAGCCAGTCAAGATTTGGGTATTTCGTGCCAGATTATTCTGTCAAAATTCGTAACTGTCAAAGAGAAGGCAAGAATAACAATAGTAGTGTACTCCACACATTAAGCAGTGTAGAACCTTTCTAGCGTTTCAAGTATTTGTTTATTTAATAATTTAGAACACAAATCAGTTCTGAGAAAAATCACAAACATCCTAAAATGCCACTATAAATTGAGAAAACTTCGAAAATAAAAGCTACATTGACAGATTAATATTGGTCTGATTATTAAGAATATAAGAGTGTTAGGACATTAACCAAGCAGTAAGATAATGATTCATATTTTTTGTTTACCCGTTTCTGTTTCTAGGCGTAATTAATTGTGTGATTTGACAAAAAAAATTGTCAATAGTATGTAAGTTTAGATATCACTACTTCTGTAGTTAACTAAGAACGTTTGTTGGATTCTTACTTGAGAGCTTTCCATGTCCCAAAGTGACTATCGCAGAGGTCCGTTAGTAGGCAAAACTGTGTTTGCTAAGCATATAACTGAATATTTCGTCACTAAATATTTATTAAATTGTTTAAAGTGTCAGCATTAATTTAAATTGATATATGGCTACCTAAAGCAGTTAAATATGGGTAAAGTAATAACTTACAATGTCTAGTAACGAATCGCGCCTTCGCAAAAATACCGATAAGAGATGCCAATTTGAATAATGTTTCCACTAAGTGAGAACGTCTTGCGATGCACTTCCCAATGATATACGCGTCGGGCTTTATGTATTGCGATTTTTTGCGCAGTTATACGTTACTGGAAAAAAATGCCTACGGAATATTAATAACGGTACCGGTGAAAATAAGGTTTCATTTCTTTTAAACCACTATCCAAAATGTAGCGAACAGCTGAAATAGGCACACTTTTCGAAAATTTCAAAGATCAGTAAACACTGACAGACAGACATGACAAGTAAAGGCGCATTTTATGCCAGCGCAAAACTTGAAGCTTTTATATCTTTTTTTCATGTTCCCTCTGCTTTTCGGCTATTGAAGGTGACTTCAGTTATTGATTAGTATAGCATAGCATATATAATAAAAAATATTAAATTCAAGAAACGGGGCGACAGCCTTTACTTGGCCTGAAAACAGGCTACAATTCATGCTTCATATGTCTATAAGTAAAATATAGGGTGAGAATTTGAAAAATCATCATCTATAACAAAGATCTAAGTAAAACCCACAAAACTGTTTTGACTGACGCTGCTTGCGAAACGATTCGGCGACATTAAAGGAACAATAATCAGAGGTGAGCACAACCTTTGTAGATATGTCAAATACCGGGCATTGTATGCTAAACACGAATCAGAAAAGTTAATAATCTATTATATGGCACGTTAAATTGCACAACAGAAAAAGCGTTGGTATAAGTAAGTGGAAGTAAACATTTCTCTGTGTCTTAGTAACAACAGAACAATTACACAATTAATAACAACGGAGAATTCGCTACTCTTGGTTAGTTACACCAAATTGATACTCCTTCAAATTATTTTCTAAATTAAATGAAAATCACGAAGAAATGTGTTACCTTTGTTTGCAATAAATATGACGAATAGACACACACGAACGTAGTTGTTTTCCTAAAAACGAACTTTATTCATGTGACAAAGCACACTAGGCTCACACTGACATTTAGAACTAGGTGTACATGTTATTGTAATTAATCTTTTTGATGATCATTTGGGCAATTTGACATTTTTTTAGTTAAGCAGACTGCTTTGAGCTGTTACATAAGCGGCATAATAATAATTTTATATGTTCTCTCTCCAATTATTTAGCTATTGCAACAAAATAAGTGAATGAAGTTATAAAAATAATTCAGATTTCATCCAATGGACTGGCAATTCATAAGTGAAACTATGAATCATATTAAATAAATTAATACAAGAGTTAAATGCTTTTTTCTATTCCCGTCTGTAGAATAGTAGAAAAAGTATGGTATGCAACATGTTCGATAATAGTATATTATGCAGCAAGTGCGGTACACGGCATTTAAGTCACGAGCCGAGCGCAGCGTTGCGAGTGTTTAATAAATGAGTGACTTAAAAAGTTTACCGAACGTATTGCATACTATACTTTTTCAACGACCGTTAGTTTTTGGGTCTATTTGCGCAAAACAACAAAAATACATTCACTGACATGCCCGTCAGAATTGACAAACGTCAAAATTCAAATCGTGGGAAATATCTCCGAAAACACTCGATTGCTCCCAAATCGGTTGCGGTAAAATCCCGGAAATGGCCGAAGCGGCTCAGATTCATGGGAAACGAAACTGACGTGGTAAAGTGATGCTTCCCACCTGCTAGATCGGTGTGTAATTAGGTATTTTACAGACGAGAGTAGAAAAACTTTTTGGGTCACTCGTTTATTATACCCTTGCTCCGCTGCACTTCGCTTGTGTCAAATAAACTCGTGAGTCAAATGCAGTTTACCGCACTTGTTCCATAATATACTATTTTATACCCTCTGTAAAATACCTAATTTTACACCAATCCAGAGTGCGAGAAGCGTCACTTTACCACTTTCTTTATTCCAAGGATCCGAGTCACTTCGGTTAGTTCTGGGGGTTTGGCAGCAATCGGATGATTTCAGAGATGTATCTCGCGGCTATAATTTTGACGTTTGTCATTTCTGACGGACATTTTAGTGAATGTATTCATGTTGTTTTGCATAAATATACTCTAAAACTAATGGTCGTAGAAAAAGTATAGTATGCAACACGTTTGGTAATAGTATCTTATGAAACAAGTGTGTTAAACAGCATTTGAGTCATGAATTTATATGTCACGAGCGGAGCGAGTTTTTAAATAACGAGTGATTTGAACATTTGTTGCACAATATACGATTAAAAATATAAAAATAGTTTTGGTTAGGTTGCACTCTTAGAATGTGCATTTCGATGTTCGCTTAATTGGTAGTAATACTTTTGGAGTCACCTTTGGGTCTAATTAAAATCATTGATTTTATCCATGTCTTGTATTTTGCGTTTATCATTACACTATCAAAATTGTAACCATAATTGACGAATTAAACAAAATTTGCATGCTATGTATCTATGTTTTGCAAGAAGCGAGTCCAAAGCGGAAACAACATAATTAATTTGACTACTTTTCTCCATTAATCAGACATTGTAAATCCCTTTTATAGACATAACGTGAGTTATTGACGATCCATTATAATTTTCTTAAAAAAAAAACTTGATTTGTCCGTTGAACGTTTTGCACATAAAGCAAACCTTGTAAGAAGTCCTTATAAGGAACTTAAGTTTTTGATGATCCATTATAGTTTTTCTTTAATAAAATGGGATTTATGAATTGAACGTTTTGCCGAGCAAACACACTACCATTAATTTACACGACACTGTGGCGCATAAATCAATGTGATTTAAATGAAGTCATTAAAACAAGACACCCAACAAACAACGTGCGTGGTGTAACTTAGTTTCCGGCCGCTACTAGACAGTACATTAGAAAAACTAAGTGAAATCCTACGTGAAAACCCGCAGGTCCACTATTAATTGGATTGTTTCAGTAGTATTATAAACATTAAGAAAGACGAGTACCTCTTTTAATTAAGTCTCAAATGCACTGCCCATTCCACAATAATAAAATAAATAAATAAATAAAAATCCTTTAATTGGGGGACCATTCAATTGTTTGGTGAATACTATTAGTTCCACTGGAAATTGAAAAGCCAATATGTGCTTCTTGTTAGTAAAATGTCAATACACCCAATATATTATTATTATTAACATTATTTATTTCTTAAATATTTTGTTTTAAAATTATGAAATAGCTACTTCGAAATTTTTCGTTTCTGGGGCTCAAATGTTATGAGAAACTCACTACGTGGCTCCAACGAACATTGACCACCTGCAACCCTTTGGCGGCCTGAGGGTGTTTGCAAACCCGTTGCAATTTAAATTGTATTGAATTTTTTATTTTTAAAAATAAGTTAAATTTGAAAAAATATATTTTCCAAGAAACTTTTCATACGAAATAGGAACATTTCAAAAGTTTTTAAGCAGAGTTTATCGTTTACGAGTTACTGATATTAATTTTTTTTATGAAGCCCAGTGTTTAAATTTAAATTCTTAAAAAAACGGTTTATTCTCAATTTTTAAAATGGCTTAATTTTTCTAGGTTAGCTTGCAGAAGCAGAGGATGAGTCGATTGGCAATTAATTGCAACAAACGAGGCTTGCTGGAGGTCGTGGGATCGTTTCCCACATTGGGTCTTGTGACGTCACGAAAAAGTGATACCAAAGTGAATTACAGTAGCCAAATAAAAAGTATAGGAAAAAGCAAAATATTTCTTTGACATTTCTGATTTAGTGCAGCGCTCCCTACCGTATGAAAGCTGCGTACAAACTGCCAGTTTTTCGAATTGTCTGTGCGGTCCCCATACATAATTTCCATGACTTTTATCAATTCTGACGGTCGGGTCATACGTCAGTTTGTTGTATAATATATTAACGCGAGTAGGGTTTTACAGTTTAATGAGGACGTATTACTCTCTTGTATCAATCTTAAGAGTTTAGGAATAGTATATTACGCAAAAGTATGGTAATAGTATATTGTGCAGCAAGTGCGGTAAACGGCATTTGACTCACGAGTTTATTTGACACGTGTTGCATACGACCGTTAGTTTTTGGGCACATTTTCGCAAAACAACACGAATACATTCACTAACATGACCTTCAGAATTGGCAAACGTCAAAATTCAAGGCGTGGAAAAGTCCGAAGTGGCTCGGATAGGTCGGAAACACAACTCAAGTGGTAAAGTGACGCTTCCCGCACTCTAGATCGGTGTATAATTTGGTATTTTACAGAGGGGAGTAGAAAATAGTAAATTATTCAACAAGTGCGGTAAACGCCATTTGGCCCACGAGTTTATTTGACACGAGTGGAGCGAGTGTTTAATAAGCTAGTGACTTAAAAAGTTTACCGAGGATATTGCATACTATACTTTTTGGGTCCATTTTTGCAAAATAACACAAATATATTAACTGACATGACCGTCAGAATTGACAAACGTCAAAATTCAAGCCGTGCGGTAATATCTCTGAAAATATCAGATTGCTCCCAAACCCGTGCGGTAATATCCCGGAAATGTACGAAGTGGCTCGGATCCGTGAGAAACGAAACTGACATGCTAAAATGACACTTTGCGCACGCTAGATCGGTATGTAATTGTGCATTTTAGAGAAGGGAGTAGATAAATGGTGGATATGAAACTGTTGATAATTTATTTATTTAAATTGTAATCAACACAATTAAAAAACACAAATTTCTTGCCGAAAGTCAAAAATTACTTCACACGGTATAATTAAAGAAACATCGGTACATAAATTTTAAACCTATATTTATACAGCATCGACGACTCCTAAAAATGTAACGGCCGGTATAATTCGCAGTTTACCATATTATGCTCGCACTAATTAAATTTTTATTAGCCCTCGATTGCCATCTATGCACACTTGAGAAGAAATCCTGCCTCTGTCAGGCATAATGATAGTAACTAAGTGTTCTGTGAAGCCACTAATAGAGAAATTTAATATGGTAAGTTTTTGTAAGTCGAGTATTTTCCTTTACCTCTAATAAACGCATAAATTAAATTGAAAAGTACCAATATGTTATTTAAAGTAGATTAGCCGAACGATTTCCGCGGTCTGAGTGTATTTTTCTAATGAACGCTTAGTTAAACCTGAAAATTGCGCTGTAATTTTTCAAGGCGATTTATGTTATCTAATTGCTTGGAATCCGAATATAATTTATATTCTACTTGAGCAGAAAACACCCTGAAAATTATTCTTGGTGACAAGTGAGTGACGCGCAGTGTTTTGCAGCTTATAAATTACAAAATCAAAACGTTAGCTGACCAACTTTTCGTCACCATTTTCTATGTTACCACGGAAACCTGAGCAAGTTTTTTATACTGTGGTGTACTTTTGTTTCCAACCTCAAGATGTTAATTGGCTCAAACTTTATTTTCAAAAGCATTTAATTTTCAAAGATAAACGGAATCAAGCATTTTACTTAAATGTTATTAAAGATAAAGATACATACTATTCATGACCTTCTCAAACAAATTTATTGACAACAACTCTTAAAAATTCAATATTGAGTTCCACTTCTACATAAGTTGCCTGTGGTAAGATTTCCCAGTATAATCTCACCTTATAACGTATCTGTTGTACACCCAGATGTAGCAACCCGTTCAGCCTTCTGCCTATCATTTTCCATACAAGTTAAATGGCGACAGTCTGATGACTTAAGGGCCACGCAAAAAGAGTTACACTAGCTTGCTCTCCTAAATCATAACGTTCCTAGTAAGCCAGTCCACTCTCATGCTTGATGCAGAATTAAAGTTGGCATCTTTTTACACTATGGCGCAGTCTCCTAAGGCCATCATTAGCCTACAAACAAAACCAATCACTGGAAACGACCCTATGCAGTTCTTAATTTCTGAGAACCCGTTCTTAACACCGTGTTAGCGGTAGCTGTCCATGTCTATTGGATAATGACGGTAGGATCCAGGATGATATGACTGTAACCCATAAGCGTTAATTCGTGAATATCCGTAGCTACTTACCATTAATATCGGTGGTGCTGAAACGATCTCTAAAGGCACTAATCAATGCTAGTTGAATTTAAATTCATCGCGAAAAGATACATTTACCATTTGCATATAAAAATCACTATAATTTCAGCAATCCGTTAATCATTATCCCACTGCATGGAGTGTTGAAGTCTGGTTCTGATTTTTTGAATTACGCGCTGTATAATAGACTGCTATATTGCATGTGTTATTTTAAATTGAGATTCCTATGAGATGCTAGAGTGTATCTTCTACAAAAATAGTCAATACAGTTGTTTCTATTGATTTGTATTGTATTATATTATATTCTAGACTTTTTCAAATTGCCAGTGCTTTCACGACGTTGTCCAACATCTGGTAATATACGTGAATGTATTTTGGGAAAATCTTTTTATCACCTGTCTCTGTAATACTTCCCAAATTCTGAACAAACCATCTATGTGGCGCAACTGATGGCACCTAATTTCTATTTGTATTAGACGAATCTATTCTGGTATTCCAAGATAACAAGAAACAATGACATTTGGTGCAACTATTTTGGTGTCTAAGGAGAAAGTTTGAAGCCCACACAAACCATGCGTTTTTCTGGAAGACAACAGCTATGGTGTTATATTCTTCTTTTGGTTAGTCACCTTATGGTACGTAGTTGCTAAAAATACTCCATTTTAAATACATAACTTTAACATTGTTTAAGTGCTAAAATCTTCGGTAGAAATTAAATAGTTTTTTTTGTCACCCTGTTTATACATTCTAATACATTTTAAATTCATAACTTTAATATTGTTTAAGTGCTAAAATCTTCGGTTTAAATTAAATAATTTTTGTTGACACCCTGTTCATACATTCGTGTATATTAATTAGGAATCTATAACGCGCAATTTACTTCGACTCGTTATTTTACACCTGCAAAATTAACTCGCCGAAAAAAAGCACTTCGGTTTAATTTGAAATAGTCTGCGGCAGTTAACCTAGAAATATTTTGGGATTTCCAAACAAGAAACGTCCGCGGGTATCAATAACACCGAAAACAACTCGTCCGATTTGGTGCTATCTCGTTTCTTTTTCTCGGCTATTGTCACGCTCCAATTATCATGTACAATGTGTAACAGACTTTTCGGCTCGCATCAGCGATTTTTAGACAAAACGCGATTTATATCGCCCAACTTATCTGCATATTCATATCTTCCGCATTTTTATGGTTCACAAGAGCCTATATTATAGCCTATTCTATCCCTAAAAAAGATAATTATATAAGATTGCATTTCATTTTGTCGTTTCAAATTATATCATTGTATTTTCTTTCTAAGCCGATTCTACGCCATTAAAATATCGAGCAATATTCCGACTGACCCACACATCGGCGACTTTTTCACATTAGTTTTATTAAAATTAGATTATATGTAATTGTAGTAGTTATTCTGGTATTATTTAGAACTACCGCTATGTTCTTGTATTTGTATAGTTTTGCATAAAAAAGGAAACATTGAATTACGATTTCACCAATTTGACTAAGCGGTTTACAAATTTGTGATATTTAATATTCATTTTCGGTCAAGTTACTGAGAATTATTAATATTGTCTGTATAGGAGAGTGTATTGCTGAAAACTTTTTAGATTTTTTTTTAACTGCATTAGTTAAAATAAAAATATGTACTCTTGTTTGCTTTTTCTAGAGAAAAAGTACATTTCTTCGCATTTTAGTCCATGCTGAAATCAATTTAATTTTTTTGTTTAATATTCGTTCACAAGGTCGAACTTTTGTGAAACATAATTATTGAGATTTTAAATTTTAGAAATGGTTTCCTTAGAGAATCGTATCTCTATAATTATGTGATATTTTCACATTGGTATAAAATCACTCCATTTTTAATATAAGCAGCTAAGTATCCTTTAAGTATGGTACGAAGCTCAACTGGTTAGTTATAAATAAAAATTATGGATAGTTGTTGTTCCGTAATAATTTAAAAAAACACGTTTTTTATTGAAACGTACAAATTGAAAAAAGGAATTATTTATTTAATGATATCTTAAGCAAGTGTCCCTTTTTTCAATTAAAGGCTCAACAACCGCAAAAATATTTTTGTTTGTTTTTTATCATACAGGATGTTCAAAAATAATGGGTTTAGGTGCCAACTTAGTCCACCCCTGATAAACTAAACGAACTGTATATGTTTCAATTTTATGTCAAGCTGTACAAAATTTGTCATGGTACTTTTTCTCGTTGCTTCAAAAACCTATAGAATGCAAATACTATTATGAATATATTATTTTAAGAAAGAAAATAAAAATCACATTTTAAAACCCTCTATGCATTATAACGCATTTACAATCAAAACACAAACAAAATTTCTAGACTTGATGAACCATTTTGTCTGTATAAGGAAATGTACTTGCAAACTTGCATATGTTGAATGAATGAATTAATATTGTGTAAATAAAGTAAAAAAAGGACTTCATATAAACGTACAGTGCGGTAAACAGTATTTGACTTTTCAAGTCACTCGTTTGTTAAACACTCGCTCTCCTCGTGTCAAATAAACTCATAAGTCAAATGCCGTTTAACACACTTGTCTCGCAACATACTATTACCAAACGTATTGCATACTATGCTTTATCTACCACCATTAGTTTTATGCAAAACAACACGAATACATTCACTAATATGTCCGTCAGATATGACAAACGTCAAAATTCAAGCCGTGGGATATATCTTCGAAATCATCCGATTGCTCCCAAACCCATGTGGTAATAACCCCAAAATGTCCGAAGTGACTCGGATCCATGGGATAAGAAACTCACGTGGCAAAGTGACACTTCCCGGACTCTAGATCGGTGTATAATTAGGTATTTTACAGAGCGGAGTAGAAAATAGTATATTATGCAACAAGTGCGGTAAACGACATTTGACTCACGAGTTTATTTGACACGAGCGAAGCGCAGCAGAGCCAGGGTTTAACAAACGAGTGACTTAAAAAGTTTACCGAAGGTGTTGCATACTATAATTTTTTACGAAGGTCGTTTTTCGGTATATTCACATACATTCACTGGCATGACCGTCAGAATTGACAAACGTCAAAATTCAAGGCGAAAATCGAAAACATCCGATTGCTCCCAAACCCATGCGGTAAAATGTCGGAAATGTCCGAAGTGGCTTGGATCCGTGGGAAAACGAAACTGAAGTGGTAATGTGGCGCTCCCGCACGTAGATCGGTGTGTGACGGGAATAGAAAAAATATTTTTTTAGAAGATTTTTTTATAATATGGTGTTTGCTCGATTTTGTTGAAATTTGGCAAACTCATTTGCTTTGCTTTAACTAGGTTAAAATTTTCAAGTCCAGAGCCGAATACCTTAAATATTTTGCTAAAAGTACGCCTTTTATAAGACTTGATTGGTTTTCGTATCTTGACTAATTTTCGTTCTCATTTCGAAAAATAAAATCTTGAAGTGGCAAAACATAATTTTAAAAACACAATAAACTTGGTTCTAAAAAAGAAGAAAGTTATGAAAATGACAACCATCATCTTCACTATAGTCAGCCCTGTTTATATGAACTTTTTCTCTTTTTCTGAAACATTTTTCAATTTTAATCAATTATCAATCTATTTCTATGAAAACATCGACAAACATCAAATTATTATCAAGTATTAAAGAATATATCAGACATTATTGTTAAAATGATATCATCAAACTGAATATCTTGAAACGCCAGAGCTACGCCCATGTCCTCGAAGAAATAAAAAGTCACTTTGCAGTGATTTATAATGCAGATGTTGGATGTGGAAGCTACAAGAAATGAACTTTTCACTCGTGACAGGTTCAATAAAGCAATATTAAGTAGTCCTTCTGTCGGACGCAAGCTGGTTAAGAAGGAACCGTGATTTTAAACTTCCTTTTTTATTTTGTTTCCCTTATAAATGGAATACAAATTGTTTAATTTTATTATAATTGTTATTACGTGGCTCATTAGGTTTTTTACCGTCTTCTGGGATCCGATGTGAGAAGCCATCGCTTTTTTTCGGCCGAAAACTTTCCAAATACTTTGTTTATATAAAATTTTTAGTTGTATTAGTAAGTATATTTGTTTTCCTGTGTTACTATAATATCTGCGCATATTGTAAATCTACGACTCAGAAAACAAACTCTCAAATGTGAAAAATACTTTATTGTTGGATGCGTTATTATTATTGTATAATAGACCTTACTCGTATGAGGTAAAATTTTTCTCCACAGTAGACCTTTCCTGAAACGAAAGATTAATTAAAAGTTCCCTATATTAGGAAGCGGAAATGTGGAGAATCTCAGAAAACAAAAAGAGGCTAAATAAATGAATACATTCAGATAACGATTGGAAATATCCCAGAATCGAAAACATACGTATCAATTCAGAGCGAGAAGATCACTAATATTAGATAAGAAGATTATCAGATGGAATGTGAATCAAATCTCAAAAAGCGTGAAGGACCCAGAAACCGTTGGAAAGAAAGGGTTGTGAGAAAAATGCGCTCAGGAGACTTGAGAGAAGGATAATTGAACGATTGTCGTGGAATATTTTACTATGACAAAAATATTTATATGAAAATAACAAAAAACAACAAGGTATTTTAAAATATTTGATTTGATTTATTGATTTGAAGACTTGCTAAATCGACTTAAAAGTTAATTCTGAAATGAAAATATTGATACAAGTAATAAAGCTGGTCATCAAATTTTTTTGTTAAGATATAAACAAATATTTTCTACTACTAACATCATAATTTAATAATAATAAATTTATTGAATGATTTGTAAATTGCTTTTTCAACTGTACTTTTTCTAGTGGTTGGTAGTTCTGTGCAAGTGAACAAATTAAAATTTTTCAACATCGTTAAGTGAAATCCGAGCAAGTTTTAATGTGGAGTTTCCCACGAAATCAAAATAAGATAATAAATTTCGTGATTAAAAACAAGCCTGTAGTAAAAAAATCTTTAATCCATTTTTAATACAGGGGAACGCCAATAATCGCAAACGATATGATCTTAAACAGGATCTTGTGCCGAAATTTCGTTTTGGGTTCCGATATATTTCATTAATTCAAGAAAAATATCGTCCTTATCAATTTTGAATTTCAGACACGCTACGTTAAAGTAACTTTGCTTGTCTCGCGTCTAAAGAAATATTTTATGGTAATACAATGGGACTAAGGCAGTGGTAGCGTATGATAGATATTTTCGGTGAAACAAGCACCGGTCCAAGGTTGAGGTATACGTCTAGCTATACAACTAAGCATAGTTGGTTTGTAGTCGACAAAATTATGAATAAAATATGTCTATATAATATGTCTACTATAACAAAAGTACACCAAAATAGAGATTTGTTTTTTTTATTTATTAATAAAGATACAGTATAGTATAGTATAGTATAGTAGTATAGAGAAAACCGTTTTGGTAGAAATTATCAACGGCAACAAATTGGTTTTATTATGTGCTCATTTACGCAGTTTAGGGCTCCAATATTATTCCCAATTTTCCTCTCCAAACTACAATTTTTTTTTACATTTCTGTGTTTATTGCTTAGGAACATTAGATTAGAAAATTTTTTAGATAATATATATTAGAAGTCACTAGCCGCCGACAGTTGTGTGGAGTAGATTTATATTTCAAACAATGTTGGAATTTCGAATTGGGTTTACAAGGGCTGTGTCTACAGTAAAACCGATATCAGTGAGAAGCAAATTCAATTTAAATCGTTTGATCTCGCAGACGGGATAGTAATGTTTGCGAACTAAACACGATTATGAAATGAAGTGCTAAAAAAGATTATTTTGTAGAGCAGTTGTTTAATAGGGTAGAATAATGCCAACTGTTCTTATCTAATTAATATGGAGTTATTTTTTATAGGTTAAACGAACGGGTATGTTGCAGAATTTGTAAAATATTTACGTTTGAATTATTGTCTAAAATTTAATTTTGAAACTTTTTTTAACCAATAGAAACAAGTTTTATAAAATTATCAGTCGAATTTGCTCTTCCGAGGTTAGGCGCAGCAAATAAAACTTTCGCATTTTTAATTTTTTTTTTTATTTAAATTTGACTGATTTTAATTTCGCTGGATATTATAATGTGTCATTCAATAGAGCAAATATTTTCGATGATATTAAAAATGCTGTTAATATTTTTTCTAAACTAAAATGTTATAAACCAATAACGCTTAATTCGGATGTATATACATCATGCAAATGCTAAGTACTTTTAAGACAGAAAGTTCGATTCTGTTGTTATAACTCAACTTCAACATTTATGTTTTTACGAAATACTTATACAACAGTAATTGTTATTATTCCGCCGTCGCTGCAGTGTAAGTTACGAGCATAAAATTAAGCCTTTCTTTGTGTTGCAAATTCACCGACTGCACTGACTGCGCTACCGAGCAGATAAATAAACAATAGGTGGCGATTTAACCCGGAACGATTATTTTCAACGCTATCAAAATGATTTATACGAAATGGTGTTCAATTTATTTACATAATTTTATAACAAGTTGATTAATAGTATGCAAAGAAATCGAAAAAGCCGTGGGAGTGTTCAATAAATTTTAATAAATCGTCTTCGTTCGCCTCTTATTGAAATAACAGTGGTGTTAACAGTTGGGTATCGATTATGAGGAAATAAAATGCATAATGCAAATCCTACTTTCTTCTTCAAATCACCGATATTAGGTTAACGATCATGATCCAAACATCATCGTTCGTAACTCCAAAATCATAGTATGAAAAGCCACAAGTTGTGCAGGTGTTTTCTTAAAGTTAATCTTTACTCGATTAGATTTTGTCTTGACGTATATAAATAAAGGGGAGATTCGATTATTATTTTTACTTAACTATTGAATGGACTTTTACCAAACTTGCTCCAATTTGTTGCTGCATTTTACCTGCGAAATACTTATTTCTTAGTGATGTTTTTTGTAATAACAAAAAATTGCTAAATTCTTTAGACAAAAATGAAAAAAATGCTATTATATCGGTATTTTTTCTTTTTTCGAGATACAGTGATAGAATTTCGATTAAATATAATTTGTAAATCATAAGTATTCTTTGTTCAAACAATCAAGGAAAAAACATACATGTATGCATGCATGCCATGGAGAAAACAAGATATGGGTAAAATCAACTTGTCAATCATGATTAAAATAATGATTATTCAAGCACTGTAATTTGTGTTTGTTGCACACGCAAGTGAGGTGTTAAAACTATTAAAAGGTCTTTTTCAAAGCGGATAAAACTGTTGATATGATTGCGAATTATTCTTGAAAATGCGTAACTAGCTTTTCAGCTTTTAGCGAGAAATTTGCGTTATAGTGACTCGACTAGAACGGAAGGCAATTTCAGTCGAATGTTTTTGCAACAAAGGTCTAAAGTAGCAAATTTCTCACTGGCTGTCGAGCTTTCTTGAACCAATGCCGCATTTTAAAGATATTCCAAATATACCGCAATGATATAGTTTTAAAATTTTACTTGTTCGGAATAATTATAAATTACAGTGCCTGTTCAATTTTTTTGTTGATAGGTTGATATAAAGTTTTCCCTTCATGTTGCACCAACATATTATTTGTATTGATTATTATGTTTCTTCATGTTTTTCGAATGAAGAATATTTACAAATTGTACAATTATGAAATGTTCGTCATTAATTCTTGATTACACTTTCTTCGATGTTTTAGGCTATAGGAATAAGATATCGAGATATGGTTTGCACTGAACTCTTTAGGTATTATGTCACAACATTCTTAGGAGAAAAAGTCATATTATTTTATTTTTTTAGGTAATTTTGCAATTTTCTTCTATTATATCAATTAGCGCGCTCTAGCGGCCTCCTTTCAAAATTATAGGTGGCTACCACAGATAAAATGAGTTTCATAGTACAATTGAAAAAATATACAATTCGTTCAAAAACGTTTACGAAAAGTGCATTAAATTAAACTTTTACTTTTATCTTTTTTTATTATTAATACAATACAACAGGTATTTTACTTTTATACCTGACTAAATAATTTATTTTATTTATTATTATTTAATATTATTTGTTTTCTCTGTAATTTACTAACTACGCGTAGACTGGGACTAACCTCAAATCTATATCTAACTGGATGTGTTTTATATAGTCACTTGTGGAAATATTTTCTCCCAGTGGCTCCAGATTGCACCGCATCTCCTAGATCCTACTTGCCTTAGATAAGGCCGTATCAGTATAGATAAAAATCTATAAGCAAGGCAAAAAGTACTCTGTCGGCGAGTCAAACATTGCCGATCTTCATCCCCACTCTTCCATTGTCCTCGCTGATTCCCGGCGTTTGGATTTATGTCGTCTCGAACTGTTATTCTAGTCGCAGCAATGGGAAAACGAATGGTGTTTTTTTGTTTTATGTTCTGATTTTTTTATCGTCAATAACTGTAGCACCCCGTCGTAGTGTTTTAGCACCCGTTGGTCGTGAGTAGCAGTAGGTTCTTAACGGTTTCAAGAGTCGATTCATAAGAAGATTATGAACACGATCTTTACTTTAATAAATAATTAAAGTAAAATATTTTGAAAAAATTAGTTGCATAGTGGGCCCCATAGATATTGCTGCGATGAACCTCCGCGACTCACTAAAGCCTATGGGCCTGGAGGGGTTTAGAATATTACCGACTTTGAAAGCTTAATTTCGTTGTGGGTCGTTTGTGCAATTAAATTATTTTTGATCGCTTTTGCAAATCCGATACTAATAAATCGATTTTGTTATCATTTCTTACCACTTACCATCTTACCTGACATATTTCCCCTCATTCTAAATCCTATGGGACGGAAAAGCAGTACAGCATGTCGTTAAATAATAGGAAACAATGAGGGATCTTGACTGATTGATTGATCGGACCGTCGATTTGTTACTCTTGTCAACAACAGAACATGACAGTTCTTCTGATGACAAAGAATATTATGATATTTTATAATTTAATAATGCGCATTAAGAAAAGGTTCCTATATACATAATGCGTAAGTTTTAGTCCATTGAAATAGAATTGTTTTCACTAATTTACCCAAAACTCGATTTGCATAACCCGCGCTCGATGAAAACAATTGCAAACACAATGAAAGTGGTTTAAATATTCCTTGGTTCACTCTATAGACCGGTTGAGATTTTATTACTCTACACCACACAGACTTTTATATAGACCACCCATCGTGGTCTATATAAAAAAATGTTAGTCGTGTAATCTTCACTCTGTTCTAAATAAATCAGTGCTTAATAAACCATTGACAGCTTTATGAGACACGCTGTCCAAAGTACAATTATCAGATTTGTGCAGAATAATGCAATTGTTTACGATAAATCAGGTATTACATCACACTGTGACTAATCCGAACATCTCAGAGGCAATCGCAGGACTAATTAATGAAGGTATTAAAAAGAGTCCGAGTTTATCAAATTAATCGTAAAGATCTGGTTTATATTAACTCTAACTGCAATTTATCTCGTTTACTGGTTAGAATAATTTGCCCCCTGGAGCTTATAAAACAATTTGTTCTGCTTGTGGATCAATTTAATGATTGTTTTGAGATGAAGGTGGTCATTGAAAATGCTTTCGTTTTGTTTACGAATAACAATCGGTTTGGCGAAATGAAATGAACTGAATAATTTTAATTTCACATCAGTTTTAGAAGAATAGGAAAATTAAACTTTGATTTTTTTTGTTTAATTGTATAATTTAATGGCAAGAACAATATAGTGAAGACATGGTTGAAAATGTTCAGGTTCGAGTTTAAGAAAGGGGACAAAGTCCAAAATAATAGTAATGAAAAATTTTTCGTCTAGTATTTTGTCAACCCTCTCCTTTAGTAACAACTATTTTCACGAGGGTTGGTACGTATGTATATTTTTGACAAAAATAAAAAATATTCTAGTTTTAAAAAAACTGTTCGACGACAAAAAAAAAGCTGTTGGATGTGAGCCACATTTTGAATAAGACTAGGGTTTATAAGAACATAATATTGTTGCAGTTCCAAATGAACTGTATCATGTCATGGAAATAGCAAACCATTATGCAAACCAAAATTGGATTAAAACGCTTCGGTTAGTTTTGATTAATACCCATAAAACTGATTTCTTATAAATTATTGACCTTTACTCTCCAAATCTGAATTGGGTCTTCATTTTTTTTTTTAAATGAACATATTTTTTAAGTAAAGAATAATATTACTTATAATTTTCTAAAGTAAACGTGAACCAATACGGTAGATTTTATCACGAAGCATCTGCCTTCGGCATATTAGTTTCAAACTTATTAAGTTGACTTCAAATACATCGGTACGTGTGATACTGATACAACACACGCCGCCATTGATTCGCATTGTAACATTTCTAAGATTCATCCAATTGGACAACGATCGCTTCAACTATATAATAATTGCGAGATATCGTCATACCTGAAACATTTATCGACTAAAGGTTGGGTCGCGTATTCATCAAACTATTGCAACCTAAATATCTAGAAATTTCTTTAGATAGTTCAAGAATGCTTTCTTACAATTTGAATGCTAAGGCCGACGTTCCTACGGCTGTACGGTGTGAAGTTGTTAATAAATACCATTATCGATTTTGTTCGCCTTTTTAATCTTAGAGGTGTGAACTTATTCGTCACGAACGCATTGATGTACTAATTAGAATTGTAAGTGCTGCTTGCCATTGAATTCTTGACTGAATGAAATAACGGCGTACCAGACATCTTTCGCATCCCCAATAAAATTTTTTAATATCACGAAAGGGGTCACGAAAATATAGATTCAGCTGAAACTGTGTCAGATTTTATAGAATGATGGAACAATCAACATTTACGACCACCATATTTGAATTGCCCTTGAACTAACACATGCATTTGGAAAAACAGGCGAGCAGTATCAATCTTCAAATATTTTAAACATTATTGCACAAAATTTTACATATTTCTTATTGTAGAAAGCTGTAGGAAATACGCACAGCTCCTTTTAGAATTTTTAATGTATTTGTCGGCATACAGGAACGATTGCAGAAAAGGTTTCATAAATCTTGGGATGGCTTATATTTTCATCTTTATATTTTATGTAATTATTATGTTATATAATGACACCTAATAAGCTACCACAGGCTTGAAAAGACTGGTCCAAAACTTTCAAAATCTACAGTTTTAACAATCAGAACTCTGGTTGATACAAAATAATTGTATATTATGCAACAAGTGCGGTAAACGGCATTTGACACACGAGTTTAACAATCGACTGACTTAAAAAGTTTACCGAACATGTTGCATACTATACTTTTTCTACGACCGTTAGTTTTTGGGTCCATTTTCTTAAAACAACACGAATACATGACCGTTAGAATTGACAAACGTCAAAATTCAAAGCGTGGGCAATATCTCCGAAAAGATCCGATTGCTCCCAAACCCGTGCGGTAAAATCCCGGAAGTGCCCGAAGTGGCTCGAATCCGTGGGAATACGAAACTGACGTGGTAAAGTGACGCTTTCCGCACTCTAGATCGGTATGTAATTAGGCATTTTACAGAGACAGGTAGAACAAGTGATTTTACAGCTTATTGCTAATTTTTAGTGTTCCAGTGTGCAATCTGGTTTAAAAAATTTTGAAAGATCATTACAATAGAGGCTCCACTCTGGAATAAATTGAGAAAATTAAATAAATAAAATTAGTAGATATGAACGGATATAATATAACAATTTCTTTTTGTTGTTTTGCAAAAATGTACCCAAAAACTGATGGAAAAAACATAGTATGCAATACATTTGATAAACTTTTGAATTCACTAGTTTATTAAGCACACGCTCCTCTGCGCACGTGCCAGAAAAAACTAACTAAAACTAACTGTTGCATAATATACTAATAAAGAGCAAAACAAGGTACACTTTCTTGCTATATTTTTATTACTCATTCCTCATCTAGAGTGTTCACAAATAGAATTGAAATATCGAAACCTGGAGAATTGCATAATTTATTCCTTTCCTTCCTATTCCTAAAAATTTCACTTTTTTGTTTGTTTGTGGCTGTTTAATTTAGAAATCATGTAATTTTTTTTTAGAATTAAAAACTGGTGATGCTGAACAAAATACGTCAATTGTTACCAGAATCGAATTCTCCGTAACGAAGGGGAAAATGTCTTATTTGAAAATTTTGTCGAAAATGGATTTTGAAAAGAACTTATAACTTATAACCAATAAACCCGATTTAAACTGGCATATAGAAAAAGACGGCTCTCTCTAATTTATCAATATATTTTTAGTGAAATTATTTTTACAAATTATTTGTTACACAAATGATAAATTAATCATTTTCCTTATTACGTGGAAATACTGTATTTATATAATAGTATTACCCAAAAAACGAAACTTTCTTTTGCCGCTATAATAGTGAAAATAGGTTCAAAGCAGCGTAGAGGAGAGAATTAAATAAAACCAGACATTTAGAAAAATTTAGAAATAATAATATTAACAACCTCTTATTATAGTGTGTAATATGATGTAAACGTGTATGACAAAAAGAAAATAATCTCCATTACAGCAGCAAGATGGGTATTGCTCTAAAATAAAATAGAAATTTGCCTCACAAAGTCGATATTGACTGAATCATTCCTATTCGATTCATTGCCTATAACTCTAATGGTAGCCGAAATATCCGGCAATGGTATAGAAAAGTGGACAGTCCGTAGATAGTTAAACTTCAGCCTAGAATTTTCGCGGTCGAATTGATTGCCGCCGTCGCTTTGGGTGTCTATGAAACATGGACGACCTTCGCACGGCAACGTTAGTCATCGAATTTATTGTTTTTGTTTGTCAAAAAGTAAATCTATTCCGGAAATTCTCGAGAATATCAGATCAAGCGGAACCATTTACAAAATAAGGTTAGGCTCCCGGCTTTTTCTTTATTAACCATTGTGCTCGCCGCCTTTGCGCAATATTTTAGCCTCATGTACTTAACCTTGCGGTACGCTAATTAAAAATTTAATTACATAAGATCTGTTATATGAAGCGCGTTTTATCAGCTTAATTTGGTAATTAGCTTTGTTGCAATCAAAACTGCCCAAGATACTTATACTTAATAGGATGACTACTTCCTGCGCAGAAGCGAAGTTTATTGTTTTGCGAACTTCGGTAGGAGCATCCATTATTATTCGTTTTTTTTTTCAACGAAACTTCCAGAGGCCACTGTAATCCTTTTTATAAAACTTCTGGATTGCTCCTGCGTCGGCTTTTGTTGAGTCGAACCAACTCGACTCAACAAAAATTATTATTCGTCTGTGAATGCATATAAATATTTTGCTATTTACTATTGTGATGTAAAGGGAACAAGGCTGAAAAACGAGTTTAGAAAAGGGATAATTGAAAAATATTTATAAACATATTTTCAATTTTTGGATCATCAATTACGCATATTCAAAAACTAGGATTGTCCATTTTTCTTGCAGTATCTACTGAATTTTATTGGTTATTTTTCGGTTTATTTCCAAGCATTTGAGTAACAATCTTGAATGGATTTTCTGTTTTGAGTTTTGGGCAAAAGTATTTTAGACAAATGTTCAATTTTTTCTTCCGTTCGAGTTATTGCTGTTTAAAACTATTTTTGATAAATTTCTAGGATGAGTAGGATAGTTTTTCGACACATATTTGAAAACTGACGTCGATAATTTTGGAAAAACTTATTTAGTTTTTTCTAATGAACGCTATAGAATATTTAAAAATGTATGTCTATTTAAAAAAAAAAGAAGTTGACCAGATAGTTTTGATTAGAAGAGGTAAAAACTTTAATGTATATTATTTTATGAGGTTTACGAAGTCAGGAATAAACGGAGTACGTCGTTAGCGGTTCTGGACTAAAAACTGATACACCCTATATATGTGATTCAGAGTGTATGACTAAAATATGGTTCTTTAATAATAGAGAAACTCGCGATCAAACAGTTACTATCAGATGTAGAGTTTGGAGATATTTTTCCGAGTATTGACTCTAGTAAAATTTTTGCCTGTTTTATTTGCTGATTATGTTATGCTTTCCGTCTTGAATCATATTTATTGCAATATCATCAACATCAAAATCAGTTACACATTCAAATTAGAAAATTATGATCTGCCTACAGAAATCTTTCATACGTATAAATACTTATCAGTTTTAGGGCATTACTTCATTTCCTATTGCGAACCATTTCCAGTACCAAGACATCATAAGCTCACTGTGGTGAATATATTGAAGAAACAAGTCGAAAAATATTAATACGAAACCAATTTTATTTTCACAAAACTAATAAATCCTTATATAAAAGACAAATGAAGCACATCCATTAATATAAATTGCAATACGGGCACACATTTGGAATTCGCTCTTCTATAAAATTAGTAAGTTAATAAATAAGTATTTAAGATTGGTCTCTCAATTTCCGATACCGCCCCGAAGAAGCCAGTAGCATGTTTGGTGAAACATCACATCCAGTCAAAACTCGAAGCATGTGAAATTCAGAAGATGTGTATCTAGAGTATTTGCATTTTTCTGCACACTAATTCAGTAATGTCAACACTTCGAGATCACTATTTTATTATACCGGTATGAATACGGTTTAAAGTTCTTACCGCCACTAAATCTGCGCAAATATATATATTCTAGGTGCTATGCAGCACACACTGAAAAGGAAATTTTCGATAAGATCTTCGGGTAATGAGAGTTTTTCAGTCGCTCGTGGCTGGTTAAACCAGGAAATCCGCCGCTCAGTCGATCCACGCTCAAAATGTCATTAAAAGGCGATATTACATACTCCACATATAATTGAACGACCAAAAAAAACCTTAATACACATTTTATTACCCCGATCCTAATGCAATTCTGCGGAAATATAAGGAATTTTATGTTTGAATTTAACGGCCGCCGGTAGATGGACGTTTTTGTTTGTATCTCGTTAAAGGCTTGTTAAATTCAACTATAAAAATTTATTCAACGGCGGACGGCAAGTTTAAAGGTAACCTGGCATGATTAACCGGCATGCCTACAGACCTATTTCTACTTCGGTCAATTTTGATTAACTCCTCTAAATTACTTAAATCGTAGCAAAGATAGCGCCGGGGTCATACAATTTTAGTTGCAGTTATCCCCTTTCCTCTTTTTTTGCTTGACACCCAGAGATGATTGAGGCTGAATAGAAGAAATACTTCATAGCAATTGTTCGTGTTTGGGTTAGACCGTTTTTGTTCTTATCACATACTACGCTTTCATCTGTAATTTACTGTAATTCTTTTTGTCACTCTTATTGGTTATGATGTCATGATAATTTAGACAATATGGAAAAAGTTTATCAATCACACTTAACCACATTTTGCAAAGTTAGATAATATACTGCATTTTGAGCATTTCCCTCTTCTGCCAAGTGATATTTCACTTACTCAATCATCTTTGAAACTCCCAACCACCTTCCCAATTTTGGTAAGGACACACCAAATCGTCCTTTAAAACTTACTCTCAATCCACCTGGTCCGACATCTACCAACACCTGAGGCCTTCCGCTTTTTGGCAAGTTCAAGCAGGGTACTGTTTCTCATATCCACTTGTCGTTCGGTGAATAACGAAACAAGTTTTTTCGAACTTTCATTTTGAACGCAATAGCGTAAAACTTTTTGAATATAAATCGCAAGGATTTATATTGACAAAGCTCAGAATGCTTTCCAAACTATGAAAATTAAATTTAAAATTTAAGTCAAAACTTTTGTGACATAAGTTATGTGCAGGCTAAGTACTTATTTTAATAGAAATGAACTTCATATATTATAGAAATAGGTAAACGGGACTCATTTGTATTATACAAAATGTAACACCGCGCACATAGCAAAATCTATATTTATTCAACTTATTGATGGTAATAAATTACTCCCGAGTAAGAAGTATATGCACCTAAGGCTGCACAAAAGTTTACTTATTGGTTGGACGATAATAGACTCAATATACACGTCACGCCCAAGAATATAAATAAATTATTCTGAGGTAGTGCCGTTATATATCTGACACGACAATATAACGTTAATACCAATTAATTAACAAGCTTTCTGGTAAAAGTGGAAGATTTAAATTATTATTCGGCGCCAGCCTATTCAGGATTTTATTTAATTTTAGCGATTCATTCTACTGACGGACATTTACTGTTAGATCTATTAGAGCTGATTTTGATAAAATATCTTGCGAGACACTAATCATAAAATGCAAATAAATAACCATATAAAGCCCTGCGCTCCAGTTAACCTAAGGTCCGCATATTAATAATAATATTGCGATACTAGTAAACACTTGCAAAAGTAACAAAATTCTGTATATAGAGTGGTTCTTTCATGTACAAGAGAAAAAAAAGCAATCATTTAATTGATTAATTAATTAATTGTTAAGGCGTATAGTCTGTCTCAATCTTCATCGTGGTGGCTTTCGATTGATCCTGCTCAATGAAGCTTTAACGCTGTTTTTTAAGCTGTTGTTAACCAGGTACATTTCTTTATTTCTGGTATATTTCCTGAGTGTTGACCATTTGTGGCAGTGCTGAATAATCGTTTTTACTGTGCGTTTCGAAAAAGTTATTTTACGAGAATATAACAATGTCCTGTCGAAATCATTTCTCGCTTGATGCCAAATAGGTTGTGAAAAATGTGTATC
Source organism: Cylas formicarius (assembly GCF_029955315.1). Lineage (NCBI taxonomy): Eukaryota > Metazoa > Arthropoda > Insecta > Coleoptera > Brentidae > Cylas > Cylas formicarius. The sequence goes on along the minus strand of NW_026844264.1, from coordinate 18,764,348 downwards.
AAACTTTAATCGGTAGAGGACTTATTCAACAAGAAGCTTTAAAAGAAACCTGTCTACTTACAAAAACGCCAATATTGCCGATAAGGGATATTATTAATAGTGTAGAATCGAAGAAAAAAAATAAACGTAGTGATTTAAAAACTCACATTATAGACAATAGTGATCAGAATCTAATATGAAGGAAAATATATTGTCTTTAACAAAGCGAAGTAGTTCCTGCCTTGGATAAACTGAGAAAGAAGCTAGAAAACGACAAATCAATATAAGTGCCACCCTCCAAAGAGTTGTTTGTAAAATTGGATTTAAGTACCGCAAAACAGACAAAAGCAATGGAATCACACAGATTACGTACTTGGGAGACTCAATTACCTGCAAAAAATTAAAAGATATAGATTAGACAACAGATACATAATTTGCCTTGATGAAACATGGTTCGATACACACGACACTGTATCCAAAGGATGGGCTCATTCCACCCAAAACTGAACTCAGACGAAAGCACCTCCATATAAAGGAAAGCGCATCACTATAATACACGCTGGATCAGAAGACGGATCTGTCCCAAACTGCTTGGTGTTATTTGCAAAGAATATTAAGGATTCCATTTGGAATTATCATGAGGATACAAGTGCCGAACTTTTTGAAAATTGGTTTCAAAACAATCTTTTAAAAAATATTCCCAATAACAGCCGTCGGCTACGCAAAGCACCAGCCTCATCAAAAACCGAAAGCTAGAAAGATCACAGTCAGTCACAAAAAAGGGCAACTTTTGGAAGTCGTAAATTCATATGCAATTACAACGATATGTATGCGATATTTTTTCCAAACAGGCTGGACATACTGTTTTACGTATTCGTCTATATCATTGCATGTTTAACTCAATAGATCATGTCTGTGGAACCAAGTAAAATCAAAGGTCGGAACAGAAAATGTTACTCCTACTTTAAATCCCAATGTTAAAAAATTTGATACCAATTGAGAGCTGGAAACTTTCACTATAGCGCATTATAAACATTGAGGACTCTTACATTTCTATACAAAACAACATAAATCCTATTATAATTAATCTCCATGACGACTCTGATAGTGAAACAGAATTAGATTTAGTCATTTAGAATAAAAATGTAATCTTGTATAGATATTCCGAGCTATGAATTCATTGTACATATTTAATGCTATTGTTTTTTCTTAGTTTCATTTAATAGGATTATACACACCTCAATAAACAACAAAATTATATAATTATCAATACCTTTGGGAGTCCGTTCCTAATACATACCGGACCCCAGTTGTATTGCCGTCGGCAGATAACTTCCATAATTGCTGGAAAAAGTCAGCAGGATGAAGATTGAGATGGACTATACCAAATTTCAGTTCATTATTATCGAAATTGTGATAGGAAACTAGGAGAAACACAAAAAGTACTCCCATATCTTAGGACTAACCAGTGGAAAATTCCGTATTTTAGAGTCGTGAGTAGGAAAAGGAGGTTTGAATGTATCAGAATTGTATATTATTCAAGAATTTCGGTAAACGGCATTTGAGTCACTAGCTTATTTGGAACGAGCGGAGCGAGTGTTTAATAAGCCAACCAACCGTGTTGGATACTATACCTTTTCTACGACCGTTAGTTTTTGGGTACATTTTTGCAAAACAACACCTATACATTCACTAACATGACCGTCAGAAGTGACAAACGTCAAAATTCACGCCGTGCAGTAAAATCTCCGAAAACATTCGGTTGCTCCCAAACCCGTGCGGTAAAATCCTGGAAATGTCCGAATTGCTCGGATCCGTGGGAAATAAAACTGACGTGGTAAAGTGACGCTTCCCGTACGCTGGATCGGTGTGTAATTAGGAATTTTACAGACGGGAGTAGAAAAACTTATATTATTTTTTTATTATTATAATTAATTTTTTAAATTATTGTTGGCCTTTTGATATTTCAATTTCACATGCTAGAAAAGTCCTTATTAATTTTAATGTTTCATTAAATTTAAATGTGAAATTAATGTTCAGGGGGTTTAAAGGTAATGCAATGTGGTAAGCGATTTCTAAATTTGGCGCTAAACTATGTTAAATTTTTAAATAAATTCGTTAACAAATAAAACCAAAAAAAAAAATTTACAAATCATTGTCATAAATTTTGTAAAATGCATTCCAGTAACCCGTGGTAGTTTCTTTGAAAGATTATGAAAATTTTATTTTATTTCCAGACCTCAGTGCTGAGAGTCGAATTTCAAACACCTGGTCAAGTTTTGGAGGCGATTGTTATATTTTAGTATTAACCACCTACCGAGTTTAAAAAAATTATTGACCTTTAAGCTGAAAGAAACATTAAGTATTTCCATCTATTTAGGGAGGATTAATATCCTACGCCATGGGATTACATCTGTTACCTCGATGTCAAGCCATGTGTATATAAAACTTAGGATTCCAAGGCCGTATTTGGACTCGTCCGTGTTAATTTTCCGTATATTAACTTGGTTGTTTTTAAAATAAGTAGTGAAAAGAAAGTGAAACAAATGTCGCCTTTTTTCGTCTTTAAATGGCTTAAATTTTCAAATCGATGGAATTATTTTATGTCCTTAAATAAGTTTAAACCTATATTTTTAAAGCGCAAAGGAACAAGGGGTTTTAAAACGCACGCATCAAGAACGGACCTTATAACCACTAACACACATTAGAAGTATTTGATCGGGTCGATAAAAGAGAAAACAACAATAACACTAAATATGGAAAACGAAAAGTATATGGTTGTCGCTGAAAAGGCTCGCGTTATATTTAAGATGTCAAAAGATATGCAAAATATGCGTGGCAGTCTCGTGCTTGACCGCGAGACATTCCGCCGTGAAATCTTGGTCCCATCGTTTGCAGTATGTTTGACATTCGGTCGGCGTTAAATTTTCCTTTATTTAGCCATTTTCGAAACACCGACGAATATCTTAGAGTTTCGACGCAAATGGCGTTTCTGATGCAAATACACATTTTTAACAGGGAGCTTACTAAGAACCCTTGCCATTCGGGTAATGTTGTTTCACGCCGCAAGTTCTATTTCCCTTATTTCTAAAACGCTTACTTGCATCCAATTAAGACACAAAATACTGTATTTGAATGTTTTTTTTTTTTGATAAGTCAAATAAGTCACTTTCTGTGAAACTACTATTTATACCCGCTGGCCACTAGAACCAAGTAAACAAAATTGTGGAATTTTTCTATATCTGTTAGTTTATCTACAAACAACAATTTCGTGTGACTTTTGATATATTTACAATTTTTTCTTTTTTTTTCAAATTAAATTTACCCACCTATTAACTACATTTATTCATGATTGGATAAAAATTGGATTCAAATAATGAAAATAATTTTCTATTGAATAGGATGGTCTACAGTGATTTTAATGTTTGAAAGCTGTTATTTATATATTCTTGAATGCCCTTTTTTCAAAAAAACGCCATACTTTTGTTAAATCACATCAATTTTTTTATAGCGCTCTACATCTTAAAAATATTATTTTTATTTATTTATTAATATATATATATACCTATGACATGAATATGTTTGTTCCGCGTGAGACATGATTTTTAAATGAATTGATTTTTATGAAATTAAATGTGATTTGGCAACACCAGATAAAATTAGATTTCTCTGCAAAGCAACAGAGTTGGAGCAAAAGCCTCAATACAACGTTTTAACCTGCTTATGCGCAGTTTGGCTGTATTGATTGTCGTGCTACTGTGTTCGCGGCTCCTGTCTCCGTTGTTGCGTATTTCTAATGTTCTAGAACGTATAAATATGGGAAGAAGATATTGTGTGGATAATCCAAATAACTTTTGTTATATCTGTGGTAGTTATTTCGTAGTCAAGCAAAGGTAAACTATAATTTCTTTCGTGAAAAATTTATTGTTATGTAAAAAATTGGCGACCAAGATCGGGGTCCTAGTTCTATTTGTTTCGTTTGCGTTGAAGCATTAAGAAAGGCAAAAAGGCAGAAAGAAATGTTTAAGCTTTGGTGTTCCTGTGGTATGGCGAGAGCTTAGGAATCACAGTGATGATCGTTATTTTTGATCATGTAATGTTCAAGGATTCAACATATTTACTCTGCTGTTCGACCAGTTCCTCATGGGTCAGATGTACCGATACCTACCCGTCAGAATCAGAAAAATCTAATTCCGACCCAGATGACTCAAATTTCACACTATAATTTCAGAGAGAGCTCGAAGTGTTTAACCAGAGCGAATTAAATGATTGTTAGCGTCCACACTTCTTGACAAGCATTTACTGGCACCTGGTGTCACATCAAGCTTTTACCGGGGGACTGCTAGTGTATTGCAACAATATTACTGACTTAGTTTCAAAATCAGGAAATGTCCGTATAAAAAAGAAGAATGGCGCCTGCTTATTGACTCAAGTAAGCGTAGCTTAAAAGGCGTTTTATTCGGTACATTTAAACTTGATGCTTTGTGATGACATTCAAGTGCTGAAGTGCAATAGGGGGTTATACAAAATTTCCATGGTTTATTTGTGAGTAGGACAGTAGGGTAAAAGATAGACATTAGAGTAAAATAGAATGTTCCTCAAGAGCCTTACACCTGGTAACAAAAATGTATTAAGAGATAGCTTAGTTCACCCCAAAAAAGTTTTACTGCCTCCTCTGAATATCAAACTTGGTTTGATGAAGCAGTTTTTTAAAGCCCTAGAAAGAAATGGACAGTGCTTCAAATATTTGTGCGAGAATTTTCCAGCCATATCTAATGTCAAGATAAAAGAAGGGATTTTTGTTGGGTCGCAGATAAGAACATTATGCAAAGGCAAGGATTTTCAAAACACAATGACCAATGTCAAGAAAAACGCCTGGGATTCATTTAAAGAAGTAACTGATAAGTTTCTTGGGAACTTGCCTGTTTTCACACTTGAACTATTTTCCTTAGAGCAGTTTTCCAAAAACAGGGAGAGAGGTTTCCAAGGCAGGTAGAGCATAATGATTATGGCGGACCACTGCTGGATGATAAAACGGGATTATCCCTCAAAAACACACAGCCAAATGTGCGACAAAAAATAAATTATTTTAGAAATATAGTTTTTTTTTCATTAATATTTACAAAAAAGCTTACGTGAGACCAATAAATGCATAGAATTTTTGAAATCAGCCTGCCAAAATTATGTAAAATCAGTTTTCAAAATAAAAATATCTGTCAAAAAGTTTAGTTTTGTAGACCTGTGTTATAGCTTTATATGGGACTACCCACAATAAATGAATTAAATGAACCAACGTTTAGTTTACGCTGTTACTAATCAAGCGGTATTTCAATATATTCCTTTATGTGAGCAAAAAGTTTTCTAACTAACTATTACAAATATTCTATAATTAGCATAAACACATGCCATTGGTAAATTGCCACATCATGTGACAATTTACCAATGGCATAAGCATGGGTGCTGAATTCACGTTTGATAAGCAAAAAAAAATCTATCCTGGCATTTATGTTTGGGATAAAACATTTAAAATTGACTTCTAAGGTATAGACCTACAGTTATAGTTAACTGTTTAATTCGGTTCGTTTTTGACAGCGGTTTTCGGAATAATTTTTAAATAAAAAGTGCTCGTGATGGACGGTTTAAAACGTTGGGCGGAATACTTACGGCTGTCATTCACAAAAAGCTATTTTAATAAACTCTTATGGGTACAGTTTTGCTATGGATTTTAGGAATTCGAAGGCGCTATTAAGCGTCTAGTACACACGTACGTTGCGTCTGTCTCGGTCACGAAAATAATTAAGTTGTTCCCCGTATCAAGTTTCTGTTGATAGTAATTACCGGTGTGCTGAACGAAGCGTTATAGTGTGGGAAACGAATTAAATATTTTTTTATGAAACTTGTTAATGATATTCACTTGTTTTAATTCAATTTTATTATAGGCTTTAAACTTTGAGCTCTTAATATCGAAGATTGCACCGTAGAAATTTTTTTGGGTCTTAATTGCTATAATAGCGACCTACAAAATCAATGAAACCACTACTAGAAGCTCCTACCACATGAGAGTTGTGCGCAAACTCTTGAATAGTTTTCTATTACGTAATGAGATGGCACTACGGACAACACGTTAAACGAATATAATATCGAGAGGTGTTACAGAAGTTACTTAGGATAACAAACATTTTTTTTACAACACATTTTTTACTAGACTTACTAGATTTAGATGGAGAGTTAATTAATTTAGTTTTAATAATTTAGTTTTAGGCAGTTTCTATTCAAATACGCTTCCCTAAAGTTGACTAATTAAATCAGAGACCATTTACAGCAAGAGAAACCAAATTTCAATCGTCCAGGAAGCATTTATGAAAAATTTGAAAATAAGGGTACATAAGAGAGATCCAGTACATAAGATCCTAAGACGTTAAGTACGAATATTATATTTTAGGGAGTTGTATTTTAATATTTATTCACTTTGACGCTATACGTTATCCTTCAAAACCTACAGAACTGAAAAGCGCACATAACTCAAAATGATGAGTTTTTAAATAATTCTGTAACAAAAATCACTAAAATGTGACAATTTCGTGACAACAACAAACTTGGCATCTGCCATTCCTGTGAATGGCAATATGCTCTAAAATCTTTTGTTTAATGCGTGCATTGAATCCCACTTAGACTATAAAATTGAGGGTTTCATTCTAATATATGCATGCGATGATGACGTAGTCGTCATCTCTCGTGATTTCGACTGTATGCAAAGAGTATTAATTAATGCATCTCCAAAATTTTGTGACTAAATGCCTTGAGCCACATGTAAATAAGTGAGAAAACAGCCAATATTTTCGAAAGTTAAACGAAATTAAATAATAAATTAGACAATATTCACGTGCATGTGAACGTAAAATTTCTCGGTCTTTGACACGCCAAAACATGACATTAATAACCTCATCCCAACAAGTTCCGCAGGTTTCACCGCAGCGAGTCATAAAAAATCCAATTTAATAATGCGAAAACCAATACCTCGGCGTCAAAGACGTCAGGACCAATTATAATCATCTTTTCGAGAACATTTTGTCCAAATTAACTCAAAATATATACAATTACAACGCCGTAATTGTGCCGCTTAAAAATTTTAATTAGATATTCCTTGCGAAGGTAGAGGTACTCGTAGTAAGAAGTAATTCAAGAAGCCAATAGCTTGTTATAAACACCGCGTTTTACTTTGGTGAAGTTCGGTAGTGGACCAATTGCACTATCGGTATATATTTACACTTGAAAACTGAAATGGAGTTCGCAGTTTGCATTACTGCTAATTTTCCATAGTATCTTAATGTATGACGGTTAAAAATGATTATTTCGAATTTAAATTTATTACTGGAACTGGAAAGACTTGCAGATTTTTTATTTGATTGACTGGATGTTTTAGATTTAATTTCCTATTTTCCTCATGATGCTCTTGACAAGTTCTTGAAACATGTCGGTCTAATCACTTTTGAACTCCATTTTTCACTCCTTACTTTATTAATTTATTCCGATGGCTATAAAACAATTTAAAATTTGAAATACTCGGAAATTCCTCTCTGGTAAAGGCTAGAGCATTAGAAGAGAACAGAAAGTTGAAAAAGATAACAAGAACTGGATAACGCGACTTATAACAGACAAGCTTAATGACAAGAGTTCAGTAAAACGTAGAAAGATGTTTTGGATGGTAAGTCATTCATGTATTATCAAATCTGCATGCAATGGATGCAAGGAACCAATAATTGCATAAATTTACAATCTTGTTCAAGCCAAAAGAATATTCGTTCTTAAAATAAAATTATTATTATATGTATAATTAAAATAATATATTATATATATTATTAAGAAAGAATCTCTACAGTGTTATTAACAAATAACAAAAAAGTAAGAGCTCGTTAAAAGGATTAGGACAAGTGATACTATCTGGTGAACTTTGCAGCAAATATTATTTTTTAATTTGGATTTTTAAATATTTGGTACAAAAATCTATGCCAACTAACCTAAAACTAAACCAAAAAATCTAAGATTTGAAAAGTATATACTATATATTTACAATGAAAAATAAAAAAGAAATGTAAAAGCTTATATTAAATTTTTTTTAAAATTTAAGACGTAAATCATAGTTCCGCAAATATTGCAATTAATATTTGTAACTTTTAAATTATAAACAGAATTCCTTAACTCTTTAATACTTATTGTTTTTCTGAAACCACTTAATCATATTTGACGTTTTCTCTTTCTTTTTTTTTATTCAAATTTAAATATTTATTTCGTTTGAAATATTTTACTGCACGCAAAGTAATTGACGGTGACTATATCGCATTTGGTCTACTGATTTTTCCTAAGTTAGGCAAATGGACAAGTTGTCTATTAAAACCATCCGAATTGTTCCAGGTTCAATTGAATGTACAATAATAACTCAAACATTTTTAGTGGAAACTAAAAATAGTAGCAAATAACTACATTGTTGAGGACTTAAGAAAATTAGAAGCGAAACAAAAATTACACTTTTGCAATTGCCAAGCGAAACCAAATATCCGGTCTTTAACTTTTAAGAGGATATATACGAGGTATATTCAAAAAGTAAGGTAAGTTTTAAGTTTTATCAAAAGCACTTTCTGGTAAAGCGTTGAGTTCTTCCAGCGATTTTTTCTCCTTCCTTTCATGAATTTCTTGAGTTTTGGGAACAGGAAAAAGTCGCAGTGGGCTATATCCGATGAATATGGTGGCTGAGGCAGGATTCTGGTTTTGTTTTTTTCCAAAAAGTTAGATACAAGCAACGATGAGTGAGCAGGTGCATGATCGTGATGCAAAATCCATGAATTCCGGAAGTTTTCTTCGTATTGCTTTAATTTGAGGTGATTTTTTCGGTCTTGGCGATTCTGGGTTCTTCCATTATACCCACGATTTGTCACCAGTTATGAGGACCATCATTGACGTCGTTTAACAGCGATGCTCCTTCGACCGTCCTTTTGTTCGAAATTAAGCAGTTTGAACACCATTTGTTTTACTTTTTCAACGCTTTCATTTGTTTTTTATCAGCAGAAAATCGGCGAGCACATAATAACCAAAACACGTCTCACAAAATTAGTAAATGTGCAAACATAACAACAATAACAAAATATTGAAGATCGAATGTACGTAGCCCGCCCAATTACAAAAGTCACCTTACTTTTTGAACACACCTCGTATAGAATAGTGCACTGATAATTACAACAACTTGTTTGGTCATGTTGGGAAGATTCATGGCACCCATTGAGAGGTGGAGGCAAATTTGCACATTACTATGCATAATTCGATGATTCGATGATTCGATGATTCTATTTAGACATTTTGAAGGAATATTGTAATTTTGTAAGTAAACGATGCTAAATCTTGATGATTTTAAAACTTTATGTGCGTCCTGTTTTCGCGATAATTTGACGATTCTCAGATGGCTTTCACCTATTTTAGGAACATCTGCGTTGTTATTAGGCATCCAAACATCTCAAATTTTTTTCATATTATTATTATGTATTATTATGTATTATTTGACTTAGCGTTTTTATGTTGACAGCCACACCAATAGGTTGTCAATGACAGAAACCCCGCTGTCTCTTCGGGTCGTAATTAATTAGAACGTTGAACTTATCGACCACCTGCGAGCACCATTGTTCGCGCTTAAGTGAGACGAACGAACGAAGAAAGTATAAAAACATCGCACCAGGAAAAATCGTGCAGGTTGACCACGCCAATTTCTTAAAAGAAATCGGGTCAGTTATCTCGATTTTAATAACAGTCAATCAGCTACTTAATTAACGGCAACGTTTTGTTTGAAGATCGTAGGAATCGATGGCAAAGTTATTTAATAATAGTACAATTAAAACCTTTTTAACGATTTAATTATTTCGTTCGATAGAAAAAGTCGTACGTGCATTGTGTTATGTGCTTATCAAAATTAGTTCTTAGAAGAGATATGCGATATAATACATGTTTTAACAGAAGTATCTTTATATCGGCCACGTGGTGACTTGTGCTTTTCATGTTTTAGTACAAAACGACTCAAAAAGTTATGGACGAAATTAGAGCCTAACTTGATATTTTTGGAGTATGAGTCATTTTCAAAATATTCAAAAAAAAATCGGTTACGAACTAACAAAACAAAAATCACACAATATTAAAAAATCACACAATATTAAAATAAATCAAAGTAATTTTGTTCGTTGGTAGGATGAGTATGGATGTTATGGGCAAATGTATGTTTGTTTTAAAAAAGAAACTTGGAAATCTTGAAAGCCATATTTTTTAGGCTAGGTTTATAAAGCTTTTTTACTTTATCCACGAATAAGCTCTTAAATTTAGTATATGTCTTTCAAGTATATATTTTTATCTAATATTGAGACGGAATTGCAAAAATATAAAATGAAGCAAAAAAATACAAAATAAATGGAACGGAAACTTCAGTGCAATATTCGTTATAATACTAAATATTTTTAATATATGTGCAATTATAAAGGGTGTTTAATAAATGCCTAGCTTTCATCTTTTATTTTGATAGAATGGAATACATAGATACATAATTAAAGTCCTTCGAATTCCATCAACTATTACTATAACTATTACTACTACTACCAACTACTAATTTATATTTTATGTGCTTGTAAAACATGCAACTGAACTGTCAAATAAAGCACGGCATTCTAGTAAGCAACTGATGCTGGACATAATCAGTAAGATTATTATAACATTATTTTTTTCTTGAAAAAAAATCCAGGTCTATCGAAAAACATAAATCTAGAAATACTGCCAAAAAACCAATACAAATTTCAACTAAACATTTAAATTTCTGGACTCCAGAACTTCCTCTCGTTAAAACCTCGTTGCTGAAAAGTGGGTTGACCTCTCAGACTGCAACTTTCACATTCCAACTTCTACTGAAGATCATTCTTCGCAAGTAGCCATGAAAATAATTTTCATAATAATAATAATAGTTAATTTCTTTGACATACCCAACAAATATATATACAAAAATAACGTATAAGTAGCGCAATTTTTGGAACCACTTCTAATTCTTTGCGGTATTTTTTATACATCATTTTCCATTTAAGTAAATAAAAAAACGAAGGAGGCAATCTTCTCGAAATTCATTCATTTGGGTTACCATAAGCATTAAACCTTACATCCGCCATAAAACGTAGATGTGAGCAAGGTACAAAGGAAGCTACAAAATAGTCTTTAATTTTAAAACCATTTATCATCCGGCAAAGTGAAGCTTGTTTGTAGCGTTACGTTAGAAATGTGCATGCAAAGCCTAATTTTGATTTTTTTTAATATTCGCCAGCGGGATTTTGATAATTATATTTTACGAGTGTCCTAAAATCAACATCTGGTCTCTAACTGTTTAATTGAGTATCATAAAATATCTTCTGAGATTATTTTTATGGCACCTGCAACGGAAATGTCAAATAAATTAATTGCGTTTTGTGGTAATAACAGAATATTTCTAATATAATTAAATCTTCTTTCTAATATAAAATTGTGTAAATTACGATTTGTTATCTCTCACTTCAGCACTTACGACTTTAGCAATATTTAATAAAAGTATCGCTTAGAAATATCCAGACTTAAATTGAATATGGCTTGAACTGCCTGGCCCACATTGCACGGCTTAAACCAAAAATGAGTAAAAATAGCAAATTTGTGATATTTTGAAGTTTCATATTAAGTTACTGGTAAGTAAATAGGCAAATAAATAAGTAAAGGCAATTAATTTATTCGATACTTATCGCGTGACTAAAGAAATAACAGAATAGTTGAGTCCGACTCCCTCTGTAGTATAGACGAGCTGAAACTCGCTATTTGTCCACTACCGATACACCGACACCTTTTCTGCTTTTTACATAAAAGGTAGCGGTGATTTCTGACTGCGCACGAAGACTGTAATTTGTTCGGCTGTAAAAAAGCGCGGCCGCTAACTAATGACACGTAACCACGCGACAGGCACACTTATCAAACGCAGAAAGAAGAGGCATTTTTGAAACGGATCACAAAGCATTACCCAAATACATAATGAAGCTGTAGGTGGTCTACATCATTTTGCATTTCTCGTTGAGACTTTATTTTGTCGAAACATTGACTTTAAAAATCATTAATTTTTTGTCGAAGGTTATCGCAAGGTATACGCGACATCAACCACTTAAGCACCCACATTTCATTGGTTTATCAGATGGCTTACTTTCGTAATGAGCGTCACTGAAGAAAAACCTGAAGTTTCTTTGTGACGATAAGGCGTCAGTGGGAATACTGAATTTTTGAAAGCAAAAGGCGGTCACAGTGACGTGTTTGAAAGGGTTACTGTATATCACCGTTAAGCGAGATGGGAAATGTTAAATTGTTGAAATAATGGACGTCCTCCACCAACTTTAACCAAACATTCACACATCTACCAAATTGAACTAGAATTTACATACTTCGAAATCCTAATGGTGGGAGCTCGGAAATAGATTATTTTCGTAGGTTAGAGAGACAACAGAGAACTTAAAAAATATCTGATAATCTTTTTCTTCAGTTGGTAAAGGAAACAACTCTCCACAAACATTTAACTTGAGCGATAAAAATGGCTCAGTCACAGTGGATGGCAGGATAGACATTTCTGAAAAATATTATATTAAAGTATTATCATCGATATCATCATGTATATTGGTCCATCTGTACAATAATAATAATAATAATAATGTTTTTTTACTTCCTACTCTAAAATACCCAAGTATGCAAGCTTGCGAAACTGTCGTTATCCAGGGTCTCCAACCGCAAAGCAATTTATTACAAAATATTTTTTCTACTGCCGTCTGTAAAATACCTAATTAAACACCGATCTAGCGCGCGGGAAGCGTCACTTTACCATGTCAGTTTCGTTTCCCATGAATCCGAGCCACTTCGGACATTTCCGGGATTTTATCGTGCGGATTTGGAAGCAATCGGATGATTTCGGAGATATTTCCCACGCTTTGAATTTTGACGTTTGTCAATTCTGGCGGTCATGTCAGTAAATGTATTTGTGTTGTTTTGCGAAAATGTATCCAAAAACTGACGGTGGTAGAAAAAGTATAATATGCAACACAGCTTTTTAACTCACTGGTTTATTAAAAACTCGCTCCGCTCGTGTCAAATAAACTAGTGAGTCAAATATACATGCATAATATACTATAAGTCACTCGTTTATTAAACACTGGATCCGCTGCGCTCCGCTCGTGTCAAGAAACTCCTGAGTCAAATGCCGTTTACCGCACTTGTTGCATAATATACTATAACGGACTATATGCATGTATAAATGTGTTTGTTGGATTGTCATAGGCAATTGAAAATGTTGATTAAACTAGGTATTTTGAAGTTTCGACTGGTCAAATGTTTAGAGTCGTCTTAAGGTGAATACTGTATTCTTACATCTTGAAGTAAATAATCAAGGCAATGGAAGTCCAAGACATTTATTTGCACTTGCAATTTACATAAACATTGTTTAGGAAAGACATAAGACTATGGTCTGTAAAGGTGACATTTACAAGGTAGTCTGGAAAACTTTTCTAGACTTATTAAAGGAAATGAAAGCAAATCATAGAGATACACAAAGTCAAAATTAGTTCTGTGTCCCAAAGCATTTGACCAGTGAGAATATCTTAAGGCTTTTGTGTTTGCGTAATTTTACGGCAAATAATGATATGATCACTGACCTGAACTGAACATTGTAGGTCATCCGATAGGCCAGGTCCTAATTACAAGCACTCTCTTTACCTTCGAACTTTGGATTGGGTCTGACCACTTACCGCCTGAAAAAAAAAACACGATAATTTAATAATTCCATTACATAAAAGCCAGATTTGCTAAATTAGACAATTAACTGGATTTAGTTATACTATGTCAATTTAGCATTGCTAACATGGCTTACTATTTGGTGAATGAATTCTCGTAAAACTAGACAATATACAGTGTCATTACATTTTCAACATTTTAAACATTTTCAACCCTAAGCGTTGAGATTGCATGTATAACATTTTTATCAAAAATTCCGTTGACACTCCGTAAACACTTTATAGCTGTAAAATAATGTTCATTCACACGCCTATAAGACCGACGTCTTTTTTTTTTCGGATAGCTTAACCTTTTTTAGACTAACCAAAACTAACTAATAGTTTTGATGCATTACAATCAGTACAGAGAATCATTCTTAAATGTTTAATTAACAATTAATCAATGTCATTAATTCCGACCATTGCCGAATCACAACTGCCTAACGGCATCTACGTATATTGGTCTAGTTCGTATCAACGAATTTGTTTCTGCCTGACCACTTCCTGGCCCAGCCCTGCCTAATGACTCCTTGATGGGTTCAATGCGTATGGCGCTAGGGTCCAGCATAAGATACCAGGGATGTTTGGTTTTGATACTAGAACAGAAACTCACTCGATCTGATACTTGTCGTCAATAACCACTGACGAAACGCGGATTCCTTATTTCAATCGTGAGACCAAAAGTCAATCTAAGAAATGACGCAAACGTGCAAAAAGGACGCCCATTAAAAGCGCTTGAAAGGGTAATGCTTAGTGCCTTCTGGAATTGCGAACGAAATATTTGTGTGAATTATCTGGACAATTAACGCAACATATTATTGGAATTTATATCTCGTTTATTTCCAATAACGAATTTATATAATCAATCCATTTAGCAAACTTTTAAAACCTACAGCATTTTGAACCACAACTACTAGCAGGTCAGTTTGTACATATTGTAAAAACCAAAAAATTGATCCATAACACTTAAGCTTAATTTTTAGAAGAACGTTTCAGCTTGAGTCGTTTCGAAATCTATTTAAATTTAGTTCAGCACGTACGTCTAGCAGTGCATTTTATTCAAGTCGAATCCAAGGACGACTGGATCTGTCTAACTGTAAATAGCTGTCCCTCTGCGTGCACTTCCTGAATCATGAATAACTGCGGTGGCAACGTTGCCAATGTGCATCTGTTTCCTAAAAAAAGGGGGAATTGCATTAATTTACGGACACCACAATACATTTTATGAGTTTATTTTTCAATGTTATTTTTCATAGCCAGATAATATTATAGCAATAGTCTTAGGCGGAAGGACGAAAGGAAAGGAAAAGTAGAAATAAATCGCAAAGCATTAAAAATGGGTATAGGAAATACTCAATAAGAGGTGTAGATTTTTGCAAGATCTTTCATAATGCAAATAATATATAGGGTGTGCCATTTAAGAAATTGAGATTTTTAAAATTTAAAATGATCCAAATATATTCGTTTATTTTGAACACCCTCTAGCATCTTTGAATAATGCTAATATCGAAAAAATAATGGCGCTATCGTAATATAAGTATGAAAACAAGTTTTTATTATTATTTTATTATTATTTAGTATTATTTAGCATTTTCTCATTACTTTTGAAACTAATCAGATAATTAACTTGCATGCTTATAGTCACCGAGTGGAAAAAACTGTGATTAAAGAGGGTGAAGTACCTCCTCTTATCTTTAAGAAAGACCAATTCGGTGTCAGTAAATGGCCTGTACTTTGTGAGTGCCAACACACCATAGCGGTTTTGACGATGGGATGGCAAATTAGATATTAAAACAAATAAAATTAAATGGCTAATACTCTCACTACTTTAATTCTAGCGTAATGACAATATGTTAGTTTCAACCAGCCGAAAAACCGTCATCGAACGATCACGCTTATACCTGGCCAGTAATTAAAATACGTTCCAATCGAGACTTGACAATAATTTCAATACATGGTCAAAGTACAAAAATATTTTGACTGACATTAGCACATTGGGAGTGGATTATTGATTTTTAATAACACACCCTTGCCTGTTAACTATTTCAAATATTAATTATAACTTATCGTACTATTATTATTGGTTTCAATTACCTCTGAAGGATGAGTGACGATCGTATAAATTACCGGTTGGTGTTTGCTTTATCCCAACTCAGAGATGCTAGCTGAGGCAGACATAGACAAATTAATGAGGGTTAGGACGAGAAATGATTATTTCAAACTTAGTCCTAGCGATTAAATCAATCAAACCGATTATTTGTGGTTTTGATAATCCGCAAACTGATCCAACGTTTGTTACTTTTAGGTCCGCCATGAAACTATTTGCTTCCCACTATTGATGGCAGAGCGTGTTGACTGTTTGAAGTGAGTAATTAGTAAGCATTTTAAATAGTAACGTAGGAATTAATTTCAGGAGGGGTTGAAGTTAGATACCACGAGGCCATCTTGTGACAGACAATTTTCAAACTAAACGTGGCAACGTCACAATCGGCGATCTTCAACTGCTTCGAAGAATCGACCTACTGCAGAGGATCAGCTGTGACGGTAGGCGATCTAATTAGTTCTGTACCACATAATGAAGTTTGATAGAAACGCGCTTTATTGAAGTCACTTCCTTCATTTTGCTCAACTGTGACGTTCTCGGAAAACCTAACTGCGTTGACATTTTTGTGCAGTACTTGTTAACAATTGTGTTTCCGAGATGAAATTTTTCTTAGAAGTTACCTGAAACCGTTAAAATATTATTCTTAGTCTATTGTTTCCTGCAAAAAAGACTTTCACGTGCATTTTAACTAAAGTAAATTTCGCCGAAATATTCGTGGATTTATATATTTAGCAAAGTTTGGCAGAAGCGATGATAATGGCAGATTGATCTTTGAAGAGTTCTACACAAAAAAGAATTCCAGAAAATATACATATAGCAATGAACATCTTTAAGTATAGCTTAGTTTTTGTTAGTGGTCACTTTAGTTCCGTAAGATTTTTTTTGTTAAAACACCATTTGGAATTGAATCAATAAATGAATTCGGCACGAGTTGTAGGAAAACATTTTTAGGATATTCATCCAAGAGTTCCATAAAGCAAGCAAAAATAACATAGGAATAGCGAAATGATTGTTTGGTTGAAACATGATCCTATAAATCCTAAAAATACTTCCAAAAATGCTGCCATCGTTGAGTAAACAAAAGGCGTACCTTGTTTTTTGTCTCTAGGTTTCAACAATTTGACAATCTACTAAGGATATCCGGTACAGGTGCTTCGTCATTTAGGAGGAAGTGGGTGAAAGTATAAGGTTAAAACTTTAAATTGGTGGTCTCTGTATAAATCTTAAAGCTAATTTCAATATCAAGATCGAAATATTAAAAACCCAATACATTAGTACTGGGCATTGTGCTGTGAATATGGGTTTGTTTTATGCAATTATTTGTGATTAGTTATGTATTTTTTATTCAAATTTGGTTGGAAGCTTTGGTTTTTCCAAGAAATAATTATCCGTTCCCAATCTGTAGTTAACGACACGGTTCAGTAAACAACTTCATCCAGTATTTGACAAAGCAAATGTACAATATATAAATTTTGATCAAAAGCTTTTCCACTACGGTATGGTCAAAAAGTATCAAATCTAAAGCCAACGGCTCTGAGCATGATGTCAATAATTTACCAACAAGCGCTGAAATGTGGTTTAGTCGTTTAATGTCGTCGATTAGCCAGCCATTCGCGAATACAGCGCCACAGTCAACAAACAAAAAAAACATACGGCGATCAAGAGGATTTTATGAGGCAGACACCGTTACCTTTAACTACCCTTTTTCAGTTTATGGCTATAAATCAGATGAGAGTATAATTTAAAATTAAACGAAAATGGGCGGCTGAGCAACAACTCAGAGGTATCGATCTTTGCCTTAGATCTTAATGTTGTCAGTGGTTGATTTATTACGTTAGATATGGTTCGTTTATGGGGAATTATGTAACTAACGGTATCGGTCGCCTTTAAATATGGGTCATATTCAAAACGTACCAATATGCGGCAACAGGTTTTGTATGTGGTTCAGTTTTCATAGGAAACGCTCCGTTTTATGGGATCTACAAGAAAACAATAGTATAATACGACCAAAAATATAGTGCATTTATTGCTTTGACGTTTTAAGTATTTTACAGTACCTTAACTGCAAAACTTCGCAGGACCGTGGCAAAACCCATCCCAACAGAAATTTATTCTGCATTAAGTAGGTCTTGCCTGATATGGACCGTAACGAATATTTGTAGAAACTTGAAATTTTTATTTGAAACGTAAATCAACCGTTTTAAATTTAATTAAGCATTGATGCTCCGGGGTATTTTCAAATAATTGTTTATTTTAACATCAGGCGATATGTATGTATAACACTGCACCAAAATTTAGTGATAGTACCATAAACGTAATTTGGCAAGAGGTAGCTAAAATATCAGTACAAAGCTGGTCTAACTATGAAAAACGAGTACTAAAATAAGAAAATATTTATTCTAAATTATTAGTGGCTGAGTTGATCGGGAACTAGGTGACGACAGTAGCGATAGTGACGATTCTTTATTATATTATTATTATTAAATTTAATATTATGTATATTAATAATTATACTATGTAGAAATCTATTGAAATAGAACGTAGTAAATTGTTACTTTGTACTAATAAATTCCTAGGACGGTCCTGGAATGGTCATGGGTAGGGGTCTGCTGGGCAGGGTGTTCTATAAGGGGCTGCGGAAACAGTAGGCAAAGTTAATCACTGGATCGGTTGTGAAAACACTATATTTCTGGTCGAAGTATACTAAACTAAATTTTACATTGATATCTTAGGCTGTTTAAATGATTTCCTATTTAACTAACTAATCTAGTTAAAAAAATGGTTAAAAAAAATCAATTGAGCTCTAAGTACTCTTGTAGAAAAATTTCTTTTAAAACTATGATGTACTGAAATAGTTTTTTTCCTATATATAATTATGAAAGTAATTCCGAACATATAAAATAGTACTAGCCACCTTAATTTAACAGTAGAATATACCTAGCAAAAACATATGTTAAACTGTTATTGGGAATTGTGTGAAAATTCAGCAAAACCTACGTATCTATTGAATAAGAAAAAAAAATTCTGGGGTTTTATAATTTTTTTGAGTTATTAACAATTGATTGTTAATTTAGTGTTAGTTAAATTATGCTATTATTCTAGTTAGTAAAACCTATATTAGAAATATTTATTTACAAAAAGGATTTTGAAAAAGATTCCTTAGAATGTCTTTACATTAACAAAAAAATATATTCATAAAAAATAATAATCAAGCTCATAAAATTGAGGTTAGTTTTGTCTTTCGCCTGTGGAAATGACTTCTCTTATCAACGATGACCATTTTAAACCAACTTACATATTGATGATTCCATCATTCGATTCTAAAATACGTTTCGTTACTATAAATAAACGTCTGGAAATGTGTCGAATCGAGATCCGATATTTTTCCAATTAAACCAGTATCTCCGGTACTTTCATCGCATTGTCACTACCAGCAATTTCCGCGGCAGTCATTTAAAATCAATTTACAGTAAACATCGTTTGCAGTTGCTCGTGACGTTACAAGAATTCAATAATTATACAGGTGCAAAACACTGTATACGAATATAATTTTATTCCATTTAGTGTGGTCCGTTATCTAAAATTGTAAGACTCCAAAGTACTTATATATTTCCTTCGCGCTTCCTAAAACACCTGCAACTTGGCGCTATTCTGTAATTTTCGATTATATAATAATATAAAAACACTTCCATAAGCGACGGGCGAATGCTGAAACAGACGGGCAATAGAATGCGTGGAGATATCTAAAATTTTTATGACGTTTTCATAATGAGGCATCGGTCTAACGAGGATTATTCCATTGTTATGTCCCGGTCAGTTCGAAAGCTTTCCCGGCTTATAGGCTGCATTTTTTTTAATTAAGTACACGGTTAAGTTGGTACAAAATTTTACTTTAGGGTGGCAAAATTACAGCCAAAAATAGTTTCTATCAAAAGTTTGTGCTAACTTGTAACTTGCAAACTGTGCATACTACCGGACGCTCTAAAATGTTATGACCCTTGATCTAACCACAGCACGAAAACTGCCTAATCATATTCGATGTTCTGTTTTGGTTAGTTTGGATAGGTTTAGTTATTTTTGAATTGCTGATTAAGTGAGTGGGAGAATCTGGCCCTTGAACCCACAATAACCAGATGACGCTGGATTGGATCAGTTTTCGCGCTGTGGCTAGATTAGGGTCATAATCGGTTAATGCCTACTGGTCAAGAAGGGTAAATAATCTTATCGTGATAGATCATACCTAATTATTTGTCCCACACAACTATACAAAACTAGTATCAAAACTATACCATTTTAAAAATGAATACCTCACAGTATTAATGCAACCCAAAGAAAATTAAGAGTGATTTAAATATTATAAGGTCAAATTGAAATTCAACAAGTTGGTATATATATAAAAATGTGGAAATCTAATTAAAGTTTTCCAAAGCTATCACGAGGGAAACTTCGGCAATTTAAAGATCAGCAGCCATAGCATATAATATGAACCCCTACATATAGCGAAATCTCTGTCCAAAAATAGCGAACAGTTTTGCAACCGCGTTTCGAAATTTCAACAGTTCATGTTCATAAATTTGTTTCATAGATATTTTTCGACTTTATGAAATTTGTACTGACTGTGTCGATCGAACAGAACAGTATCCGAATTATATTTCACTCACTCTGTTTTTAAGTTTTTGTAAAAGGCATTATTTTTCCATCAGCCGGATTTTTAAAACTTAAGGCAGTTTTTAGTATCTGAACGAATATGTTCGTATTACTAACAAAAAGTTGATCTGAACCCCAAGAAGTGAAAACACTTCCTGCCACTAATGATTGCAAAATTCATTAAAACCAACCTATTTCGTTTAATAATTTGTTTTTAATGGAAAAAGGATAACATGACTTAAGAATCAAGAACGATAATAGAATCGCACTGAACCAGTTGCGCATACGCTTAAGAAATTAATCGATTTGAAATTAGTTTAAACCATAAAAATCCAAAACCAGTTTAAAGCCCACACGTTTTGCATTCAAACTTTTTTAAAACTGAAAGGGATATTACAGTTGAAAACGTTCTGTTTCAAACAAGAGTGGTAATTGCATTTCAAACTGTTTCATGGCGGGTGACAAAAGTGCTCAAAAAACCACAAATCAATAATTCAATTACTTAATTTTCTATTTCTCTCAATCCAAACCTAATTTGAATGTCAATACCACTTGATGTGACTTTTTTTTAAGGCAATACACGCCTTGGGCCTTTCCTGCGGAATCGACAAACTGAAAGTTACTCCTTTTTCCTATTCCACAATTGTCAGTTAATATCACGTCGTCAAGAAACTAATGACTTCTAGCTTTTCGTGAAAATTGTTGGAAAGAATCTGTAGGTTATACTAAATAAAACTTTTAACTTATTTAAACAGCACAGCATAGTGCCTATAAATTAGTCAGGTATGATACTACATTAATCAACATTCTACTAAGGATGTGCGCTTAGAACTCATGGTTGACTTGCCTACCGAGTGGGAATGAATGAATCGTTGTCAATAACTAAGCTTCAGACCTAACTGGTTGATGTGATATTACACATCTAAACTTTTCCTTTCGGATTTCATACTTTTTTCTAATAATATTGTCACAGCCTACTGTCCATAACCGGATTGGTGGTTCGCGATAAAAACGTTGGTTTTATTTAGTGGACTCGACTAGAGAACAGTAATACTCTCCGGGGCACACTTTAGAGGCACTTTAAAAGATGGGGGATGCCTAGTTAATTAGGATCCAATCGCTTCAATTATAGTACACCAAACATAAATTTAAAACCTGTTTGAATATATGCAGCCAACTGTACGTTTTTGGCAATGTATCAGGATACTCTACAACCTTTCCATTTTTCTGTTCTTCTACATGATATTTAGATGGCGCCATCTACATGTGCTAATTGGGCGCTATAAGGTTCTATTTCATAATATACGTTTTTAGTTAGTACGGCTCCATTTTTTAAATAAAAAGTTAATGCAGATTTACGTTTTTTAAAAAAACAAAGAGTAATAATACATATATTTCGATTAAAAAACTGTTGAGCTGATATCCATATTTTCCGAGTTTTAATCTATGATAAGCGCATTCTTTACGGATCAGCCTGTATATTATATGTGAAGCAACCTGGAGCAAACATATTTCTCCCGTCCTGGCAAAACATTGTCTGGCAGGAAATTAACGCTATGTTTATTGACACAAACCAACAGCATGACGTACTTTGAGATATAATTAATTTATTTGTCCCCACTGCCTTCGTATCGTATCCGTCATAAAGTCTTTTGCGTGTTCCGTAGAATTTTTTGTCACCGAAGGCTGACACAATCACGACTTCTTATCAGATGTGTTTCGTGATACGAATCGGTACGAACCGTCGACGTCTTAAATCTTACCAATGCAATGTACGAGAAAATGACATGATTGCTTTTAGCGATTTAAAAATAAATGTATTTATCGATGCGGGGTATTACATAAACAATTTCGACGAATCTAACGTTCCAATTTCTGCGGGGTGCTCACAAAGGTTTAAGATTCAAGGTTTCATAATTTGTCTACTAAGTTTGTTTAATCATTATTTCAAATCAGACATTCATCGATTTTCCCTTGAGAATTTCTGTTATCAAATAAAGTTCAAATTCAAAAGATGTATGAAGATATGTAGTTGCATTAAAGAATATTAATAAATTTCTTCCTAAAGTTAGAAAACGTCAATTACATTTAGGGAATTCTATTTAAAATAATAAAGTGCCCTGCACATCGAAGGCCGAGCGCATAGAACCAAAGAATATTTTCGAATTTCGATTAGATTTTTTTTCACTTTAATGATAACCGAATGACATTAAAAAGCCAAGAGATTAAAATGTTCGTCAATAATTGCGTCATAATTTCACGGTATTCACGGAAATATTACTAAAATAAAGATTTCTTTTAATAATAGGATTAAGCGTGTATTCTTTCTTTAATGACGAGGAGCTCTTTACTCTTCAAATTGCTAAGTTTGCAATTACTGTGCATAAAAGACTTAGTAATAAGTCCTTGTTCTAGAGAGAGAGGCAATGGACATGGACCAATTTTTTATGCCACCAAAAGAGAAGTTTAACAAATAACAACATTTTAAGACCAACACTAATACCTTTATATAAGCTATTAATTATACTTACTTATTTACAAAAATAAGAAGAGCTTTGGGAAATCATCTCAGTTTAAAATTTCATGGCAAGGACATTTTTAATATTTATTTAATTACTTTTTATTATTTGGTATTTATTAAATTATCAACGTATGTGAAGATTGGAAAAATAATTATAGGTTTTAGTTACCACATATGAAATGGTGCTACTGCCTAAGCACAAGTTAGTTAACTAACTTGAGGCTTGGTTAGAATGTTGACGGTTATTTTTTTTCTTTGATTTCTACTCGAGTGTAAGTTAAAATTTATCAATCTAAATTATTTGCGAAAACATTACCAACCCAGATTGGTCATTACGTTTTGAATGTTTTTTTGTGTTTGAGTTATAGATTATTCTCAAACCGCTATAGTTCCGTGGGACTTTATAACAATTCCACAAGCAGAACGATAAAAATGAGTTGAAGGCGCCTACGTAAAAATGATTCTTGTCAACGCTGTTGGTTGCATGATCTTGCACTCGAGATAACTCCTTGGTAAGTTTAGGTCACTTGGTCACACAAGTGGAGCAAATATTATCTGCAAGCAGTCCAGTTAGGCGACTCGGTACACACTCAAATATATCACCGTCGCCGTGCATCCAAATACAGCAATCGATCTCGAAATTTCAATATGACCATGGGGCACCATTGAAACCCCATTAAAAACAAATCCTCGGCATAGAAAACTTAGCGAAGTATGAAATCCCTATATATGTCCATAATAAACCAATAGTAACGGCATAAAGGTTAGATGAAACAAGTTCGGACAATTTCCGAACCATTCCACAATGACTTAACAAGTAAGTAGCTTGCAGGCACTATTAAATAAGGGAATTTTAAAATCCTGTATTGATTTATCTAACCGGATTGGTAGGAGTAAGAAAGCAGGGGCGTCGACTTTTACGAGATGATTGAACCAAGCACGATTCTCGAATTGTTATGCCGTCACACAGCCAACCTTTATGCACATGTTAACAAAAAGTTGCGAAGTCCTTAAAGTCATTAGAATTCATTCACCCATAAGTCATCAAACCTGAAATTTATTGCTAAAGGCTAATTCACCGAAAAGAGCTCTTTTTTGCACAGTTTGTACATTATGAGTTTATGTAAAAAATCTTCAATACGATGCGCAAACAGCTGTAAATGAAAATAGTTACCCAAGCAGCATAAATTTTATTTTTTTTTACAATTTCCTATACACTATATTTGTTGATTTGGAAAAAAAACATGCACACGTCAGGTCAGTTTGTTGACACGAAAAATATTCTGATTCAAATTAATTACAGTTTAGTCATTAACATAATCTTTTTTGAAAATATGACCTTAGAAAGATTTTTACTCTTATTTTATATTCTAGAACTTTATTTAATTATTTTTTAAGACATAATGGCTTGTAAATTTTGCAAATCCCTTAAAAATATCAATATTGTTTTTGAATTACAATAATTTAAATACCCTTTTAAAGCGCTAAGAACAACAAATTTTACGCTGCGTGATATATTCGAACAAAATGCTAAAACAATTTGTCTAATCATAAGATGATAAAAGTCATTTTATTTTGGTTACTCTAATTTGTTTCAATTTAACTAATGATTACAAAAATTATCTCGAGAGATTTAAACTCAAAATTGAGAAAATTAAATAAATAAATAAATTCTAATTATAAAATTAGTTTCTTTTTTTTTAATTAAGAATTTAAAAATACAGTGTGGTGGTACTTCAAAATTACGACATTCTATAAGTAGATCAAATAAGTAAATTCAATTGAATTCAGTTTCAGGCCTACAAATTTTGCCTGACTATTTTTTCCAAAACTTTGTTTGGTCCACCTCCGATAATTTAATTTTGGTAGTTGGAGGAGATTATGCATTTAAATACCAAACGGTTATCACACCTATTTGATCTCGGTTGGTGGGGTTGGTTCAAATGTTACCCATACAATTATAATTTAAACATACATTTCTATATAATTCGGATTTTGAGTTCTCCGAGATTCAAAACGTAATGCTTGTGCGGTCAATCACTACATTACTAACTTATTCTGTTGTAATTCTTATTTTAATTTTTTTGTAAGTTTTAACACCCACATCCTTTAGGTATAGGTAGGTTAACATATTTAATAGAATTTCTTAGCTATATAAAAAATGCCTATGTGACTTCGTTGGTAGTTTCAAAACTGCTTCGGATTCCGCCTGAATGTGGAATTCTTATCCGCTGCTATATTAGGCGATCGTTATGCTGACACTTGACTTAGTTTAACATGATTTAAAACATCCTTTTCTTCCATTGTTTGGCACAACTTTAATTTTAACGATGCCTTAATTTACATATATTTACAAGTGAATACAAGCGAAACTGTGTTAGCCTAGGCGTCGCAGACGTTGCTAGAAGGCGTTTTCTTTGGGTGTGGATTACTTAAATTCAGTTCGCGCTTTTTGATGGAGAATTTGACTAACCGCTTTTATTTTGAACTATATTTTTCAATTTTTCATGGCGAATAACAGTTTCATGCTTTATTTTAAATAGTAAACAGCAACGCTATTATTAAATCCAAGCGTTTGTTTGGTAACATTTCTGGAGGCGTTAAGAGACGTATTCAAATGGTGCAAAAACAAAAACGTAAACATTTTCATTGCGGGAGCTATTACTCGGAAGTTATGGTCAACAGTGCTTCTGGTAAAACCGGGAGCTACACTACACTAACGGTTCAAGTTGTAATTATATGGCATTACTTTAATACATTGATACTTGTGTGGGTTTGTAAGTTACGCAACTAAAATGGTTTCAGGCACATACGAACATCTTGGGCACACAGAAGTCGTTTGCTTTACCTACATAATGGAACAGAAACGATCGGGCAAAAAAATATTGAGAAGACACCAAAGAAAGGTTCGTTGGAACGAAGACCGGCTGAAAATCGTACGAATATTTATTGTGCTCGGTTGATTGCTAAATTCTGAGATAATTTAATTTCATGCTATACTTTGATTTATGA
This sequence comes from Cylas formicarius, assembly GCF_029955315.1. Lineage (NCBI taxonomy): Eukaryota > Metazoa > Arthropoda > Insecta > Coleoptera > Brentidae > Cylas > Cylas formicarius. The sequence goes on along the minus strand of NW_026844264.1, from coordinate 18,738,244 downwards.
CGATCACGGTGTCTATTTTTTAACGAGCTTGTAGCCAAAATTTCGTCACGAATTTTGCATAAAGTACGACGAGAACGTGACGCATTTCAAAACGCCATATTCTCATAAACTTGACCTTTTCGTTAAGAGCACCAAGATCAAGGATATCGGAATATATTATTTTTCCACATAAATTTGTTTCGGATTATAAATGTTATATAAAAGACCGAGTTTTAGCAAAAGGTCAAATGGCTTAATGGTTTTCGAGTATACACGTACTTACAGTGTTTGTATAATTTCGTTTTAATTGCATATTTATAACGGAGTTTTCGCTTTGTGTCAGTCCCAAGGTAAAATTAAAGTTATATGTTCAAATTGATTTTAAAGCCGATATAGTGGCTCGTTTGAAAAGATTTGATTTGTCTTGAGAACAACTTTATTTAAAAAAAGTATAAGCGAAAAATTGCTGACATAAATTGAGTAAGGAAAAAACATTCTAACTAATTTAGAAAAAAAGATACTGAGAATGTTCCTGCAAAAAAACTATAGTCCAAATGCTATCTCAACAAATAATGTTTTTCATCATTTAATTAACGAGCAATAATAAGTCCCTGGATCGTCTTGCGCGAACACTTTTGATTGCAATAAATCCGGACAGACCAACCCGAAAAAAGTTAACATTAAAAATAAATATGAGGAAAATAAAATAGTGCCAAGCGTTAGCACTCCTTTTTTGTAGTAGGTAGTTTTAACTTGATCTCTGTAAATATAATTTTTAAAATATGGATAAATTTGCTATACAAATCGGTAGAAGGGCAATATATATCAATTTTATCAAATTCAGTTTCATCCTAAAGCAATCGTTGAAAATCAGGAAGCATTAAGTATTTTTCTAGGTTGCCTGTTTAAGTGAAAGAAAACTAAATATGGTTTTCACTTTTTTGTTTAAACCAGTCTGGAAAAGGTGGAGACACTTAATGTTCATGCCAATTTTAGCATACAATTTTAATATTGTGTGCTAGGCAAATCAAAATTCACTTTGGATAAGAGCCGGTAGTAAGAAACCCGTAAAAATATTAAAAGTCAATTCAAGGCTCGGTAAATTCAACGACTATAGGTTGGTCATTGTTTGGTTCCGCCCACTCCATTTATCTCAAATTTAAAGTATGGACATTCCTGGGATCTTTTTATTGTTAACCTTAATGTATTATTCATAACCGAAATTACGCGACTACCGACAGGTGCATTTAAATGAATTTTCAGTAATTTACAATGACAGCACCTTGATTTATAAAACGAACGAGTACTACATGTATAAAATTTTGGAGGTCGATATCTTTGGTATTTGTGGATTCTTATGATTTTATTTGTTAGACTTTCGCGATAAAATTTATGCAGATATAATTATAAATTTTCATTGGCTGGGAATAGTATCTATACTAATTAACAAATTTGACTAAAAAGGAAGTTTTCATTCATTTTCTATTACTCTATTACTCTATTATTATAATATAATATAAGTAAAACATGGATGGATATTACTATTCATGATTACAAAAATCAAACTTTGTGCATACAACAAAAGAAATAAAAACGTTACGAAAAAATTAATTCCAAGAATAAAATTACCTTCACAGTAAATATGACAAAATTGATTATATTTTTGTACTTTAATTGTCTTAACTAAAATATTTAATTCAAAAATCCACAATTTTGTAAATTATATGTTAATTGTGCCAATAAATTTTTGCTGAATTTTTCTAAATACCGACATTAACAAAATATATATTATATAATTTATTCCCTGAATTAAACAATTCTTAACATCACATACGTTTAGTATTCACTGGAATACAAAATTTATTGCTCGGAATAAAGCGGATGTTAAATTAATGGTATGTTACCATATTTCCTCAAATTAAAATTTATTTGTTGCAGTAAATCTCTAATTCCCGGAAGCATAATCTTTTTGACGCCAGTAAGCGATTTTTTTGGTTATTCCGACGGAAACAGGAGCTGACATGCTGTCTGGCGCACATCGTCATTTGTATCGCCGCTATATCATAAGGTGATTGTGAACGTGGATAATAGATATATTATTAGTTAATATGTAATGTAACCTTAAAAAGTGGAAAAATAATATTGCTGAGTCTAGGGACCTATTGATCTTCAAGTAAAAGTAGATACATTGTTTCTATTGAAGAAAATAAATGTAAAGTATGGGTTATTAGCTCAGATAGAAGAAGCTGTAAGTGGAAAAAGAGAAAGTAAGAAAATATGACATAACATTACAACCCTTTATGATTCTAGAAGCTGCCACAGTTACTAAGGTTGCACCTACATTGCTCTTGCAAATTAATATCTCTAGATACCGTAGGTCATTAGGTCATCGTCATGCACCACAACTTTTGATAAAGAATATTTTGGTGATCTATCCAGTTGAGTCGAGTACGCTGCATGTCGTTCAATTAAATATTATTGTTTCCAAGTTGCTCCTTCCTTATAATGCAAATTAATTTTACATTGCTTGAAATAAATATTTCGCTTTTGTTACTACACCGAAAATTTCTGGAAAATAGATAATAATTGTACCTAATATACTTCTTTTCTTGTAATAAATAAAACATAATTGTAATAACACATATGAACTACAAAAAATAATTCCCCGAATTCGATATTTAATTGCTCGATGCGAATTAAATTATTTAATTAGAACAAATGTGCTTTATATTCAGGAATTAATTTTATTTTCTCTGTGTAGAGGTCCATATAGTTCTAATTGGCCATCGAGTTTGTGGAACCCTGTATGTTGTTTTCTGAACACTTTTGTTACCAAATGTCTGGTCTGACAAGTTATATCTCCATATTATATTTATTTTGTATTATTATAGATTACCCCGCAGTTAAACTCCCGTTTCATAAACGCGTGTACAATAAACCAACAAACTGGGTTTAGTGAACAGTGAAACGCGAACATCGTCGGTTTATCGATTATTTTACGAACGTGTAAATGAAAGACGCCTCGACAGTTCCTCAAATAAATTTGCAATTAGAAATTTGAAATTATCCACGTTCCACGCTATTGGAGACGCGAGTCATTTTGACCGGCGCATTAGCGACTCGATTTATGCTTGATATAACGACATTTAGATTTTATATTTTATGGATCCTTATTAAGGCGATAAGGAAAATTCAATCAGTAACGTATAGTATGTACCGCTTTTACGTTTTACGTAATGCTATTCACTTATTTGGGTTTTGGTTAGTTTATGAGGCTATGGAGTTTATCGTTTTCAAATAGGTGTATAAAATGATATTTGTTCATGAATATTAGGATTTAGAATAATACGGATTTAAAATAACAGAATGCGCTGCTGTATATCCGCTGAAATATCAATATTTTAACAGTTTTAACAGTTTTCACATTATTGTAGTTGAGCCAACGTTTTCAGAAACTTCCACAGGCTACTGTAATACGTTTTACAAAAATTCTGGATTCCTCCTGCGTCGATTTTTGCTGAAGCGAACTTGCTGACGTTTCCCGAGCATAACTGAAACTGGCTCGCATTTTACTGTTCCTGCTTATATAGTGTTTAAGGGGGGCGGAGCTAAATGAGGGCATAAACACCGTCTCGGATGCCTGATTCCCATATTAGTGAAAGGTAGAGACTTGAGTCGCGGTTAAGATTGTTAGGTTGTTTATAGATTTCTATAGACTCTCGGATTTTTGCTTTGTAGAAGAATTGATTGCATGCAAGAATTTTAGTTTTATCGAATAGAATTTTATGTCCGGTTTCGTGATTGTATTCGGCAACAGCTGATGAGTTTATTTGTCTTAGCCGTAAGACTCTTTCGTGTTTTTTGCGCCTAGTTGATATTTTTCGTTTCTCCAATGGATTTTTTGCCGCATATGCATGGAATGCTATAAACTCCTGGCATCTCAAATGGAATTTTGTCAGTGATGTTTTGAACGTAAGGATACCTTAATCCATGGTCACATCACAAAAATACACTTCACCACAACCTTCCAATAGCAATGAGACCGAAAGCAATCCTACACTTGCCACTGTGATCCTTCCTTATATTCAAAACATCACTGACCACATATCAAAATTTCTAAAGACGTATAACGTTAAAACCAGATTTACCATTATTATTAGTTTAGATTAGTTCTCTCAACATCTTCGTTAGGTGAAAAACAAAATTCCAATTGAGATGGCAGGAGTTTACAGCATTCCATGCATTTGCGTCACAGAATACATTGCAGAGACCGGACGAAAAACTATCAACTAGGCTCAAGGAACACGAAAGAGCTCTACGGCTAAGACAAATAAACTCATCAGATGTTGCCGAACACAATCACGAAACCGGAGCGTCATAAAAAAAATTGCCGGCATAGCTGTGCGCACATTTTACCATTACTAACGCAGACCTACATTCTTACTGTGAGTCTTACATTATTTCCGATTTTTTTTCGGGTAAACAAGTTTTTGAAAAGAAAAAAAATCATGTAAAAGTATACATTTTCGGAGAATAATTTGTACACGAAAGAGATTCGGTACAAAAATTTTATACCATAACTGTTTCAAAATAGAAACGTGACTACTTTTATTATAGCTGTCAAGCCAGGGAAATTTCTATTTATTGATCTTACTTGCCAGACCTTTTGACTACTACCGATGTGAAATTTTCCAAAGAAAATGCATTTTTACAAAACCTTTTCAAATACGCCGCATAGCAGTAGACTGCGATTATTAGTTCCCGCGATATAATACCAAGCCAGCCCTTACATAAAATTTCTAGAATGTGATAATAATCTAATCTAGGTAGGTAGAAAATAGAATGCAATGAAAAAATTCTCTACTTCAGTCCCATCCTGGGTGCCTCGAATAAAATACGATAATGTTAGAAGAATTTTAGTGTAAAACGGAAAAATTCCACTTGCTCTGAATTCAAATGTTAGTGAGTAAATACCTATTAAGAAGACAACGTAAAATTTTGATGTTCGGTGCAATTACCATCGCTTAGATATTTACAATGTATCAGAATTGAGTGTGCATTCCAGCCGTCAATATCGAGTTCATTCCGCTTGCAATTTTTTGCCGATGTTAATGGTCGTCGGCCTTAATCTGCAATAAACATGATTATTTTTGTTATAAAATGCTTTTATATTTTAGAACGTTTAATAATTAGTGGCGTCAGTTTTTGCATTGCTAATAAATAGAACAGCCGACCAACACGGATGAAATCTTGCGTCCAACAAGAAAAAATATTCAGATTTGCGGATATGTATAAATACTGTACAGGGTGGTCGTAATTGGAGAGACTTAACAGGAAAAATCATTATTAAGCCACTTAATTGAATGCAGTGGCGTACCCAGATCATACACCATAGGTAATGACAAAGAACTATTTATGTGAATACTCATCACGCCATATTCATTCATTCATAAAGGAAAGAGCTGTCGCCAATTTTTAAAATGTGAGATACTTGGAATACCTCTGTAGGTAGTGAAAATACCGTGTTGCGTATTTTACGATTAAATATAACTCAAAAATCTGAAGACATATATATATATATATATATATATATATATATATATATATATATATATATATATATATATATATATATATATATATATATATATATATATATATATATATATAGAGAGAGAGAGAGAGAGAGAGAGAGAGAGGGGGGGGGGGGGAGAGAGAGAGAAAGAGAGAGAGAGAGAATTGTGCATTTTAACAATTTAATAAAATCAAAATTTGAAACTGTAAAAATTCGGTGTATAATCATTTTTGTACTTTAGTTATCAAAACGTCATCAAAATTTAAAAACAACATAAAACAATCATCATCTGCTTCTCCCATGAATTGACTAACTTGCTCTCGAGTTAAAACCTTAGATTTCTTTGGATGGTTTCCAACTTGCAATTAAGTATTGATTTCAACCTCGAATGAATTGTTCATAGCCTGCAAAATTTATTGAAAACGCCAAATCCACCGGTCATACATACAAATATCTATACTTCAGAGAAAAGTACTGTTACGCCTCTGTATCCAGAGCGTAACATCGTATTTTAATGCGAGTTTCTTAAGATGGTGCAAAGTGTTCGATTGAAATGTTGCGGAACTGATTAAATTCCTCAATTGACTCTTTCATTTGTTGATGTTGTCAGTTAAGATTGATGCGATCAAACAAAAAACGACAAAAGAATCGATTCCCACCTAAAGGCGACGCCCAGTTGGCAACAGTTTACACAAGGTCGAAACTATACTGGTTTATTCATTCAAACCGTTAATATCATATTATGCAACAAGTCTGATGAACGCTACTTTAGTGGGGAGTTTGATTTGAAACGAGCGAAGCGCAGCAAAGCCAGGGCTTAATAATCGAGTATAGCATATTAGACAACAAGTTGTATAAATGCCACTTGAGTCATGAGTTTAACTGAATAAGTTAATGCACCATATATATACTATACTTTTCTACGATCATTAGTTTTTGAGTAAATTTCCAATCGAAATTACACAAACGAACACATGATATCAAGGAATTATTTTTTATCATAGGTCTTTTGATCTTATATGGCCTTTGTGAAAATATTTCATTAAAATTGTTGTTGTAAAAAATAAATCTGTCACTTTTTTAACTACATATTGCGAATTGTCATCTACTACCATTTTATAGTTTATAAAAGTGTGTTCCAATTTTATAAAATCTTTCCTATTCATGTAAACTTTTGATGAGTTCTATCTATTTTGTAAATTTTTCGATAGGTAACCGTAATAGAGCAGGCCGAACAAGTGAAAGAATGGCCGTGCCGTTACGTACGTGACGAATTTGATGTCAGGCATTTCTCCATTAATGAAGAATAAGGCGTTGTTGATTTTTTAAAATTGGCCGAACCGTATACAAATTACAATACGTTGTGAGACGCACTGAGAAGGTATTTGTTACGGGCAATTGCGATTATCCATGGGATGAATCCCGGAAATCCAAAGTGCGACCTCTAGAGGTGTTTTAATTTTATAATATTTATGGCCCATTGAGCGGCATTAACATTGCTTTGAAAGTTTAGTAAATAAATTATACCACCGAGGTGGACTTATTGTAGTTCGGCAAGACTAAACTCGAAATTTTCACATTCATTGCTTTCCCAATACGGAAGTTTACTAGCGATTAATTAATATCATCTGTCCCAAAATCATCCATACCAAAAGTGCATTCATAACTTATCCAATGTTATTCTATATATAAAAGATATCAACTAGTAGTCTCAATAGTTAGTAGTTGATTTGTGATATCATGACGGGTATTTCTGAGATTAAAAACTTCCAATGAATGCGTTACGGGTAAATGAAATTGTTTTAAGAGAAGGAAAATGAAGGGTTGAATACGCTGTTGTTTGAAATCAAAAGTATGCCTTGCTGATAATATGTAGTTAGCAAACGCTTCCGCAGTCATTTTTCTTTGAATTTTAAATTGTATGTTTAATACATCTGTCCTGATTCATATGTAGCTTCTTAAATTGAAATAAATATTAAAATTAATTAAATGTAGTATTCAATAGTAAAAACTAGTTCTCCACAGGTAACTCAATTACTAATTCGTCATAAACATAAAAGTATGTCACGTGTGATTGAAAAAAAAAACAAATTGCAGCCCCATAAAAATAATGCTATTTCCATATGTCGATGTCGATCGCTCTCGAGTCTGCAGAAATTTTCGAGGGTACTAGCAATTTCAGTTTTTTTAAATAATATAAGCAACACAGAAATGAATTCGGATAGTCCGCCGACTTGACACAGAACGAAGTGTTTCTCTGTTTTAATTATGGACCGGTTTAACATTTTTTGAAAAAATATTCCTTTGGCAGCTTTTGTGTGCGATGTTTTCGTGTCTTCCTGTAATTTATTTATATATGAAACCTAGATATCTGGAACCTAAACCTGAGCTTTAACACCAGTCAAATTATTGAAGTCAGTGAAGAATACAAATATTTTTATTAATACAGCTCTCGTCATATTTGTATTTCTGTATTGCTTTATTAAGTCGTTTTAGTATTTTCTTAATTAGCTAGCAATATAACGACTAATTTTAAAGATGCATTTTCTTGTAGTGCAAATTACTATGAGCTATTTTCATTTCTTCTAGCTCTTGTTTATTAGTATGTAGATATGTTGTTGTTGGCTCAACGCAACCTAACGTATATATTTTGGTTAGGCATACATATACCTACCTAGGCAATTCAACAATTTTTTCCTGAGTTTGCCTCAGAATCTGTCTAGATTCCCTTAAATGTTCAGGAAAAACCCAATTATGTGGGTGAAGAGCGCTATTTAGGAAATTTGGAGACATGCGCAGAAGACCCCCTACGGAAATATCATTGCTGGAGTATGCGCATTAATTTTTTCTCCCTTCTAGACACTCTGACCATCATCTAATAGCTATTTGGTGATTAGTACAAAATAAGCGCTATATGCCGAATTGTTGCTTCCAGCTTACGAGAACTCTCTGCGTAACATTAAACAAGATAATCACAGATGTACCAAAGAATATCGTAAATTCTACCCATTCCAATCAAAATTGTAACATTTTCTATGAACCAGTCATGAAAATATAATTAATGGTAGACCGGAATAGCTCTGTTCACGGTCTGTGCGCGAGATTTTCTATACCGTCACGACATCTTTAAATAAAATCCCCCACTTCAAAAAAAAAGTTAACGCAGACTTAACGATAACGTTATTATTGCGTCTGGTTAATTTCCTTTTAATTGCATTCCGGTTTCACAAACCGTTCGTCAATAATAGATGAACGAAACAAATTGAAAAGCTAAAGTATGTGTGAAAATGCTTTTCTAACGCCCATCGTATATTTAATTATCAATTAGTTGGACTTCAAGTCGAGTTCATCTCTCCAACGTCGTGCTTGGGCTAAAGGAAATTACGTTGTGGTTAAAAATACATTAAAATTGACCTCCATGTGTGGGGCAGTAATAATAATTAAGATGTGTAATTTTTTATGCTTAAAAATATCACGTATAATGTGATATCAGGAGCTTCCAAAAAAGACGACGCTTCGACATAAATACATCAGAAACGGATTTTTTTTTGTACGTACTGACAGCAACTGACATATTACGCCATATTAAAAAGAAATTAAAAAGCTTCCACGCTTTTTACATGAATGATTCTAGCCCATTTTCTGGGTTCTGTTGATTTTAATATTAATAATATATCATGCAACAGTTTTATGAACAACACTTTAGTCAGGAATTTCTTTAACCACGAGCAAAGCAAGTGTATAATAAATGAGTGTGTGAAGAAGTTTATAAATATTTTAGGTACATTTCTGCACCTAATCAAAAATAGATTTAAATCTATCGAAAACATCCGAACGTTCCCAACCCATGACTAAAGTACCGGATACGCCCGAAGTAAAGTTATACTTTACGCATGCTTTATCACTGCATAATTGGGTAGGGAATACAATTTTTTTTTAAGCTTAGAAATTTAGGAACAATTTCGTAAAGATTTTTGAATATGGTTTGAAAAAAATGTATTAACATAATGATTACACCTAAAAAGGATGCTATAGTCTACCCTTTGTAGTAAATTCCCGATATCTCATTAAAAATCAAAATAAATGGTCGCTTATCGATCGTTAATTCCAAGTTAAGTTAGAATATCTCGCCTGTACCTACTTGATGGTACCGAGGGGGCAACTGATCCACGATATTTTTCGAAATGTGTTCGAAATGAGCGGTTCTCAAACAAAATAATTTATTCTTATGTAAAATTTATTTACCTTTACAAAATGAAGAGCTTTGTATGTCCTGATATAAAATTATATAAATATGGAACTGTCCCCGTTTGTAATCATTGTTTACTAAGAAATACAATTTGCTCTGAGTGAACTCTTATTATCAATATATTTTTAATTTAGCTTATTAGAAATTGCAAGTTCTAAAACTAAGTAGTAAAATAATGTATTGTTTGAGAATCACTGATCACTGGAACTTTGATTATTGGTTTCATATATATTATATTAGTAATATGATTAAATTCTTCGTGAAGTTATAAAAAAACTGCTGTTTTGTTAAGGGATTTTAAATAAGAGGATGCCATCAAACTTGATACGCACATTCTTTTTTCTGTATGAAATAGTCTACTCCCTACTCTAGAATGCATTATTATGCACTTAAGAAATCACCTTCCTTGCTCATAGTCGCGAGCCATTTCGGATTTTTACGGTACTTTAGCCACGAATTTGGGAGCTTCCGGATGTTTTCGGTAGATTTCAGCAGCGGCATATTTTGACGTTTCCAATTCTGACGGTGAGGTTATACGTCACTTGGGGAATGTATTACTGCTATTTTTTTTAAATCTAGCCAAAAACAAATTGTCGTAGAAAAAGTATAGTAGGCAACACAAATATTTGTTTTAGGTCGCTTGCCCTGGATTATTGGCGTAAATTCACCACTAAACAATTCGAAAGTACTTAGTTCCGTTAAACCTACGTTTACCAAAATTGCTTACTTTCGATAGCTGCAAATTTCTTCGTAACCTCGAATCGTGAAATGGAAAGATAAGTGTATAATTTCGAACTTGGCCACCGTTTCCTAGAAACAAACACTTCTTTGTTTAACCTATAATCAATGCAATGCTAACATACATTACATTGCCGTGCTCAGGTTTTTTTTTTTCAAATACAATTTTGAAATATTTTTGCAAAAATCTATCTGTATATAAAACAACTTACAGGTTGTTGACCGTTCATGCGGTGTTTGAAATTCAACTTTTCCCGTTGGAATCTCGGTAGCTGACATGGGTCAAAGATGCATTCTTGAGCCGGATAATATTCCATTAAAAAATGAAAGTTACTTTTGGCACAAAAACTGGAAATTTTTGTTTTTTTTTGCTATATTTCCGGAATTTGCAAAAATTATTTAAATTTTTCAACTGAATCTTATCGATCTCATAGATTTGCAAATCAATTAAGATAACCTGTATCTCTTGGCGTGTCCGAAAATGCAATGGCGAGAATCAAATTTAAAGCCTCCGGTACACTTAAGCTTAATTTCTTCTGCCACTTGTTTTTTATCAAACTTTATTAAACACGCTCGGAGTGTTTTGCACCCTGTATAAAGCGTATTTCACGTATCACCGAATTCCATAGTCTCGACAAACTTTGATAAATATAAAAAAATTTACAAGTAATAACGATTTCCAGTGATATTATTAAAAGTATCTCGCCCACCCTGTATGATAGACGAAACCTGAAACTTTCTCGATACAGTTTACGACACTGTTGAAACCAAATTATCCCATGTTATATAGTTTTTCATTTACGGCTAATAAATAATCCACGAAAACGGCATTCATTATCAGGGTCTTTTAGATTTTTTTACCCATAATTGACCCACCCTGTACATATTTCGACGTTTCCTGATCCAAGAATTTTTCTAAAATGGTTTTCGAGAAAATATTTTTTTTCTGAAACCATGCAGTGCACCGTAATAATCAATGACGTCATCGTATCTGGACTGCCCCAGAATAGTGATTTTTATATGGATTTTTTTCAAATATCTCTAGCAGCGTGTGTGATGGACGAAAACTGCAAATACAAAAACTCTAGCTCTTGAAGAGACGGATTGAACCGATTTGCCATATTTTTTACGATTTTTGATTTGCGTTTATTAATTTACTCTGAAAAAGAACAATTTTCTTGTCCTTTTAGATTTTTGACTATAATTTAAAAATCCTGTATATAATCGAAAAAATGCCTGAAATAAATGTCAAAGCAGTGCACGCGTCTGCTGGTTAAAGAATTTTGCCGATCGGGTGAATGGTTTTAGAGAAAAGCATATTTTTCTGGAAGCCAAAATAACCAAAAAAAAAATCATTTTTTTTTAAATACTTGGTGAAATTTGATTGCACCCAATTTCTACTGTTTAAATCTGAGCGTGGACTTTTACTTGAATTTGAAGTTGATATCTGCAAATTTAGGACACATAACAGATTTCTTATTTGGCACGGAATATCGCGAACACCCTTTACAACTGGTGAAAACCTTAAATACAAAAGTTTTAGCTATCTATTCGAACTATATTTTCATGTAAAAAAAACTGACATCCGAAACAAAGTCTTTTGGTTATAGCCAATTTTCAGTTTTTCTTTAATATGCGGCCCATCCAGTACATTCTTAAAAAAATATCAAGAATCAAAGTTTAATACAAAGGAAAGACAAAAAAACATTTGTGTTTCGACGCTGATCATTTCTGTACCAACGGCGGTCGTCTAGGTCCATTAATGAAGATTGGCTCGGAAAAATTTTCGAACAACTTAACGATTTGAATTTGAGTTTGCAGGGTGACTGAGCAGTAAAATCGAAGCTTTTAAGAATAAGCTGATACTTTGGCAAGAATAATTAAACAAAAACAACACAGATGTGCTTTTCAGAATTTACTAATGAAAATAATATAGATTTCATGTTACTTAAAAATATCATTTCCCATCATTTGATAAAATTGGGAGAAAACTTTACGAAAAGCTTCGAAAAATTTCTAGATAAAGAATTGGGTTGGACCGTGATCCATTTTTGTTTGATATTATTAATTCCAATATCCCTTTAAATGAAAAACTGCGTTTTCAATTTAGGTCTCTGACTTGCCAAAATTTTTGGGTATTAGCTGAAAACAAATATGCCGATTTGAAAAAAAGGGCAATCAATATTTTGATTCAATTCGCATCGACCTACTCATGTGAATCCGGCTTTTCTAAATTAGTTGCCATTAAAACAAAATATTGATCTCGATTAGATCCAGAGGATGACTTACTTATTGTTATTTTGTATTACGATATTGAGACTTGCTCTATTTATTGAAATATTGAAACTGCATTCTTTGTAGTCATTAATTAATAAATAATTTAATTGATTAGTGTTTCGGTAGTTGCATGATGAACAGCAACAGCGCACTGTCTGGCAAACATTTACTCAGTCAATAAATGCGATTACTGCCAATATTTATAACTTGACTGAGAGATTCTACAATCATGATTTTATGTTCCGTATAAAACAATATAGAGTGCTCTCAGTAATTGTTTTGTAATGTATCAATTTTTGCATTATCCTTTCAAACAAGTAAAATGGAAAACAGTCCTAAATAAGGCCCAGATCAAGTACCACCTCTCTTTGAGTAGCATCTCTGCTGTATTTGGATTTGTAAATGGAAGGCTTTTCCTTAAGTGTAGGAGAGTAGGATGAATACATGACGACACACCTCTTAGGAAACCAACGAAGCATTGTTAGGTAACAGGAAACCTATACGAAGCCAACGCAATAGTTGCTATTATTACCTATAAAGGAGTGCGAACATTTTTTCTTTTGCCAGAGATCTGATTTATAGAATAGCGAATATCTTATATTGTAAATAAGCGCTCGTCCTGGATTCGCATATTAAAAAACCTTTCCCGTATGACCACGCCACTGCATAGTTCCATGACAAGGAAACCTACAGAAATAAATAGTGGTATATTTACACCTTGGCGGTTACAGTTTCCCACATGAACGGTCCGAGGCGAGATGCTCTTGAATTATTGCCTATGCAGAACAAATCTCTCGGCATGACTCCGAAATTAAAACTGATACACACAACGTTTTCTGATTTACTCCGTGCCATAATGCACAAAACACGCTGCCGATTCTGCCGGGGTTTTTGATTCAAAATTACGAGCCGTAGGTGAAAATTGATTTATAAAGTTAGGTGTGGGCGATTCCTGCCAAAGAATCTTTTCCTGAAAGTTATTTACATTTAACAAGTTACACTTCCAGGTTGTACTATTTTTAGGTGATTCGAAGGCTTCGCGTCCCACCCAGCGTCTTATAAGCTGCTGCTATACGGTGTAATATGAAAGATATTCCAAGCAGCGTCTAGGTGAATGCATCTCATATAGAGGATGATCTAATCTGAGGCTCGTATGTTGTTACCAGTGATGTCAATGAGCACTTTGTTTCAACGACACATTTACAAAATGCAAATTGTGCAATTATTTAGTTTACTATAGAGTGCCGTAAAGTTTCTGATGAGGCGAATGTTTATGTCTTAATAAGCGAAATAGACTGCATAAGATTCACGAGATAACTGGGAAGACAATCAGAGTAGATGGTAAGCAATATAATCGAATATCCAGGCAACGCATGAATATAGCAGAAACACACAGGTCCTATAAAAATGGTCTAAAAGTGCTTCTTTTATTTGGTATCATTTTTTGGAAACTGAAGTTGGCGCACCCTTTACGAATGCAAATGAGCTCATATTCTTATGCTTATGAAAACGCTGGTTGTTAATAAAGGTTGCTGCAAAACACAATGAGGTCAAAGTAGACCCAAAAATATCCATCCTGATTAGGGTACAGCGGTCCAAATGGATTATGGCCTTTGAATATCACATTTATATTAAGAATAATGAATAATAACTACCCCTAACATAGACATATATCCTTATTCAAGAATGATCATGTAATTTTTTAATCAATTCTTCGTTTATCGCCTTGTATTTTACATTTTACATTTTATTAATTTGGGAATTGACAATCCAATTCAACGTAATTTAACGGATCTTCACTACAATCTGTTACAGCGGAAAAATTTTCTGGAAAAACAAATGGAAAAAAGGAACTAAATTTTTCTAAATCTTTAGTCCTCCTGTCAGCATTTATCCTGTTACGCAAGTATCTGATCATTAGTTATTAGTGTGATTTCCAAAACATTCTTCAAATTTTATTTTTATAATAAGCAAGATAATATTACAAAAAATATATTGTCGAACTCAATTAGAAAAGCTAACTTCACTGTGCTCAAATTCTAACTTATCTATGATTATCCAGCATTTAGCAATTTAATCTATTTGGGCATTTTAATGAGTTATTTAAATCATAGTTCGGTTTTCGTGTGCAATTTGATTTTATTTTAAAACCAGTCGTAGCTCTCACCAGCTGCTTAGGATTATTTTAGTAAGTTTTTTAAACTCGAAGCATTCTTTTCCAAAGCTAGAAATAACCAGGATTCTGTATTTTATTAAAATACCACAAATACAGTCAGGCATTTAAACAATCAAATTTTCATCCTCGTAGCTCATACAAAGATGCTCGCACTCTACATTCTAACCTAGGACACACTGTATACTGGTGTGTTTAATTGTGGTTGATCGGTAACCGTTAGTTACAGTGACGCTAATTGTATAGTATTACCATAGCGCGGTGCTTTGAACATAACAGCTATATTAAGAACAAGTAAGAGAAAATACAAAAAAATTATAAAAAATATATTAAAATATTAAAAAATGTATTCGTTGCCGGATTTACTTTTACTCATTAGTCTTTCTAATTTAATTTATTAATTAAACAATTTGTTGTACTTTAAGAAAGTTTGCTAAAATGTAATTGACTTAACACAATTTTACTTTATTTTGATTAGATTATTATCTATATTTAAATAATTAGTAACATGTACTGATACAACAACAAAAAATAAAAATATATATTTTACCAAATTCGACGGCGTTGATACTGGATTGCTTCCGTCGATGGGACTTGAAAAGATTGCCTTTAAAAGCAATTGTTTAAGTCGCTGAAACAGCAACGTGCAAAAATGCTAGTGTTTTTACAAGTGGTTGTTGTGTCTTTCGAGAGGGGCTAACATAAACTTTACTGTTTATTGTTAAATAAACTACACACTTTTGGAGTGAGCAGTTAGGCTTTTAATTTGGTAAGTTGATAATACGTAGTTATTGAATATTGTAAACTCTCAAACTATAATTTTTAATTAATTTCGGTATGCCTCGTGGATCCATAATCGGGCTATTACTTTTTGTTCTTTACAAGGATGTGAGCAAGTATTGAAGTAATGTTCTTTTTGCAGAATTTTGCGCAACAAATTTCGACTAATGTCAGTATCATTGCGAAGAGTGTGATTCCTACAAAGTATCACTCTCCAAAGAAGAAAAGAAAAACTAGCATTTTGTAGGCTCAGCTGCAACAGTTTTCTTTGTGAAACGGAAAAGTTTTTGTTTTTACAGATTTTTATACCATCTGAACATAGCGTATGCAGTATGGGGGACACCTGAAGTTGCAGCCAAAGCAGTTGATCGATTTCAGTGAATTTTTACCATATGGAATCTGTTAGCAAAATATGAACCAATTAACCCACTTTAATGAAGCCCATTACATGACATAAGGATAAAATACCGAATAATTTACGAATTTTGAGGCAATAAAGTTTGTCAAGCAGATCATACCTACAGTTTTTTTAAATATCACTTTATGTTTAATATCTCCAATAATATTTCGATATTCAATATTTAAACATATATCCGTTGTCAATCAAGTTGTATATGATCAACCCTCACGACTGTAACAGCCCTCTGTGCATAACTACAAAATTAGACAAAATGGAAATAAATTATAGTGTTATATTATTATATAATTAAGTTATTTATAATAATCTACCAAATAAACCGAATAATTTCTGAGTCTTTTTGCCATATTTACGTAAACCGTTTCGGAAGGAAAACATCTTCATTATTGTTTTAATGTTACCCTCACCTGAAATTTAATGACGTTCTCATCAAAAACGTCGTTTAACACGGCGGCAATTTAAAAATTAGGGTCATGCATCATCTTCACACATTTTCGGTTATTTTCATCCACTTATTCTTATTTTCTCGCTGGGCGTAATTCATTAAACCGGAACCGGGCTGGCCGAGTCGGTGTGAAATTCATGATCGATGCTTCCTTTTTTGTGGGCCAGCTTTAAGATTGCCAATCAAGTCGTGGAAAATGGGTAATCAATTTTACACGGTTTTACAATCGCCCATTTGGATATTGACACAACGCTATGACAACGAAAACCTTAAATCGGTGTTTTGAAAACGGTAGTTCTAGAATAGTATAAAATCTACTACGATTATTCAACTTGATATGGACCATTAATCAACATGAGATTTATCCGTTGTAAACAAGTATTAGCTTTTCAACTACTGTTTTAATTTATAAAATTAAAAATATGATTTACGTTACCAATTTTAATCTGGATTTCAATTTAGATTCGTAAACTACTACTCTTACTTTTTTATGGAGCTGGGCGTTCGAAATTCCAGATAAATATGGTAAATAGACTAGAAGCATTTAAAATGTTTTCTGTCTATCGGATACAGTCAAAATAACAAGCGAAGAATTTTTAAGAATGTTACATGTTGACACCATCAAGAAGAGGAAATCAGCCTACCTCAGTCACATTATGCAAGACGAAAAACATAACTTGGAATTGGAGGAATGAAGATGTTATGGTTTCTGAGAATAAGACAAAGCATACAGGTACTCATAGTCACGGTTAAAGACAGAGAAGTAAGTTGAATCTTTTTAATCCGTTGATATAAGATGGGGTTTCAAACAATAAATACACTTTTTAAGGACTTACTCCTAATTTTATTAAGTGGCTTTATTTATTTTTAATTTCCATTTCTGCATGTTTTTTTTCGACAGCATTATTGTTTGTGCATCATGTCATGTTTATGCTATATGAAATAAAAGTAAAATGTGTGTCCATATCTGCTAAGGTAAGTATCTACAAAATGGCCGGCATAGTATCACAGAGATTATCTCTTTATAATATAAATAATAAAAATAAATGTAAATACGAAATTGGCATTACTGACCCTTACTACTTGCACACTGCCCATAACGCTACTTAGCAACAATATGCAATAAGCAATTGCTTTCGATCAGTGGACTGTATATGTCATACTTTTCGAAGAACTACTGACAAAAACTATCCAAAAATGTGAGCCCATCAACGTGTGAAATAGTGGCGCAATTTAATTTTAAGAATTAGAAATTACGATTATTTGGAGTGATAATGATATAAATATGCAAGTGAGACTATGTGTCCTTTGGTGGAAGTGTCGCTATTATATATTTTTTATTTATTTATTTTTATTTTTAAACTAACCAAAACTACCCATTTCATTGTAGCCACAAACTACAGAATAAGTCACTTTGCCCTATTCTGAATCTCGGACCTAGCCTTCTTTAAAAAAATCAAAACTAAGTTTAGAAAATACATATTTTCAAATTTTCAGTTTTTCTACCTCTAAATGCTTTAAATAATTTTGCTGCAATGTTGTGTAATTTCTCTGCCTATAACTTCTGAACCGCGCTGTTCAAGATAAGTTTATTCATTAATTTTCAAAGGAAAAAATTTGTTTGTTGTTTGTCAATAGAAATATTATGCTATAACAGTACCATACCGTACTACTACCTATCTATCCCCAATTCTTCTTTGGATCAACTTGTAACACAATTTGGCATGCTAAAATCATACCCTCGACGACACATTTAATATTTTCCCATATTCTATCCGATAGGTCCAGTCTTCGGAATTGCTAATTACTTATCTAATAACACATAACATATGAAAGCGCGATGCAAAAACTTGAGTGCGAATGTGGGGCCCATAATACCAAATTAAAAATAAATCAAAGGTAGCACACAACTCTGCTGATTGCGTGCAAGCATGCCGTGGGGACAGGCAACGGATGAAAAAACTTCTAAATTATTTATTGAGATTAACGGTTTTATTTGAAATTAATTAAGCACGAATTGCTAACAACATTAAAGTGACTTATTATGCAAGCAATAAAATTAAACGGTAAAAATGGGAGTAGTGCGGAGCAAACGAAGCAACGACAAGATGACATTTCCGTGAGTGGGCGGCCTTCAGACGAGGGCGCGAATAAGTTAAGGCGAGCGCATCATGGCGACCTATGAGGCAACAAGACAACCTGGTATGCCAGTTCGTGGAATCTGTTCATATCCAATTATTCAATTGAATGTAACATTTCTGCTTTTTTGGATTAGATTTTAATTATATGTCTTCGATGGGATAGATATATACTCGTTGTTAGCGCACGTGAAAAAAGTAAAAGAAATTGTTGATATCTATATTTAAAACACCGGGGCCCCAGAAGCAGAACACAAGCAGCTACCGGTGAGTACCCTGTCTCGGTTATCGCCGTTGTGTGCGCAATTTAACCTATGGATTAACCCTTCCGGGCATAATATTTTACACAGGGAATCTTACAGTAAGAGTACAGTCCTCTTGCGTAACACGAGTTTTGGAACTGGATATATGTGAAGCCAAGTAAATATCTGTGAACTTTTTAGGGCGTCGATTTCCACAAATTCTCTTCATATTATTATTTCGTATTACACAAATCGCTACCATTCCAAAAATAACATTTGTGAGGCTACTACTAGTAGTATACTACTACTTTAATATTAGTATTTTAAGAACGCGGTCCGTTTCGGTACCAATCACATTCAGAAAGAAGTTTTTGGAAATATCACCTGGTTGTGCCATTCTGTATGTATCATTTTTCTACTCCATACTCTAAAATACCTAATTGTGCACGACTTCAGATAAATAAGCAGTTCTTCTTCCGTTTACCGATTGGTAACTAAGCCATCAATGAAATAAATAAAGTATGCGAAATGTTTAATGATAGCTCGAGGTACAGGTGACTCAATGAAAGGTTTAATACGTAATTTAATGAAAACAAACACTTGCTTTAAGATTACCACACACATGTTTATTGCTTTGACAATTGTTTCGGTACACTGTACCTTCTTCAGAAAGAATCTCTAACAGTAGGTAGGATCTTTA
Source organism: Cylas formicarius (assembly GCF_029955315.1). Taxonomy (NCBI): domain Eukaryota; kingdom Metazoa; phylum Arthropoda; class Insecta; order Coleoptera; family Brentidae; genus Cylas; species Cylas formicarius. The sequence continues at coordinate 18,718,530 of NW_026844264.1, read as the reverse complement.
TCTAATTGTTTAAGAGGAGAGAATTATTTAAGTCGGTTTGATCGTTTAGTAACAAACTTGTATATTTCAGTTGATTAATTTCTATTGCTTCTAATAAGTTAAGTTTTTTGCTTTTGCCTTGACTATGTAATATTTTAGCATCATTATTGAAGGATGTCCTGTTTGTATTAAATGATTACCATAATTAGAGTCATTTTTAGAATTCAAGAATGAACTTTTCTGTTCTCGAATCTGTCTCTTGACACTTCTGCCTGTCCGACCTATCTTTGGATAAGATCCACATGTTAATTTGTATACTCCCGACTTACATAACTTATGTATTTTCGTTTTATTATTTTTAATTACAGATCCTAATGTCCTATTTCATTTAAAAGCAATATTCCGATTTAGCCTTCTAAGTTTTTTATCTATTATTTCAATTGGTTGTCCAAAATAAGTTAACGTGTTAAAATTTTTGTTTGTTTTATTAGAGTATTGTTTAGGAAAGACTAGATTCAAGGCCTTGTTATAAAGTTTAACCTTCTGCTTAAACCTAATAGACTAGAGGAATAGACAATACTTTGTCTTCAGTTAAGGATTTAAAAATGTCTGTGCTAGGATGTAAGGACATTTGTGGAATTTTGAAGTAAGAATAAATATGAACCAGTTTTCATGAAACTGTGGAAGTAGCAAGTTAAAAACTCCTAGTTGCAAATACTAGCACCGAGCTGAAAAACTTATTTACCTATTTTTAATTTGAGTATCCAAATTTCTAAAATTTCTAGAAATAATTTCACCAAATTACTAATACTGTATGCACTGGGCATAGATTCGAATTTTAGAAAATCCGAGCACAAACCAATCCATACTAAACTCATACATTATTTTTAAGGCAAGTTTCATTTACAGCACTAATAAAATAGCAAGTTCGTACAATCACACCCAGGTACCACTAAAGAAGTAGATCACAAACCTATAAAACCAGATCAGCAAAAATATGTACGTAGGTACCATTAATCATTTGAATGCCTCGCGATTTATGATGGTATTGACCTCACGACTCGATATAATTCTAAAACATACTTCGGGACAAATATTCGAAAGGTTAAAAACATTCATTTTATTAACAATGGATAAGTATTTAGAAGAACGAGAAAATCTGCTTCGCGGAAACCGCTGATGTCTTAAGGTTAAAAGGTTAAACAAAGCATAAATAAAAAACAAAAAAACACGGAATGGTTGCATAAAACAGTTTGCGTAAGACGGCATTTTAAGATTATTATTGTATATAAAATAGCAAGGTCTATGCCACATTGTTTGTTTTGTTTAAATAATAGTTCGCCTCTTCTAGCACCATTTAACTAAATATGTGATACAATATTCTAAACTCTGCATATCTTACGTAACTTAGAGTGTGACTCAAGACTTCATAATTCCGGTGAATAAATAAAAAGGAAAAGTGCAAAATGAAATCAAAATAACTGTCTTAAATATTTATAATGTGCACAGTAAATATTGGCAGCTCTCGAGCATTGAGGATCGGAAAAGAAAAATTACCAGCCCGAGAAAAAATATTTTTAATTTATACATTTCGAACACTTTATAGGTACGTAACCTTTTTCCAAAATCGCCCAGTTCATGATATGGAATAAAAACAAAATTAATTTACCTAATAGTATTTTATATTATTCTTTTACTTTTTTATATTTGCCAAAATATTTAATGAAATAATATTCAAATTTCACTCAGTTTCATATAAAATTACCCTCAAAATGTCTATAATCAAAACCTTAAAAAATTAATCAAGATTCTTTTTCTCGATTGATTTTGAAAAGAGAATTTAAGATTTTTCCCTTTTCCAATAAATGAAACATTTTGAGCAAATGTAGGTTTAAGAATTTTAATATAATACTCCAGAAAAAAAAGTACTTAAAGAAGATAGATAATTATAAATATTTTTTATACAAAATTATTGATCACCAAATAAAAATGGACGAATATCATTTAATATATAATACATACTATAGGAACATTTAAAATAAGCTACTTGAATGTAACACGACTTTCTTATATGTTTAGTAATGACCTTTGTTTCCTGCATGAAACAACAATAGTTCATCAAACTTCATGAAGCTTAATGCAGATTCATGGATAGTATAACATATGTATATTAAAGAATTTAACTTACAAACGATATTCTCAAATATAACTCAAGGCCGTTAGTTAAACTGCAAATTTATAAAATTATAAATATTTACACTGTTCAATATTTAATATTTCACCCATCCGTGGGACGCCATAACTCTCTCTATAAGACCTTGGTATGTATCAGTGTATCATATACAAATATATTTGGTTTTGTAATTATTTTTAACAAAAACAAAAGCGTGATAAACCCCATTTTAGTCAAGAGTCTGAGTTGACAGGAGCAGAGCGAGTGCCTAATAGAATTATTTATTTGTGTGAATAGTGAATTGAGCTTTATTTTGATAGTCAATATGTAATCACTATAAACCCGTCCTCCGCAGCATTAGTTGGGATATAGTTATGAAAAAATAAATAGAATTCCGGAATAAATGATTTTCATTTCAAACTGCCTCTAGCGTCACAAGCTACATTTTCGAATATTCATTAACTTCATGCTAATAAGCTTGATGTATTACATTTTATGTAGTAGAAAATTAAGACCAAGAGCCGCCGGCCGCACTCAGGAAATTGTTTTTGATGAAAATGTCTGCTTATTGGGATCGACAATTGATTGCCTTATTACCTGTCGGTTGTAGTACATTTGTTATATTACTCTCTTTCCTAGAAACAAATTGCAACGTCGCAAAAACAGGATAGTTTATAAATTTGCTGTTAGTTGGGTTCACATCCGAGCATTTTTACTATTTTCCATTACGATTTACATAATTTTATCAACTCGGCAATAAAACGAACAAGAAAGTAACTGGATTGATACGCAAGGCCACTTAATTTCTCCAGGTCGTCTAAAAGAAGCCATGTCTTTAGCAGATCCTAATCAGCCTTGCGCCTGAAATAGTCTTGTGTAATTTAGATCTGTCAGATAGTTCCATAGTAAATAAGATGTGTACACAAATTACTCTTGTGTTTTGTTTTTAACCAGCTGAAATTTTGAATCTGATAAGTCAGTGTGCATTCCTTAACGTTGCTTAAGGACATGGGTCAGTCGGTTCGCTTTTACTTTTGCTAGATCGGTGTCAAAAACGCATTGAACAACCCAGAGATGTATTTCTATTTATGTTCTGTGCATCGGAAAAGTTTTAAAACAATTTATGCACGTCAGTCTCGTTTCCCACGAATCCGGGTTTGCACGGGTTTGGGAGCAATCGGATGTTTTTGGAGATATTTTCCACGCTTTGAATTTTGACGTTTGTCAATTCTGATAGTAATGTCGGTGAATGTATTCGTATTTTGCGAAAATGTATGTAACACGTTCGGTAAACTGTTTGACTCACCCATCTATTAAACACTCGCTCCGCTCGTGTCAAATAAACTCGTGAGTCAAATGCCGTTTACGGCACTTGTTGCATAATATACTATTCCCATTCTCTTGTTCTTTTATTAGAGTTAATATTTATGTTAGGCTAGACTTTAGGTTAAGATTCGTCGTATCATCATTATTTGCAATGCCTCTGTAACTAAAAAATAAATAAGAACTAACAGTTCAGATTTTCACGAAATTATATATTTTGACATGACAATTGTTTCAATCAAACAAACATTTGATAAAGATTTAGTTAGATTTAGATTTAGTTCTTATTTATTTTGATAAATGGATTTTCATCAAGTAAAAGCCACCTCAGTTCAACCTCTGTAACTATTTAATATTTTGTACTACAACCTACCCGTTAGTTGGGCTTCATTCCTGTTAAATAAATAAATAAATTCTGAAACTTTTTGTATAACATAATCTGTTGTATTATTTTATATTCAGGAAAAAAATATTTTTAGAAAATTTTTCAAAATCCATGTAATTAGAAGAATGAAATTTTCGCTACGGCTTGCCATTAGACTGTTCCATTATGGTGCGTCATCAGATTTTTAGTAACAATGTACGCACAAATGGTGAATTTTTAATTTAACTCATTGCATGTTTTTGTTATAACAATAACAAATTAATTCTTGACCTATAAGTATTATATCTAATTATCTAAAAGCATGTCGGAAATTGAGAGAAAAAAAAAACAAAAATAATACACATCAATCAAATCAAACTAATATTAATGTAAAACAAAATCAAAGGGTTAGAAATCAACATGTTTTAACTATAATGTATGTTTATCAGTTAACGGAAGACATTTTAAAGAATTTTTTTGTTAAAGTTGTGTTTCCGGGTCTTCATTTTTTTGCTTTTACAGTTTTCAATTGACCATATAATTGTAACATGCCATAGACTTTGGAGAACCCTGTATAACTATGAGCAAATTAAATAAAGGCACGGAAGAATGCAGCAAGGATTGCTAATAACAATAAGATGTTAAGGTGCGTGTTGCACAACTTCGTGACATTGTTGTTAGTTAATTTCCCTTCGTGGCAGCCGGCTCGAAAAGATTTAATGTTACTTTAATAGGTGCAGTAAATCTATAACATAAAATGTCCAAGAAAAAATCTTATAATGCCGGTTTACTAAAGCAAAAAAGTCAGAAGTTGTAAATTTCAACAACCGATGCAATTAAAATCGCTATAATATTTAATAGAACTTGTATCGTTATTGCTGTGATCGGCATTTATAATACTGAACTGCCTACTGTAGACATGATTCATTACAGTGTCGTATGGTTCGATAAAGGGGATTGAGAAATGCCAAAAAACATTCGGTTCGTGAACTTCAATCACCCTGGATATCGAAAAACGCTTAGGAGACCAAATTATCTAAATCTGTGTCAATCTGAATTCATTTCAATAATTCATTATTTTTATGTAAAGAAGTTGAAAAAGAACAAACAAATTGTCATTTACATTTCGAAACTGTGATTAAAATTATATTTTTCTTTGTTTTATTATTTCAGTGTGGTGCTACTATGGACATAAATATGTATTTTTTGCTATTTTCAATGCCACTCCCAGTAATTTTTACTGATATTCGGCACAAAGCTAGTGCTTTTTACAAAAGGAAACTATTTTCTCAAAACTGGCGACGCTGTTTTGGAAAAACCGTTTAAAAGCTCCCATTCTACCGATTTTGATATTTACCTTATGCCAAACCGCGCTTTTAATTCTATAAGACACCTTCATATATCAAATTTTAATAGCTGATACGTAATTTTTTAAACAGCAGGAATAATTGAGAAGCACTTTGATTTTTATGTGCGACTGAATAAGTTTTTTAGTTGCGCAGTTACCTCTAAAGGTCGGGGTCGCAATTTTAAACAACTATTGAAGAATAAAGAATAGATTTAAAATTGATTCCTCGAATTTATACGAGGTTTACAATTAACAAATAATATGTTCGCAAACGAAAACTTTTTTTAGCGCATTGGAAAGCTCAAGAAATTAAAATTAAAAAAATGTTTTTTCTATTCAATATTGTTGAGTTTGATCGCCCCTAAACCCGTGGCCAAAGTATTTTAGAGTAGAGAGTAGAAAAAATAAGTTTCATTATATTCTGGTTCCGGGGTCAAAGAGTGAAACGTAAATTAGTTTTTACTTTTTGGAAGCGCTGCCATTTTTTTCGAAACAGGGAGCGGTAGGGGGTAAGCTCTCAGGTGCCGTACTTTATATGTTGCCATGGATTTGGAGAATTCAATCCAGAGTTTGCCCTCCAACCAAGATTGTTAATCAGAGAAACGTCAAGCTGCTCATTTGCATGCCGCATTCTTAATTAGCCTAATATTTGCCGAATTGACATTTGTACTGAAGAGCATGACATAGTTAACTGAGTGACGCTCATTCGCATTCTATTACATCAAATATGAACCCAATTTTAAATCCAACATACACAATACCAACGTCGAAATTTCACCACATTTATTGAACAAATCTTCTAAAAGAGAAACATTCTGAAGAGAGTAAATAGAAGTCTCCAACTGCTGGTGAGTTTATTTGTCATAGTCTTAAAACTTTTTCATGATCTTTGAGTCTAGTTGATATTTTTCGTCCTTCATTTTTAGAACCCCAATCATAGCAGAAATACTTATTTTAATTTAAATTTAATTTAAAACACTGCGCAAAAGAGTAATCACAAGATGTGGCGACCAAGCATCTCTCGATGCCGAATTGAATAATATTAAAAAGGATTTGCTTCAGAACGGTTACTCCGAAAAATCTATAAACAAAATAATAACAAACTGTATGCGGGAAACAATACCGGAACCATGTGAGGTAGATACTATTTCTCTCTTGACGATCCCATACGTAAAAGGAATACCAGAAAAAATTAGGTGAATAGCTAAACAATATCAAGTTAAAACTGTATTTAAATCTGGATCAACATTAAGAAGTGTACTCACAAAAACAAAGCCTGAAACGTCGACTCTAGAGAAAGAGTGTATCTACCAGATACCCTGTGAATGCGGAGAGTCATATATTGGCGAAACCAAACGACCTCTAAAAATAAGAGTTGAAGAACATACCAAACATACAATCAAGGTTGAAACGCAAAAATCAAACAACACAACATACAATGGTCCACAGCGAGGGTTGTTCACCGAGAGTAGCATTGGAGAAAGCGCAAATTTAAAGAAGCAGTTTTCATTAGAAACAATGAAAACATCTTCAGCAATCCGTGGATGTACCAACAATTTGGCAACCTCTGAAAAGGCGCACCAATGCTGGCGTTCTAGCTGAACAACTTCACACCCGACTCCGTACTGGATGAGCGCCGTCGCCTAGTATATAAACCTTGTAGCCTTAGAATTAAGTTTAGTTTACATTTGATAACGGGTAGTGATACAACTCTCCGAAACGTTGTGTAAGTTAAAAATAAAGACAATTGAAGTTCGACATACTTTTAGTATTTCTACTGAATCAGTGTCTACCACCTTCAAGCAAACCCAATCATAGCATTAAAATTGCTTTTATCAATGTTTAGTTCTGGCAATAAAATACACTTTTTTTTTTAATATAATAGAAAATATTTGAATGAGACGTTTTGTCGTATCAGAAATTAAAAGATTGCCATTTAACCTAACGTGTTTAGGGTTGTTGAAGTTGTTACCGAAGCTCTAAAACACTCGCGTTTTTAGACGCGTTTCACTCAAAATAAACAAAATACGGTACCAATAAGAAAAATTAGGTCAAGGCTGACCTATAGCAAGCCCGAGACGACGAAAAAACCGTACGCAATGCAGCCAAAAAATTACTTTACTTACAATTACATTTTCGTCGGCAGTTTTATTGCTCGTAATAATCATTTGTGCGCAATTTTATTGAATCACACTGCGCCTCTTTACGACCGAAAATTGTATATTACTACGAGACCGGCCAAAAATCGAGTGTAAAATTAAGTTTTATTACTGGTAGGATTTCTACGTGCCTTGTAATCTGACTTTTTATCGAAGCTTCGGTTTTATAGGTCATGCGCGAACCCAAAAGGACGATTGCCGTTTCATGAATAAACTCAGAATGGTATCTGTTGGCTTTTCAGGACTGTAGAATACAGGATCTAGGAAATCAGACAGTTAATAAAATCTGCACAGACAAAAGAAAACAACTGAATGGTGAACCAAGCGCCAGTTGCATTCCGATCCTTCTGGCACCAAAATGTGTTTTACATTACATTACTTCATTCAAGTAATTATAGGTAAACTTTACTTCATGCAGCATATGTCGTAAAATCTTTGTTGAAATCACAAAATCATCAACACCGATTCAATATGTTTAAAAAGTCTAGGCGCCCTTTAATAGTATATTATGCAACAAGTGCGGTAAACGGCATTTGACTCACGAGTTTATTTGACACGAGCGGAGCGAGTGTTTAATAGACGGGTGAGTTAAAAAGTTTACCGAACGTGTTACATACATCTTCGCAAAACAGGAATACATTCACTGACATGACTGTCAGATTTGACAAACGTCAAATTTCAAAGCGTGGGAAATATCTCCGAAAACATCCGATTGCTCCCAAACCCGTGCGGTAAAATCCCGGAAATGTCCGAAGTGACGGATTCGTGGGAAACGAAACTGACGTGGTAAAGCGACGCTTCCCGCACGCTAGATCGGTGCGTAATTAGGTATTTTACAGACGGGAGTAGAAAAAATAAATTAATACTTATAGGTAATGCGGCAATAACGTTTTGTTTTGTTTTTGTAAAATACCTAATTACACACCGATCTATAGCGTGCGGGAAGCGTCACTTTACCACGTCAGTTTCATTTCCCACGAATCCGAGCAACTTCAGACATATCCGGGATTTTACCGCCACGGATTTGGGAGCAATCGGATGCTTCCAGAAATATTTCCCACGCTTTGAATTTTGACGTTTGTCAATTCTGACGGTCATGTCAGTGAATGGTTTTTTTCCCAAAAATGTACCCAAAAACTAATGGGCGTAGAAAAAGTATAGTATGCAACACGTTCGGTAAACTTTTAAACTCACTCGTTTATTAAAAACTCATTCCGCTGCGCTCCGCTCGTGTCAAATAAACTCGTGCTTGTTACATAATATACTTTTTTACTTTAGTATTGATTGCAAAAAAGTCTAAATCGCATTGTACTTAGACACATTGAGATAATAGACGAAAATTTTCAAATATTTTAGAGGGGGATACTCCAACATACTTCAAAAACTTAAGTTGATTTTTTTCCATGCTATTAGTATGACAATTGTACCTAAGAGACCAAACTACTGATGCATACTCCAACTGAGACCTGACGTATGTTACCGAACCGTTTACCGAACGTGTCGCATACTATACTTTTTCTACTACCGTTAGTTTTTGGGTATATTTTCGCAAAACAAACCGAATACAACTCACATGACTGAGAATTGACAAACGTCAAATCCGTGCAGTAAAATCCCGGAAATGTCCGAAGTGGTTCGAATTCGTGGGAAACGAAACTGACGTGGTAAGGTGATGCTTCCCGCATGTTAGATCGGTTTGTAATTAGGTATTTTACAGACGGGAGTAGAAAAATATTATTAAATTTATGCAATTTAAAAACTATTTTGGAACTTAAGGTTATTAGAAATCAGTTAAATTAAATAATCGGAGACTATTCAGGAAGAAGTATGAGGTTCCTGTGTTGCCATCGGTTTCGCATAGAGCCCGCAATGCCCCATTTGTCACATTATTTTGGCAAGATCTATTAATATATATTAAAATCTGCCGAAAAAATGTAATCCCAATTGCTGGTCGTAGAATATGATGTAACCAGTTCGTTACAATATTAGGCTACCGGTAAGAGGGTAAACACCCAATGGATGAAAATTAAAATGTGCCTTCAACTAAAATTTCTTCACTAAACTTAATTTATTTATATAAATTCTTATTCTCCAGTGTCATTTACTTAAAAAGAGTGTACTCCAATTTATTTGTTTATTTTGGTAGCCGTTTATGATAAGTATCTAGTTTCTAACCAGTACTCGCCAAAGTTGAAAAAATTACACCCGTAAAGAATTTTTATACTTATTTATATTTTCAAATTAATGCCCTGTAAAAAACCGACAACGCAAACCAAATTATATAAACAAAAATCGAGTAGGGAGCAAGGGCGGTTGATAAATGGGAAATAAAATGTTTTGGTGGGAGAGACGCAAATAAGAATTTCAACCGAACATAACCTAAATTGAGGCTGGCGAGAAGCATCGCACAAAGAAGTACGAGAAATTGTTGCCACTATTGTTTGTTTTCTACCCTTCGAGAGCTTTGTAGCTGCCGAAGGATTTGTGCTAAGTGTACTACTGTTGAAGCGAGTCCTCCACGCCGGATCCAGGTCCGATGCACCAGTGTCGTTATGTTGTCGCCTTCGGTTGAAGCGTCCCTCCATTGGAACATGGTGGAACGTTCCAGGTCCTTACGATCAAGGAAGCATTCATCATGTTCTGCATGTTGCATGTTATCGTAGGCTGGCTGAATTCCCTATTACAGCGAGTTTAAATTTAACTTGAAAACCTTCAGTAATATTTAATGCATGAGCATATAACATCCCTGGCAATCTTTGTAGAAGTGTAATAAAAAAATGTAATAGATAAAAATAAAACATAAACAAATGTAATAAATCTTCTGAAAAGTTGTAGCTCTGCGTTTTTAAAATTTCATTTTGGTTAAAAAGATTCGCCCTATTAAATTAAAAAATACGAAATTTTTTATTCGTTACGTTAAAAAATATTTGAAATACAATTATTTTATTACTACGAAAATGCAGGATTTTCCATTAAAAAAAAACAAGTTTGGTTTATAACTAAGAAAGGTAAGTATGCTGACAAAAAAATTACTGAAAAAGGGCAGCAGTAATGTTTTTCCTACATATTAAAAAACAACTGAAATTCGAGTTTCGAATTTAATTTTATCGAGAAAACATGGAAAATCACCTTCAAAAATTAGGTATTCGATCTCTTAAAATTATTATTATTTTTTAACATTATAATGTAAAAATAAATTAATTGTTAAGTAGCGTTTGGGTTTCCGATAAGTGACCCGTGCGCTCGTTGTTACACTCGATAAATCACTACCCAAATTTCTTGATAGACGATTTTTAATTATGATAGTAAATAACTTTTTTTGAAAGAAAATATAAGACGTAAGAGTAAGGGAAAATGTGTGAACAACACAAACAGGTTGATTCATAAGACGTTGTTTTTGTAAAGTATACTAACTTTAGGCGTTTTAAATTAATTAATTCATGTACAGGCTTTCCCAAAGTCGATGGCCTATGCGAACTATATGGAAGATGGAAAAAGAATGGCATTCAAAAAAGTTGCAGCCATACGACACAATGGCTATCTTTAAAATATCTATTCACACCAAACACCAACTTTCTTTTTTAATGGAATGTCCTGCTCAGTTCAATATTATTATGAATGAAAAGAATTTCAGAATAGAAAACACCCTGTATGCGATAACTTAAATGTCATGTTATAATATTGTATGATTAACAAGCTGTAAATAAAATTTTAGATTTCAATCTCAATCGGTAGAAAGATAGATAATTATTTCCATGATGGATGTTCTTCGCCAAATGTTCAAAAAATAATTTTTATCTCTAAAATTGTTCTAGAGAGCTGTAATGTACATTATATACGTTTCAGTACTTTTCAATCTTTAAATGCAATAATACATAAGCCGTTCCATTAAAAAAAATTAATTTGGCGTGCGGTTCCAGTAGTGTCAACGCTGTAATGTCCCTAATATTTCCAGAATAAGTAATATCGCCTGTTATGGCTGCAATTCAATTTTTAATCTCTATTTACTTATAATAGCCAACGAGTTTTGAGAACCCTGTGTTCTATCTTATAGTAATATATATCAGTATAAAAATTAAGTAAAGCAACATTTTTCTTAAATTAAATAATGAAGATATATTATAACTGTAAGGAAACCTGGCTTTATCATTGGATCGCTTGAGATTTAAGATACATTGGATTAAAATTAAAGATGCACTATCTATATCAGGGGACAAAAAATACTATGTGAATCTCGCCACTTTATCGGAACCTATACGGACCACTCATTATTGATAGGTCGGATTATAGACTATAGAGAACAGCCAAAACTTGATCTGAGGTTTAGTCTTACTATAACCAAACATCTTTTTGAAGAAACTTCTGGTTTGGAAACTGATGTTGCGACTACAGCTTACTTTGTAAAGTGCCAAATGGAATAAAGACGATTTTCTAACAATCTGTTGTGAAGATCATATTTTAAAAGCAGTTTATTTATTAGTGTCCCAAATCTGTTTTGAACTGGCGTCGTTTTGTAAGCTTTTACATTATATTGTCTCAATTTGAAAAGGCTTGATTTTGTTAGAACATATTTTAAATAATTTTAAATATTTTGTACTACACTTGACAGACACTTATTTTAAAAATCGATGTTTTGACACTATTATGTAAGTCTCTCTTTTGAAAACAATGTTTAGGAAACTGTTAATCTTATAGTGTCTCAATTTGAACAGACATGGTACACTATGTTTTCAACAGTTTTATGCATTTTGTTCTATTTTGCACAAATTTAATTTTGTAAGACATGGTTTTGAAAAAAACATATATTTTCAAAAACCGAAGTTTTAAGTATAAATAAATATAATATATAAATATTTTTTAAGGGCCTAAATGGAATAGATCCGATTTTGTAAGACTCCGTTTTAAACATGCGTCGTGTTGTAAGAGCACGTTGCGAAATTTAAAGAATTCCAATTTGATCAGTCATGATTTTCTTAGTCTTGGTTAATTGTAGTTGTAGTATTTTGCAGGAACTTCATTTTCTAACACGCGGTTTTGAACAGAGTTTCGCTTATTTTACAATCGCCCAATTGAAATAGGCCAAATTTTGTAAGAGTCTGTTTTAAACAGACCGTTTTGTAAAACCATGTTTTGAGAACTGTTTATTTTATAGGGTTCCAATCTGAGCAGATGTGATTGTGTTTTGAACAATTTTAAATATATTTTTTTATTATTATTTTTCACACTGACTTTAACAAGCGATATTTTGAATACTTTTCATTTTATAAGTAAAAAATTCTTTTGTAAGACTCGAATTCGATACATTTTATTTTCGAAAAATCTATAAAATCGACTTTTTCGAAATAAAACAGCGCAACAAAAACATTTTTTTTTGTTTGTTTCCCCGTTCTCTGCAATCTCTGGAAACGGATTATAAGGCGATCGAACCGAAGTTCGAATTTTGCTCCTTTTTCAAAGTCTGCGGGTTGTACTTAAAAATAATTTTTTTAAATTTTCATCTGTTTTTGGAAGTCTGTATGGAACAAAGTGCGTTTCAGTGATTTGAACATACTTATATGAAATTTGCCAAGCAAATAGCGTTTGATCCCTTGACGGAACCTATTGAAATTAGGGGGAGTGAGGGATTTTTTAAAATTAAAAACCACATTTGTAAGGGTTTAAGAAAAAATTATTTGTTGGAAACGGTTAGTGATGTCGAAAAAATTCTTGAACCAGAGACACAATCTTTGTGTTGATCATTTTTTGAAAACGTAAAGGGTGAGTCGTTCATGCAAATGGTTCCTCTTTTAACTAATATATAACTGAAAGGTTATGTTATAATTGGTAATTTCCTCCACATGGCGTAGGTATTACACGGAAAGTAAAACTTTTTGTGAATTGTAGAAGTTCGATATAATCGAAATCGATTTTTTTTGAAGTTTTTAAAAAATGTTTTTAGGAGATTTGGGCTTACAGTATCGTAAACAGTGGCGAGAGCTACAATTTTCGTATAAATAGTTTTTGTCTATAAAACATAATGCACGACATATTTGAAAAAATTGAGCTGGAAATCGCTATTACTGATGCTGGTTTTATTCTGGCACGACTTTTAAGTTCGGCGAGCACTTATTTGAAAGAGACTTTATACAGGGTGCATGCACAATACTATTTCACTCATTTTATGAAAGCTCCATAGTGCTTCACAGGAGCACGATAGAAAAACAATGAGCTCATCAAAGACATGAAATACAAAGCAGCGAAGTGCGAAGCAGTTTTGTAGGCGCGTAGTTGCCTCGCGCACCAACAATTTTTACTTAATTAGTTAATTTTCCAAAGAAACTTTCACGATGTAATACCATTTACAAATCTTCTGGATCCCTCCTACGTCAGTTGTCGATGAAACAACTTCTGTTCATCAACAATAAATAGTAATTTTGTTACTTATTTAAATTGGAAATCAGAATTTGGAGGTTCATTCAGATTCAGAGTACTAAACCTACGTGGACATCAGGGACCGTTTTCGAAGCTAATTCTAAATAAAGGATCTAGTAACCATCTGATTATTAATAATAATAAAGAGAAAGTATGATCTGCAACGCCAATTTTTAATATCTCTAGAAATAGCTGCTCAACGGACGTACATAAAAATATATTCTGGTCTCTAATTTTCGATACTCAACCCATTCGAACTGACGAACTAAGAAAACGAAGCATAGGCTCGTACCTATGTGAATCATCATAAAAATCAAATTGTGAACTCGCCCGCAAAGATATTAAAACGTTGGGAGTGAAATAATGTTAGTGCTACGACATTCCGGTTTAGCCTTGTTGATCGTAAATTCTTTAAAGTAATGGGTACGTTTTTATCTTAAACTTCTAATAAGTGCTATCGGAAATAGATTTAGGGAAAAATTGTCCGTGCGATTCCCGATTAGATGTTCCTATCCATTTTCAAGTATTTAGTGTTATCAATAATTTTTTGGTTAAAAGTTAGGTTTCACTAATCAATTGTGCGACACTAACCAATTTTATTAACTATTGACGTATTTAATTAGGAAAATGTGGAAAACAAATTAATAACAAAATTTAATATCTCCTTTGAGAAATTTGTGTTATCAAGATTCGAATTATCAAGCTTGGTTGGCGAAACGCGCGTCGAGTACGTAAAATTGAGTTTCGGTTTGTGGTAAAACGCGTTATTGTGTGTTAGTGCAGTGCCGAAGGTTCCAGCCAAGAGTTTAAAGGCAAATTTAGTTTTTATCTGAAAAAACATTGTTCATCTTTCATGTTATTACTTGACGCTTGTTAGAGTATATTGATTATCCTACCGCTTCAAATCACCAGTTTAAATGATTTAACGCATCCTTTGAATCGTCCTACTGTGATTGTGTTTATTCTATTAAAAAATTTCCAATAAAAATCACTTAAGCAAAGCGAGTTATCGTACTCCAGTCTCCACAGAAAATCAACTACATACTTAGTTTTGAAAACTAACAATTTATTAGTTTTGGTTAGTTGAATAAACTTGATTTTTTGAAAATAATTTAGTAAAAATAGATAATTGAAAACGGACATCTAATATCAGCTAGTGAACAATTTGATACACTTGAAAGGTATTATAAAAAATCAACAAAAATAAATAACGAAAGCATTTGGCATCTTAAATAATATTCTAGGATTTTATTTGGTGAATTTGGGAAAAGACATTTTTTTATTTTTTTTAGCTTTGAGTTATTGTATTAGTACCCTAGATTTCGCTGGGTTGTGGGAGCCTCATTAGATATTCCAGAGGCCTATCGTTGCATTTATTTATTTTTTCAGGAGATTAATTTTCTTGCGATTATATCAGGAAACGTCATCTGGTGGCAATCACAATCGCAACTTTTCATCATAGCCTAAGAAAAGCCCTTTTTTAAAGACCTCCAATATTATTAAAATACGTTAAGCCTTTTTCGATTATGAATATTTGTTTTCAAAAATGTTCGATCACACCCACTACTTTCCTTTCGGAGATAGGGACAGCCATTAAACAAAAAAGGTTGAATTTTCCTCTGTTTTAAAACAGCACTACTGTAACTATGATTTATAAGAAAATTTTACAGAAACCGAGTTTTCAAAATCAAGATGAAAATTATGCCCCCTGGTGACCAGTCACCAAGTCACCAAGTTGTACTTTTCTACAAGAGGCCCATTTTCATTTTGAAATATAACGAACAGAAGCGTGAACATGAATAGAACGTAAATATTACTCACTTTGCGACAAGTGTTCTCCAAATAAACGGAACCGTATAAGTAAACGTAATAAATCACGAGAGAAACACGTGGAGAACATCGTGTAGGACATTATTCACCAGATATCTTAGTTCAGATATAAAGCATTGAAAAGTCAAAGTAATCGCCAGAAAAGTCACCAACGTACATTCTGCGACCATAAATTAAATAATTCTCCCAAGAAATACAAAAACCACAACTGCCTACTTACATGCGATGACACTAGATAAATTTAGAGCGGCGTTGCTGTACCGAGATGGTTATCTAAATAGATTTTTACACCGTTAACGTTACCGATAGATGGTATCTTGTGTGGACTGTTCCGCTTAGACGCACGATATACTAAATATATGTTATTCATCAAAGTGCTAAAAACATTAAACCACTTGTGCATATATAGGCTCTTTTATTACGGATGGCCACTGGCCATATCTTGAAGGCTACTGCACCTAAAGCATATGAAAAACAAATTGTGAATATATTAGGAAATTCTTTTATTTCACATTCCCTATTCCAAAATACACAATTATGCAGTGTCAGCAGTGCGCAAAGTAACACTTTCAGGCGTCTTCTGCACAATAAACGACATAAGAATCCCACTTCAATCCAAGAGGAATTAATCGGTATACCAATATTAATAATGGTGGCAGATACTGAATCTGAATGAAGAATTTTTTAAACTTCATTAATTAAACCGCGTAAACCCAAGTTTTTGTTTATTTTTAAGGACAGGAAAGTAAATCACACTTTTTTATTTGACTTAAAATTTTGTAAAATGGACTTAAGCTGTTACTAATATATTTACAATACCATATCCATAACAGTTCTTATGACTTTGTCACCAAACTTTAAATTATACGTAATCGGACCGTGGATTAAATTTGCAATTTGTTAATTGCAAATTTAATTTAATGTCAAAATCAAATTTTGTGCAATATGGAACTTAAAATTTTTATTCAGTTTCCCTACGTCCAATTTAGTTATGTTTTTTTCTTTCATCTCTAGTCCAGCGCTCTTCGAGATATATCCGTTGACATCACTTAATAAAACAGACTTTATTTTGTAACATTGCCAGATTGTGTTACTAATATATTTATAATACCATATCCATAACAGTGCTTATGACTTTGTCCCCAAACTATAAATTATACGTAATCGGACAATGGATTAAATTTGCAATTTGTTAATTACAAATTTAATTCAATGTCAAAATCAAATTTTGTGCAATATGGAGCTTAAAATTTTTATTCAGTTTTCCTACGTCCAGTTTAGTTATGTTTTTTTCTTTCATCTCTAGTCCAGCGCTCTTCGAGACATATCCGTTGACATCACTTAATAAAACAGCCTTTATTTTGTAACATTGCCAGATTGTGTTTTCTGTTAATGTTAAATGCTATTTTTAGGTTTAATACTCCGAAAATTTTCTACTTGCCTATAATAATAATCAGTCAGTCATAATTAGAGTAAATTCGTAGGCAAAGTAGCATCGACCTATTTTTTGTGCCATTACAAAGAAATAGAAATACAATGGTTCCTACATATTTTAAGACCGTAGAAATCGACACTTAATTGAATGATGAACTATTAACCGGTACTACTCTATCCTTCAACTCAGTCAAAAACATAACCGCATGAAAATACATCAAACTTAAAAGATGGATTGCTAATCGATTTTTAAAGTATACCGTGCCTTCCCATCTGCTGATGTAATTAAAGGCTTGGCGTTGGTCAAGGGGCCTCCAAGATGGCAATCACTGTCAAACGGCAGCTTAACTTTATAGCGCTGTTCCAGTCTCTCAAATGAAGCTTGAAGTTCCGCTTGTTAAGGTCATAGGTTGTGTACGTCTTAAACAATAATATACGGTTTCAAACGTACCGTAATGGTAAATTATTGGATTCTCGGCAGATATTGTGAAAGTAATAACAAAATATATAGTATACTTGGCCGCGCTAACTTAGAAATTAGAAATATACAATATCAAATAATTACATGTCTACAAACTGTAACATGAGCAGGATCTTCGAAAAATAGTAATAACTACCACAAAAAAACAATCACGGGTTTGCAGTGAATAGATTTTTGCTTGAGATTCATTTTACAACTTCTATTTAAGCAATGCTTAATCCGAGGTGTGCTCCTTTTTCCGTATTGGCCTTCAGAGAATTTAATCTATCAAAAATTTAGATATAAATTAAAGTGATACAGCTGCAAATGTTCTCAAATATTTTAAATTACACAAGATGTTGTAAAATCGTAGAAGTGCTCATCCAGCCTGTTAAAAAAAAAGCAATCCTTAAAAATTTAAAAAGAAATTAGATTTTATTTCCATCCATGGATTCATGCATAAAATTCAAAGACTGACCTTGCCTTGTGCCAGTCTGAATGTGTCACACTTTGATATTTAAACCGTCAATTTAAATATTTCTTTGATATTATATAGATGAAAGAAATATCTGTGATTTTTGTCCCTAGCGTTCATCAACAACACATCGGGATGGTGAATAACTTGTGCGCTGTATTCACACAAGGGAGTACATTGATTGCCAGAATAGTAATTTTATCAACAACGTTGAAAACAAATCAATACTAGTCGAGCTTCAAAGTTCAAAACTTACTGCTTCAAAACCGCTCTATACACTGATGGTCACGCAAGGATGTTACTTCTTCGAACAACCTGTATTTTTTTGAGGGTAAAGTCTCATATCAAACATCGCAGCGGGTACTGTCATTTGCGAGGAGTATGAATCGGTGATAGAGATGATCTAGTAGACCGAGAGCTTAACCTTATTTGGTGTCAATAGTTGTAATTTGTAATATTAACTTAACCTTTATCTACCTATCCTACATTTAACAAAACCGACCATATAATTAACGAATTGCTCTATTATCAACCAATCAAGTACGGAGACGGCTCAAAAATTTCTTCGCCGATATTGTCAATTTGACAAGTTAATATAAGAAATATTGCAAATAATTACACCCTTCCGGCGTGTAGGATTGTCTTTTGCGTATTTGTGACGATACACGATATCATCTTACACTTTGCAGAAAATTAATAGCAGGTGTGGGAATAATAAAACATCAGCATTCAGCAATTCGTTTACCGCTAATTTCAAATGCCTTGATTAGCATTGTTTTATCCGCGAAGAAGATTATTTTTTGCCACGTTGCCGTTATAAGTTTTACCTATTCGCTGTCGGCATTCCGTTTCGGCATTTAATGGTCTCGCGTCCTTTGCCTGTTTAAACGTTGCGCTGTGAAATAACACGCACTAATAAGAAGCGGATTGATAGATTTATTTACTTTACCGCCATTGTATATTCACGATCATTTATTCATTTCACACAGCATGGGAGTGTTAGCAGTTGGACAATGAGCCATTTTTTGGCAGAAATCACCATAAAATAACCGTTGCCGTTAGTAACAGAGAAATTTGATTGAAAGGCTGTAAGTCAGTTAGAGAATAACCTAAGATAATATAAGATTTCGTGCCAATTAACTGTCAAGCAACAGTTTTGTAATATGTCATGTTTTTCGTAGTTTGCGTGCTCCGACGATGAAGTAGAACTTTGTGAAGAACAAATCACTCTTAATCTCAAAAACTTACCGTACGCAAGACTGTTTGGGTCAGGGAGTTAATTCCTAACGCAAATATAAAAGATATATAAACGCTCTCAGCGCAACCTTGATCAAAAATAAGGAACGCAACATATTGCGAATGTCTCGAATCACCATGGTATGTAAGTGCCTAGGAAAAAGAAACTAATACAAAAGATCTGCCCATTTACCAAGTGAAAAACAACGAAATGAGAAGATAAGATGAACCTAACAAACTAAGATATTTTATGATACTTGAAAACATTTTTTAGACCATTCTCTAAACACCTTCATTATTGCGCTTGGATGATAATCTATAACCTGGGGCAAACAGGAGTATATACCGGCTGACACAAGAAAACGGGAACACTGTACAACTTTTAAACGGCTTGAGACAGCGATTCGAAATTTGGAAGAGTTAATATAGTCTGAATGTCCAATTTTTTGATAATATGTAGTCAATGCACTTTCGGTTTGCGTGGAAACGACAGTAACTTTCGAATTTTAAATGGCATAACCTACATTTTTTGTGCATTTTTGGGTTCAGGAGATCATTCTACGTAGGATATTATTTTCTTTGTGTTTTTAAATTTTTAGTTAGCTTTTGAAAATTGTGTCTAGGAGGCTGTGACCATCATAAATGCTATTTACCGGATCACTTGATCATGAGAAAAATTGTAAATGAAACTTTTTTTTTCTTTTTTTTACTTGTCTGATGGCAAATAGCATCTAAAGTAATGAACTATTAATTTTTTAGGATAACCTAGTTTTTTCAAGTAGCACCCAACAAACAAAAACTTTTTAAAACCGGTACTTTTTTTGCAACATTTTGACACCAAAATTTTCAAAATCCGTTAACAAAGAAGATAAGATTTTTATAAAAACAAAAGATTACTCAGGTGGCTTTGCTTCTATTAATTATTAATCGTCAAGTCGGTAAGATTAAATATGTAGAAGAAACTCTTGACAAGCTTATGCAGTATTTAAAAAACAATAAAATTCAATGGAGAGTTTCTTCTGAGATTCAGTGATTAAAATTTTTTGTTGAAAGTGTTTTGTTATGGTAAAAAATTGATATTCTTTTACAGTACGGGGACGCAGTCAAAATGTAACGTAAGTATTGTGTATATACGTATGTCATAAGTTACAAGCACTTTTTACCAGAAACTCAGAATAATAATAATAATAATAATAATAATAATAATAATAATAATAATAATAATAATAATAATAAGTATAATCTGTCACTTTTTGGGATAATTCAACACAATATTTGGAAAATCTGTTAGAAAATAAAACCTTAACAGAATCGAATTGAAGGTGGCCTATCAACGTGTGTTACTGTAAGACAAGTTTTATATTGATACAAAACAGCACATTCATTTATTTTGGAACTGGAGTTTTGTTTTTATTTAATTAAAGAAGTGGGATAGATATTTACTTAATAACCAATTGATTTTAAGATGAAACTTTCGTAGAATGTTTTGAAAATATAAGCCTTCTTGTATACAACACTCTTTGGCTCTAGAAATTACATTCGCTGTAACCCTTCCTAACATTTCTGGAGTTATACCACTAAATGCAGCCTATATTCTCCGCTGTAATTCTTGTAGGTCGAACACTGGAGTTACATAAACACCGTCTTTCACGTATCCACAAACAAAAAAATCTAACGGTGTCAAGTACGGTTACCGTGGGGGCCAATTGACTGGACCGTGTGCTGAGATAAGTCTATCCCCATAAACATCACGTAGGTGTTCAGTGACATCTCTAAAATTATGGTTAGGCGCGCCATCCTGCGGAAAATACATATTTAATGTCACTGTAAGAGGTAAATCATCTAACGAGTCTTCAATTTCATTTCTTAGGAAATGTAAATATCGTGCACCAGTTAAGGCACCATGAAAAAAAAAGCAGGTACAATAATTCGCTTTCCTATCACTCCTGCCCAAACATTGATTCTTGATTACTTAAAGACCAGTATCTTTTGTTCTGTCGGTTAAACATAGTATTATTTGAGAATCGTGACTCATCAGTGAACAAAATTAAGTTAACGAAATTATTATTCTCGTCATGTTTATCTAACAGCCAATTACAATATCGAAGTCTTCTTACAAAGTCAGCTCCATAAAGACGTTGATGACGGTTATACTTAAAAGAATGATAGCCGTGTATTTTTTAAATTTCGCTAACAGATTCTCTGGAGATGTTTAATTCTAATGCCACTTCTCTTAGCGACGCAGTTGGATTTACGTTGACGTATCCCACAACATTGATTTCCAGGGTGCTATTTGAAAAACTAGGTTATTCTAAAAAATTAATAGTTCATTACATTGAATGCTGTTTGCCATCAGACAAGTAAAGAAAAGTTTCATTTACAGTGTTTCCCATGATCAGGTGACCCGGTAAATAGTATTTGTGATGGTCACAGCCCCCTAGACACAATTTTCAAAAATTAAATAAAAATAAAAAAAAGAGATCTACATCGACAAGATGATGGAAGAATTGGATGTTGCCTTTTAATATTTCTTCAAATTACATTGCAAGATGTTCATTTGTGAACCAGCCCATTTAGTTTGGTTTCTTTGTCGAATGTTACCCTTGCTAATCCAGATTAAGTGTCCATTAAATAAATCCAAAGAAATAAGATTTGACTAAATAAAATACCTCTAATTTTAATTATTGTTTCTTCAAGAATGAAGAAATTAACAAAAACAAAATATAAACGTAGTTTTAATATCAACAAAAATTTGACAAACCAAAGAAAACTGTGTAAAATTTGTGTGATAAGCTATTATCTTGATTCGGGTTTAAAGGCCGTCGTCGGTTGGAATTACTTCCTAACGTTTCGCTAGCACGAGTGGCGAGCTTCTTCAGAGGTCCTTCCATCTCCGATGTTGGACGTAGACTGACGATTTCTCCTGCGCAGGTTGTATTTATGCCTATTGGTGGTGGGCGGGGCATCCCAGCATCCAGTTTACTATGGAGACTGAAAATGACCAACAACTTGCATTCTTAGACGTACTAGTGAGGAAGCGAGGTAACAAGCTGGGCCACACAGTATACAGTATACAGAAAACCAACCCATACGGACCTGCATGCTCTATCCAACCATCACCCAAGTCAAAAGTATGGGGTTATCAGAACCCTGACAGAATGAGCCCGAAGGATTTGCGAACCGGAGAACCTCCAGATGGAACTTGAACACCTGAAAACTGCGTTCGAAGCAAATGGCTACAGCAAGAGGGAGATCGAGAGATCAATGAACTCAAGATCATCAAGATCACGGGATACCGAATAACGACCCTCCACCTCCCACGCATATCTGCCGTATATTCCGAGTGTCACCGACAGGATTGGCAAAGTATTGAAAAGACACGACATAAAAACAATCTTTAAGCCTACAAAGAAGATCCAGCAGACCATCAGGTCAGCGAAGGACAAGAGGGACTCACTTTCAGCTGCAGGAGTCTACCGCATTCCGTGTTCATGCGGAAAGGTCTACATCGGAACTACCAAGAGATCAATGGGAACGAAACTTAAGGAGCATAAAGCAAGCTGCAGGCTAGGACAGACAGAGAAGTCTGCAGTAGCTGAACACGCACTGGGCAGCGGGGAACACAGGATACATTTTGAGAGCTGTAAGTTACTAGCATCGGTCAACGGCTATCACAACAGACCAGTCAGGGAAGCCATTGAGATACAAAAACACCCACACAATTTCAACAGAAAGGAGGAGACCCCTAGACTCAACCAAATCTGGAACCCGATCCTTAGGAACGCCCGACCAGTACCGATCGATATCCCGAGACCAACCGAAGCGGAACAAGCCCCGCCCATCACCAATCGGCATAAATACAACCTGCGCAGGAGAAATCGTCAGCCTACGTCCAACATCGGAGATGGAAGGACCTCTGAAGAAGCTCGCCACTCGTGCTAGCGAAACGTTAGGAAGTAATTCCAACCGACGACGGCCTTAAAACCCGAATCAAGATAATAGCTTGTGTAAAATTTGTTAAAATTTTTTTTTATTTTTTTTTTATTATTACTGGAATCTGATTTAATATTAGAAAATTAAGCGTGATTCATTTTTGCTCTCTTGCATGTTAAGTATAAAGTACAGCTTTACTAAACAACACGTATTGTTCTTCCAACAAGTTTAGAAAATAGATTCGCACTGTGAAGTCAAGTTAGAAATTTTGGATCATATAAAAAGCTTTAAGTGTTAACGCCGTTGTCAATACGTAAAAGATATTCTGATAACGGAGGACTATTATGCAGTTTAAGCACTACTTAACCAAACTAACACGCTTATCACTCGAGACTCACCTTTCGATAACCATAAAACCGCATAAAACTTACAGTTGGGTCGTTTCCTGGTAACGACAAGCAAACGTACGATTACTCACAAAGAGTTTAATAACAATTTTGAGGAAGTTCCAGCCGAACGAAAACTACAAAATTCCGAGAAGTAAAAAATGCATTACATAAAACAATAAAGTTGAGGTTTGCCGTAATCCAAAAAGAAACAGATCCCTGCCGGGATCGGTCGTTTACTGTATTGTTTTCTCTATGGCTCATGCCATGATGATGTGTATTGACTACGATTTAAATCAGAAATAGTTTGAAATCAGATAATATATTAAGGAAGGAAACTGGTCACGAGCGGTTTAACAGTGCGTGACCGTTATAGAAGTTGGCAAATAAATTGTAATCGTTCCGTGGTCTACGGGATATATGCCAAAAGTGTGCAAGAATATTTTATAAAAGCTAATTCGTAAAAATTAGTCAGTTGTCTAAACCGTAATGGACGTAAAATATCCAAAAGATAAATTAATAAAATATTAACAATTTAAAGTCCATAGGAAGTCATTTGGAAAAGCATAGACACAGTTACGTGTCTCGATTAAGCGAAGTGCGAAGTAATTATTTGCATTGCAATGAAATAATTTTGCAAGCTATTAAGAGGGTTAACGCAGGGAAGTATTTCAATTTGACTTTATTCCCGATAATTGCATAACAACTACGCGGGCGCATATTGGCGATGAAACTGCTAAATCCTAGAATTGATTATTAAAATACTAATTTATCACTTATGCCACAGTACTGTTATAGTTCGGACAAAATGAAGTTCAAATCAGTGTCGACGAAATTTGTCATTCGTGAATAACTACAAAGATAAGGTTTGTCAAGAGCTCGATTCAAGTAACTTTCAAAACCAAGAGATTCTTGACATATTGGACTCTAGTACGCGCTAATAACTTTTCAAAAAATGATTACAGATGTCTTTTAGAATGGAAGAAAGGAAAAAAATATGGAAACATCGAAAGGTTGTTGAGGGTAATGTTATTATATTGTCTCTAAATATTTAATTGGTTGATATATATAAGGAAATGTTAAACAGAAATTTAATTCAACCAGAAATGTGATGATGTACTGAGTAATGTGGCAAATATATCGTTGAATATTATCCGTGAATTGCAAGTCTATTATAAGACAATCGTAACAACGTCTTCAAACAAATATTTTTATAATGTTTCGGAATTTTTTGAACGCAGCATATCATATGTCAATACAGTTTTGTGATATGATGAAAAAAAGTTTGTATTACTGAACCAAAAATATTCTATTGTCAAATGCGAGCGAATAACAAAATGTAAAAAATTCAAGTAACAAGAGCCCATTAAACAGAGTCGACAACTTTAATATTCATCTGATTTCACTGCTAGTTAGATACAGTAAATAAGGACAAGGGTTTCTATTTAGTAACTTCTAGTTTTGTATATTGACTGCAAAACATTATTCAATTTTATGAAAGAAAAGTCAATATATTAAACTTTAGAATACAATTCAAAGCGAGAATGGAAAATTCAAAGAATTTTGAAATTTTATTCATTAATGCTACACAATTTTTTAGGCGGGAAATCCATATATGTTCATAGTTTACCAATAATAGAGCGAATTCGTCCTGTAATTGTTAATCTTAAATTTCTGTTCCGAATCTGACACGAATGGTCTCACACAGAATCCGTTCAGTCTTCAACCAAATTAATCCCAAAAATCCAAACCCAAAACCCTGCCGCCTTCGTTATAATAATCAATAATTGCCGTCTTGATTTATTGGGCCATCTCGGTATATTTTGTAAATTTCAAGCGACCGGAGGTCTGATGAAAAAATATTACAGCACTTTAAATTCAATAAGCGGAAATTTGCATGTAACTAGCTATTAAATTTTCGTACTGTCCTGCTTATCTCACTATTTACAATTAGCATGCGTGTAGCAGTGAGAAATTAAAGGTAATAACATTAACTGAAACTACAAAAACGTAAGTTATAGCGCTATTTTCCGGGCGGTATTTTTTAAAAAAGGCAGAATTATTTTAATGTATGGGCATAAATAAGAACGCGATTTTTTCTAAAAGAACTCGCGCGTGATCTTTGATCGTTACTTTGGAAATGGAAAAATTTTATACTGATATAAATGTTTAGTAATTTAAATAATATTTTAAAGAGAAAACACCAAGGTTCTCTCACGTAATGTAGATGGGAGTTGGTGTTTACTTTAGCCACAAACGGGAATTAGTAGTATTATGAGACTATATCACATTATGATTTATAAAAAACTTCATAACATAATTATATATACAGCATAATAATTGTGCAATGTGTGCAATGTGCAACGGGTTCAATTTGTCATTGGCTAGTTCAACTTATGTTTCTCACATGTAGGTTAATAATGCTCGGAGACTACCTAACGAATGTTTTATTCTCTCATTCTGTTCGAACACACTGTAACTGCTTGGTGTGGTTTGCCTGCCCTAAAATAAATGTAAATAAGTGTAAACCCTTGCATTTTTGCTGCAATTTAGGAAGTTACTGCGGAATGCGGTTGGATTGCACGAGACGATCGTCCTGTATTTCTTCTTATTTCCGAACTAATGCCAGTTCCTATTCTTGTCCCTTGTTTTCATTTATTTACACTTGTTGCTTTTTGGAGAGCTTATATTTCAATCCTCTATCAACGCGAATGCATCCGGCCATTAGTACAGTTAAGCACTCGACCTTTAGCTCACGTTTGTCTTCGATTTCCTAAGACGTTACTATGTAATCTCGTTCAAGTGATAATTGGTTTTTATTGATAATAGCAGGTAGTAGTTAGGTAATATTTGATCTCCTTGCGTTAATTAACTCCTGTCATTATTGGCCCATTTACCCTAGTGATGTCGGAACCGTACATCGTATTATTAAAAAATCGACTTTATATTTTATAACCTTGTATTTTGATTATAATAACTTTTGAATTTTAAATTTGGATAAAAAATAAACCCTGGAACCCCTAGGCACACGTTTAGACCTCTTATTGTTACGAGTGTGTTTTGAGTTAAAGTAAGTATTTTTATGCAGTTTTTGCTAGTTGATTATGAATTCGTTTTGTGCAAAACATTTTTAAAAAATAGTAAAAATTTCGATGAACTAATCGCATGAATATGGACCATTCGCATATTCGCAGCTAGCTCACTCCTGATATTTCAGAAAACCCCAGATCGTTCTTGTAAATTACACGAACAAGAAGACCTAACGCAACACAACAGAATTCTCGAATTTATCATGCAATGACGTCACTGCATCTTAAGCAATATGGTGTTTCTCAGATCCATATATAATACCCACACAGGTGACAAGAATCTTGTCATAGCTCTAGAGCGCTCCTTCCTCAGGACCGATTATTTTGTCGAAACGTAGTGTACATTAACAGGATTGCTTGTTGCTTGTTGCCGAATCACTAAAGATTATTTTTGTTTCAAAACGGGGGTCTGTATGTGACCATTGGACCAAAACTCCAAATTTGTCGAAATAAACTGTGGTGAAGTCGTAGTTATCCTAACGGAAGAACAGCCTGATATATCAAACGCTAACAGGCAAACATAAATTTTGCATAAGTACGTAGCCCAACTCGACAACTTTTTCTCTCTCTCTAACTCTTGTACCCCCCAAAACATATTAAATTGACAATTTATGAGCCACTGTTTAGTCCGATGTAGATGCGGTAATTTTCTGTAAATCAATGCAAACGGCTTCAGTTTTCCATCACATTAGCGCCCGATCTAAATATATACATTTAACTAATTTGTTGCTCAAATTTAATTAACTTAATATTATAACCGCTATTTACGTTAGTTATCGTGTCAATATATCCTATTCGTTCTGATTGGATTCGACGTAGCCGCACATAATTTCTCCGTCAGCTTTGCTGTAGCGTAAAAAAATTATGTAACAATCGAAATATGCGTGCTAATAAACCTAAAACGCGTGACGCATAATCTTTTAGATGTCAATGTTTTAATTAATTGTCGATACGTATGCGCGTATTTGATTCAATTGGTTCATGGTCCTCCCACCCATTAGGTGCGGTTGTGTTACACTTTTTTTTCGTTGATTTATATCGCATATTTTTTGGTTTTGCAACGTCCGAGCGTATCTCGCGGGTAATTGTTACACAGTTATGGAGCAATCTATCCTATTATTGGTACTCTTGACGTCAATTATATTTGCCCGTAGGACCAACTCTATAATGTGTCTGTTATTATTAATGGTATAAGTTACTTTGTGCTCCTTTGTTTGATGGATAAAGAAATTAGTGATCTTTTAGATTCGGTTTATTATTAAAATGTTTTGGAACATAAGTATAGCCCATTTTAGGTTATATTATCTTATATTATAAAATGAGTGTATGAAACTTATAAACGTGTTGCATACTAGACTTTTTCAACGATTGCCACAATTACCGCACATCATTCACATAGTGACATTATCAATGCAGAACCATCAAAACTGGAACCGTCATCCTAATTTTGATTCCCTATCGAAAACATCTTATGGTGACTCAATAACTTTCCGGTATAGGATTTCCTTGTTTTTTTCTGTCAAATAAACATTGTCATTCGTATATACACTTTTATTTTATATAAGGGAAAAAACAGAATACTTGCATAAATAAAAAATAGCAAAAATTAATTATAATATTATATGGTTAAAGGGACTGGTCTTGTACACGGATGGGTACAAAACTCGAACACGAGCTGAAATTTATCGTAGCTACGGTACCTCAGGGATCTTCCGAGTATATTCCAAGCGGAGATCTATGCCATTTGGTGTCTGCTGGCGAGAACCTCAACAGAGGGTACTCGGACAAGCACATCGTTACTTGCAGCGACATTGGAGCGGCTCTCCAGGCTCTTACGTCTGTGAAGGTAAAGTAGAGGTTACTACTCGACTGCCGAAAAACATTGACAAGACTGGTAGAATGCCCTTTTGTCACTTTGGTCTGGGTAGCCGATCGTGTGAGTATGGAGGGCAACGAAATGTCAGACAGACTGGGTGCTGAAGAGCTATCTGAATAAATTACACGGAAGGCAGTTCGCTCTGCACTCTCAGTCGTGCGAGGCTGCAAACGATGGGAGGAATCCTAATAGGAGGCACCTCCATATCTTGAGGATGGGCGATGGCAAGACATGCAGGCTGTATTTAGAAAAGAAGGAAACTCCAATTCATCGTCAAGTGGTGCGCAGCCGTTTAAGAGTGCTAGGAGTGCAATGGCTTAACAACGAGGAATTATCCAACTCCCAGTGAAAGAGGAACTGTACTTTCTCGAGAGGAAAGAAAGTATGAATGCAACGCTCTATCCATAAAAGGCAAGGCTGCACTGCAGATACCATAGGATTAGGATTTAGTTTATTGAGTTGAGTATAAATTTTGGGATCTTTACCATTATTGATGCAACAAGGTTTTGTTTTTAACGTGTAGCATCTCGCCTTACTTGTCAAAATTAAATTGGTGAATTTTTTCTAAAAAATGTTTAGCCGGAGCGGAACATTTGAATTAGTTATACATTTTACAAAACTTCTGGATTCTTCATGCGTCGATTTTTGCTGAGTCGAAACTGGTTCGCATTTTACTCTGTACCTGCTTATATATTGTTTGAGGGGGCGGAGCTAAATGAGGGGCATAAACACCGTGTCGGCTGACTGATTCCCATATTGGTGACAGATCTTTCGTCGGTAGAAGAATTGATTACATGCAAGAATTTTAGTTTTATCGAATAAAATTTTATGTCCGGTTTCTTGATTGCGTTCGGCAACAGCTGATGAATTTATTTGTTTTACTCGTAAGGCTCTTTCGTGTTCTTTGAGTCTAGTTGATATTTTTCGTCCGGTCTCTCCAATGTATTCTTTGCAGCATATGCATGGAACGCTGTAAACTCCTGGCATCTTCAATGGAATTTTGTCTTTGACGGACCTAAGATATTGAAAGATATTTGGACAAGTGGTAAATCTGGTTTTGATGTTATACTTCTTTAGAACTTTGGATATGTGGTCAGTGATGTTGTGAATGTAATGAAGGACCACAGTGCTATTGGAAGCTTGTGCTGAAGTGTATTTTCTGATGGAACGCTTAATATCTTTAATGTGGAAATTATTAGAGAGAAGAGCAGAAGTAAGTTGTTTTAATTCTGGGTTCAGTGACTCGGACTGAGATAGTTTTACGGCTCTGTAAACAAGAGAGTTGATAACCGAAGGTTTTTGGGGCCGAATAATGGTGTGACCATGCATTAATGTATGTATAAGAACATCTAACAATGGAAGGTTATTATTAGTTTCTAACTCAATGGTCAACCGTGTGTTAGGGTGTATAGAGTTTAAATGTCTAAGTAGGGTTTCTTAACCATGAGGCCAAATAACCAAGGTATCATAGACATAGCGTTTCTATAATTTTGGTTTTAGGTGAAAGTGTCTAGAGCTTTTTTCTCAAAGGGTTCCATAAATATATTCGCTATGATTGGTGATAGTGAAGAATCCATAGCTGTTCCCGACGTTTGTTCAAAAATTTGACCGTTATAAGAAAAATATGTTCCAGACAAGCATTTATCCATTAAGGTTAGAAGGTTTGGTTGCAGATTCTCGGATTTTAATATATCTGAACTGATGTTGAAAGTTTCAGGCATAGGGACTGTGGTAAATTGGGATTCTACCTTAAAACCAACTAGAATATCTTATGTATTTAATGTAATGCTTTTTAATTATTCAATGAAGTGAAAGGAATGAAGTATGACACTGTCAGTTTTTCCTGAAAGGGGTTTTAATAATATGATGATACTTTTGTTATTTGGCCTCGTAGCCTAGAAACCCTAGTAGATTTTCTTAGACAATTATTCAATAAAACTAAAATTCTTGCATGTAATCAATTCTTTTACTAATGAAAAATCCGAGAGTCTATAGAAATATATAAACAACAACAACAATCTAAACCGCGACTTCTTTATTTTTAACAGATATTGTCTGGCCGCTATATCGAGTCTATGCAGTACACTTTCTAGACCACATTGAAGCATTTTTTGTTGCCATTACTTGATTTATGAGGAACTTTGGATAGTTTCCAAGAAACCATTGATATAGGGAATAGAAACGTAATTGATATTTTCATTGAGTACGTTTTTATTTGTGGTGTTGCATAGTTGATATGTGCGTTTTTTAATGAATACTTTGGCGAATATTGGTGCGTAATTAATTGAACTTCTTTAATAATTTTGAGTTCTCTCCTTCTGTTCTTTTCGTGGCCCAATCCTATGGCTCTATCGGTATGGTTTATCACCATGCTTTTTTTAAATTGATTATTAGATTATTTAAATCATAATGTAGGTAGAGAGAAACTCAAGGAAATCCTACATATTTATGAGTTTTACGGTCAGGAAACAACTATAAAATATGACCTTTTGCCTTTCTGGCATCCATATGACTACTTGTCGAGCCGGTGTTAGTTATATCACCCGTTTGTTCACCGTTATCACTAGATACCATTTCTAATGCAAAACATGACATTTATTAAAGTCAAGCGCCAATAACGAGCGATTCGTAAGGTGTGTAAATGTTTATCCTAGAATTTAATGAAATCATCTGTCGTTTGTTATCGCAATCGCCGTGCAAAAGTTCATTAAAATTTTCCAGTTAAAATAGTTGAAAAGCATTCGATTATGTAGCGTGATTTTCCCACCCACTACACACACAACGAGCGATTTAACAATTTTTGAATTGTCTCAAAGTTATATTCGTACACGGTTTTGTGTT
Organism: Cylas formicarius; assembly: GCF_029955315.1. Classification (NCBI taxonomy): domain Eukaryota; kingdom Metazoa; phylum Arthropoda; class Insecta; order Coleoptera; family Brentidae; genus Cylas; species Cylas formicarius. The sequence continues at coordinate 18,687,213 of NW_026844264.1, read as the reverse complement.
CGCTGCACGGAGAGGCAGGCAGCATTTAAGCGCTGCACCCACGTTGATAGAATGCGTTTTTAATGCGCCACGTTGTGTCGATCGTCGGATTGATAAAAAAAATGTTCCCACAAACTGCTGTTTAAAAGGTTAAGCCGACGTGTATCGGTCGCTCTGCACGTTCGGTTTCGTCATTGAACCTAACCAAAATTAGTTACTATACCAGTGAACTCGATCTAAACGCGGATGATTCCGGTAATGCAGCTTATATCGATTTTGGCAATACCTATTTAGATGGAAACAATTAATAATGCAGAATCCTTTTTTTGTCATACATGTTAACCCGAATAGCAGATAACTGTAATAATAATAAGAGATTGTTTTATATTATTTTTCGATTTTCCTACCTGTTTGGGGGATTTGAGGGTAAATGGTTTGCTAAAGGGTACTTTTATGATATATTTTGACTATTTTTGACGATCACAATCTTTTTTATGTAGAATAGGTACTAATTATTTCATGCTGGTAATAATTAATGAACATTTTCGAAAATTGTAAATTCTTATGTTTCCTATAGTTGCAGCAAAGGGGCAGCCGACATGAGGTGTCCCAGTAAGTCTTGGACAAAGATATTGAGATGCGGTTTTCAGTAGTAAAGTAACTGAAATAAAGTTGGGCCAAGAGAAAATGCTAAAAATTATTTTCGAGTTTCTCGTTTTTTAAACTTAGTTCCTGCGAAATATTCTTTTTTTAACAGCAGTTGAATGAATACTGTTTAAAAACAGACGAATTCATTTTTGTTATATAAAGCATTTCCTTCTATCTCTGAAAGGAAAGTGGTGGGGCTTTTCCCAAACTTTCAATTATGCTGTGAGTAAAGTGACTGGTATTGGGCACGCTGTCGCGGAATCGCATTTTGTCTAACTAAAGTAAACTCAACGTTATTACGAACAATAATTATATGAATTTTAAAAATTTGTTCCCTAATTTTATTATTTGTTTAAAATTTCACTTTTTTTAGTTCCCTCTAAAAAGAGAAAGTAATTTTCGGAAAAATGTAAAATAAATAAATAAATGTCGATTAATGAACCAACATGTGCACAAATTATGATGATAGACGAAAAAATTGAGTAGAGTATATATATACTATTACTAGTAAAAACAACATAATAAAAAATTTCACATTTGTTCTGAGAATGTTAAAATCAAATAAGCCAGAATGGAACATAGTTTCAATTCATCCCCAAAAAGTCGCTAATACAGTGGAAATCTCCACAATTTTCAGATTCAGATTCGAGTGGTTTTAATAGGCCAATTTTCCACGCTATTCTAATATGAATAATTTTAAGGGGGAACCGTTGAACCCACTATGGGAATAAACACTGAGTAAAAATAAAAAATATCAAAATTAAAAAAAATATATATCAAATTTCAAATTTAGCCTCAATCTCAAATCGTTGATTGCTGGTACTTTCTTACGTCACTTGGTATTTATTTAAATTCGCAGAACAGTAAAATATATATTTAATTGAAATATAACCGTTTTTTTTATAGTGTTATAGTAATAAATGAACTTGTTGAATGAACCTTAACGAAAAAAAGATATCAAAATGTTGCTAAATGATCAATATATGGACAATAAGTATAAACCATCGTCAACGTGTTCCACTTTTAGTTTCAAACAGAAATTTTCAACTATAATATCAACAGATTTCGAGCAGAACGCGTTTCGCTATGCAGACGTCACGTTCGTTCCAACTGTTCAGAAAGCAAAATCTAAATTTACATGCTTTCGATTTTACTTTATTCGCGTGAAAAATCAGTTCAGAAAATCGTGTTTGACATAAATAATATAAAACGGTTTCAATGCTGTTAAGCTGCTCTACTTAACCGAAGCGTGTGTTAACCGTGCATCTAAGGAGTCATGAGAAAGAATTTAACAAAGTCTAAATAACCTTTTACATTAAAAATTATACGTCGATAGAATTCGAGTTTTTTTGTTTACCATTTTCTTTCAATAATTTTCCTTGTGTCGATGATAATGATATTTTTTTTTTCTTTAATTATTTGCTTCTTCTTTTAAAACGATTAATTATCTACCCTTCTCGTTTGACTTTTCTTTGAATCTCAACTGATTTTTATATAAAAACAAAGCAATTTGCGTAGTTACACGTGTTTAATTTTTTCCTCATTAGTCGTTTATTTGTGGACCACAAGACGTTCTAGATTTAGGGTGGTAAAGTATTTTAAGATTTCAGTAATCATTTCAATATAAAACTCATTTTTTACAATCTAGCAATTTCAGTTAACAGTAAGTAATATTTTATATGATGTCATGCTTGTGATAAAAATAGATAAAAAGAGGACATATCCGTGAAATAAATTTGCATGGAATATTAATGTGACGCCATAAAACCACCCTTCAACGTCATCATTATACAAAAGGACTGGTAAGGTAAAAGCTGTGTGAATTATCAATATTAACCGATTGCGAAATTGACAGACAATAATTAAAGACTATTTTGTAGTAGATACCATTCAGTGGCTTGAAATTTGTATACTTAAAGTTTCTCAAATTGTGGACGTTGTCAAAGTAACTTTAAAAGCTAAAATGAAATACGCTGAAACGTAATATTGATTAGTCTATGCAACAATCAAACCTTAGTCATGAGTTTGTTTAGGAACGAGCGGTACAGTTAAACATTAAAGATGACTGCGAAAGTGACACGATCGAGGAGGAATTGGAAGATGATTCTCAGCAACCACCTTCAAATGAATTGGTTGAAAATTAGTTGATTGTCTTGCGTTCCTATTTGAAAACCAGTGAATACACAACAATAAAATTGAAGCTTTTGTTGAAAACCAAAATAAGAAATCCGGTCGTCAGTCACAAATAACTGACTTTTTTCCAGTGAAAGATTAAACTTTAATATGTACGTACATATGTATGTATATGTGCATACATACTATGTTTATATATACTGGGTACATATATTATGTAAATACATACATACATATGTACTACTATTTCAAAATCAAAATCATATATTAGGTCATTTATGTAATGTAAAAATGAATGAATAAACGTTCATTGACAAAAAAGTACATGCATTTGTAGTTCTTATTGATAACTCGAAGTCTTGATAACTCAAATCACAGTTCGACTTATCGAAGTTCGTATTTTCGTCACTGCGTGTACTATACATTGGATTAAACCATTGGGAATATTTCTATATGCCTATTTAAATTTTATAATTTGATTATTTGCCACAATATAAAAACCTTTGGCCGTAAAATTTACATGTGAATGCAATGGAATTTACCAAACTGACGGCTTTATTAAATCATTATTCTGGCAATTTTATAATTTTTCGTAACGGTCTTTAAGAACGATGCTGACAACTATTTAAATGTGACTGCAAAAGGCGATTTGACATTACCGATGGACCACTGTTGGCATGACTGCTTACCTGAAACAAAAACACGAATGTTAAAGTCAACTCAACTCCATAAATCCTTCTTGCGCAACCCACGAGTAAAGCCTAAGCAATTTAATTCAGCAAAAACACATAAAAACGAATGCAGAGTAAAAACCAAACAATACTCGACACAATAATTGTCGATAATTTTTCGCTACACCCTTATGCTTTGCCATTGCGTGTTCGCGTACAATTATGCAGTTTGAAGGCCAATTTCTCCGTATTAAATAAAGCAAGAAGGTCACCGAGAACCGTTAAAACGTTTAATTCGTCTCGAACGAATTCGATGACTTTTTAAACATTATTGCTTGAAAATTTGCCAGTCTAATTGGGAATAGCATTATAAAACAACTACGTGGAGTGGTTTCGATCTCATATGAATCACAAAATAGAACACACCTCGTGTTTGCTTAATAATAAACACTTTTATTAAAATTCCACGCTCACGTTGTTTAAAAAGGTCGGTGGCGAACATTTTAAAAATCACTAATCCCCTTAAAAATAAAGCAACGAACAAAACAACTTGTAAAACTTAAAGAAAAAATTTATTCGAGTAACTTATAACTTTTAAAATATTATATATTTCTGTATATAGGATGTTGGTTTTTTTTTTGACAAACAACAACTTTATTATTTTAAATAGAAATTCCTTTTTAATTTTTTTTTAAATATCAATAAAATAGATCATATTTGACAAGGAAGTCAACTCCAAATATGTAACAAAACGTTTCAATCTATAATCTGCGAACGTCACTTTGACGTAACGTTCAAAAATGCAGAAGCTTGTTATTCGTTCACGAAAACTCAAACATCGTGAATATACAAAAATATAATTTTTAAAAAGTATAAAAAAACCCAAAAAATTCTAAGAGAAGGGGCCATAATAATAATAAACTGGTTTGTGCAGAAGTTCTATAAATTGTACAATTTTACCAATAGATTACAATACCTGGCAAATTCGTTGACTGATTGACAATCGTTATTAGTTACTAAGGACTGACGTCTTGGAAAACTAATAATGAAAGGCTGTTTTAATCAAAATGCCTCTTACGTCACTCATGAATACAGGAACCACTTATGCATACAGCTCTGGAAAGACCTGTTGTACTCTGTGTCATAGAAAAAGTATTTAATTTTTTGTTATTGGCTTGCACTGGATTTTATTCTATTTAGTGTACTCGCTAATTATATTTATATTATAGATATAAAAGCTTTAGTTTTTGCTCCACGTTATTGTATCTATGTTTTTAAAAATTTTGACAGGTTGAAACGCAAGTTTCAGTTTTTCTGATATTATATCAGGAATATTTGTTGCAATTTTTAGTGCAATATATACTCCACAAAATGTCGTTTTGTTATTGTATATGTAAATATAACCATTATTTTCCTCCAATAATAGTATTTCATGCAAGTTTATTTGGCACGAGCGAAGCGAGTGTTTCATAAACAAGTGACTTAAAAACTTCACTAAACGTGTTGCATACTATACGTTTTCCCTTAGTTTTATGGTACATTTTTGTAAACCAACACGAATACATTCACTGACATAACTGTCAGAATTGACAAAGGTCAAAATTCAAGATGTGAAGTAAAATCTTCGAAAACATCCGATTTATCCCAAACCTGTGAGGAAATATCCCGGAAATGTATGAGATGACGTAGAACACGAAACTGACGTGGTAAAGTGACGCTTCCCGTGATCTGGATCGGTGTATAAGTACTTTACAGAAGGGAGTAGAAAAATAGGTTTAATGTTGGCGATCTACCGGATAAACTAAGAATTCAGTATTAGACTTGTGTTTCTTATCTTCTAACACATAATATAATATAATAATATAATCTAGTCCCTTTATACCCATGGATGTAAGGGTGACATTTCTACATGCAATTTAGCTAACTATCTATAAAAAGTTTCCAGTCTTTTATATTTAGTCCAAATTTTTAGCTTCTACCCTGCCCCACGTTTCTTTGGGTCTTCCTCTTTTCCGCTTTCCCCGCACTTTACTCTGCCAAACTCTTTTGATGGGTACAGTGCTGCTCAATCCCTGTAAATGGCCCCACCAGCCAAGTTGTTTCTTTTCTATGAATCCTTCTATGGATGTCACCTTTAACTCTTCTCTCTTATATGTGCATCTCTAATTTTGTCCCTTCTGGTTATTCCTTTCACTCCCCTCAAGTATTTCATCTCTGCTGCTCCAATTTTGCTCTTGTTCCTATCTGACAATATCCAAGACTTGGAGCCATATGTAAGGATTGGTCTGTAAATTGTTTTGTGATCTTTCATTTTAGTTTCCTTGGAAATTTCCTTTTTATTTATGAGCCCCTTACTCAATGCATAGTATCCTGTCCTCCTGTTTCTTCGAACATAATTCCCAACAAATGGAAGCTACTAACTCGTTCTATTAGTGTCCCACGTATTCTCACCTTTAATTTCTCTTTTCCGTTTGACACTGCCATAACTTTGGTTTTATTTATGTTCATTTTAATTCCGTTTTTTGTTAGTATCTGATCTCAATTATTTAGATTTTCCTCTCCAGATCGGTGAAGGCACATTCCCGTATGTTGATACGATCTAGTTGTCGGTATCCAACGTAAGAGTCCTTTGATCGCTCTTCTGCCATTCTAATTAGATCGTCCATATAAGTTATGAATAGTAAAGGGCTCAAACTACCCCCCTGTCTCACTCCTTGTTTTATAAATGCCTTTGATTTCATATTCTTACTTGTTACGCAATTTCTTGTTTCGTTGTATACACATTTGATAACTCTTATTAGTTTATTGTCAACGTTTCTGGCTTGTAGGCTTTTCCAGATTTTTATTCGCGGTACTTTATCGAACGCTTATTCCATATCTAAGAATGCCACGTATACTGTTTTAGATCTTGCAAATTTTCTCGAAATTAGTTCTTTTAAAGTGAACAGGTTATCCTGGGTACTTCTGCCTTTCCGGAACACACTTGGCGTTTCTGTTAGAGTTGGTTCTACTTTTGATCGTAGTCTCTTTTCAACTAGTTTATCACAGAGTTTCAATATTGTACATAGCAGTGATATTCCTCTATAATTGTTGCAGTTCTTGTTATCTCCTTTTTTGTGCAATGGTAGTATAAACCCATTTTCCAATCTTCTGGTATCTTTTCTTCTACCCATACCATATTGGAAATTTTTAACAATAAAATGGTCCCTTTTTTTCCCATATTTTTTATCAGCTCTAAGCTTATTTTCACCTGGTGAGCTGCCGTTTTTTAGCGGTTAATTATATATATATATATATATATATATATATATATATATATATATATATATATATATATATATATATTCTCACGTATTGATTCACGGATGGAAAAATGTGATGACACTATATTCCGGGATATCATCCGTTCGCTCGTTGAACTCCGACTGGAATCCTGCATCCGACTGGAATCCTGCAAATCTTGCATCCGACTGGAATCCTGCAGACGTTTCGCCAAAATCTCACTTGGCATCTTCGATGCTCGCGCTCCGAAAACCGAGTGTTCGAAGTGTTTTCGGAGCGCGAGCATCGAAGATATATATATATATATATATATATATATATATATATATATATATATATATATATATATATATATATATATATATATATATATATATATATATATATATATATATATATATATATATGCTTCCGTTGTTAGTATTCCATCTGCTTCGTTTTTAATTGCCCCACTCCCTACTTTTTTCCCCTTTTTCTTTTCCCCTCGTCCGTTGCATTACCGTGGCTGTCCATATTTACTCAGTAATCATTATCTTTCTATGTTTTACACAATTATTTGCAATTTGCATTGTTTGCCTTATCATTATTCACCGTGCAAAAAGTCGTCGGCCAGTCTACCCGGCGAACCTTGAGCTTTATGGGCGAATCCGGATTTTATAAATTTAATATTATTGCTTGCTCAGTTATATACTTAAAAAGCTAATCTTACATGGATTGTCTTCACGATGCTTTGTCGTACACCCTATGTTTGCACTATAATCACTTAGTCAATATATTTGTTCCCAATTCTCCCCAAACCCTAACACATTCAGTCATTTAATTGCAGAAATATTAAACTAAGTGAGAATAAATTTTCAACAGAATCTGTAAAATTTTTGAGCATCCGTACGAGCTGTTCAGAGGAAAAGTGGTATAAATCATTTCCTTGAGGTACACCAGGATTTTGGTTACTATTGGTATAACTGATTCAGTAAATAAACTGATTAAATGATAGGAATCAAATATTAAGAAGAGGTGAATTTTGTATGGAATTCAAATTCTTAAAATAGGGTGCCCCTAGGTAACCCCTAACTATCAGTTTCAGCCACACCGGAATTGGCTTTAAAGGTTTATTTATAGAAAAAAAGTGTCCGTAGTGGCCTGATGTACTATACAATATACAATAAAATCTATAATTAAAATGGCAGTCCATAAACAGCGGCATCGGGGCAAGACGTAAACTTAAAGAGAATTTTTAGTAAATTTTAACGACTAATCTCGACTTTATAAAGACATTAAAATTTAAACTGCAGCTGAAATGTCATAAAAGTCACAGGGATCTAAAATAGATGATAATAAGGAAACATCAGTACCGCACTTTCTAAACAAAACTAATTTAGTCCGCGTATGATCTCTAATTAAGTTACGCAAAAAATAAATAAATTCAATTAAATTATTAACGCTGATACAACGTGTTGCATCCGATGCGAACTTAAACGAGACGATGTCTTTAATGGAATTGCAGCGCTGTAATTTGTTGTGTAAGGAACGAACGTATCCCGATTAATAATAAATTTCTCTTTAATTTGCTTGCCACGTTGATGACGTGTCCTTTCTCTTCTTTCCTATTTTCTGTTTCGCCGATACGTATCGATCGAAGAAGAATTTAACCACGTATCTACAAGACAAAACTACATATGTAGCGGGTCACAAAACAAAACAAAAAGTGTACTAATAATATACATTAAAGGGACAAATATTTAGTAAACAATGTAAAACGTGAGAAAGAGATTCACAACTTAAAATCTGATCTTAAATGTTCTTTTACCCTGTAGAAGCAACGGCCCACAAGATACAGATTAAAGGGTTCCTAGAAGTTTCGACAATCATTTTATCCCTGAGGAAAAGGTCTACGTGGGCGTCGAAAGACCGATAAGACTCGTGGCGGCCTGCATCAATCGAAGAGCATTTCAAAAGCCCTTTTTCAAGCAGTGGCCTTTCCCCAGACTACAACATCGTAAGACAGTCGAAAGACAATTTTCAGTAAGTACTGTGAATTGGTACGAAAGTTGTAAAATGGTAATTTGAGCATTTTTTGTTAAAAAAACATTGCAAAACTAATATTCGAACTCAGATGAAGAAATTATTTCATATTTGACAACAATGGTGAAGAAGTTGAAACTAATTATAGGTTCTGCAGTAAAGACTATATTTTAAAATATTTTCAATTTGTTTTCATTCACTTGATGGGAGTTAATTCGACACTATTTCATTTTTGAAAATTGAAAAAAAAATGATATGAAGAATTTTATTCAAAAAATAATACGAGACAATATATTAGATTTGATTTGATTTTTGTTATCTTAGAACATTTCGCGTTAGTGATGAAATTTAGTGAGCGATAGAGGAATGAAATGAGAAGCCGGTAAGTCCAGATCTTTTAAAAATGGGAACATGAAAATGACTGCATATAAAATAAAGTCAAATTAATCAAACACTTGTATGTATGTATTTTTCTATTAAAAGTTTATGATAACATATCAATAAAATGTTGGACTTATTTGCTATGCTCTTTTAAGCTTTTAAAAACATTTTTACATAAGATAAAACGCTTTAATTTTACCATCTAGATGAGTACGAAAAAAGAATACCTAATTTGAACAAACTCATGAAATAATAAATAAGAGCGACATGGTAATCGGAGATGCGTGTTAACTTATTCTTAGGGATGATGGACTTGAACCTTCATTTTTTTTGCTTATATTCTGTTTATGAAGATAATGTCAAAAGGGACTTAAAAAGCGATTTTTGGACTAATAACTGATTAAGGCAGCTCCTTAGTTTATGAAAGCTCTGATTTTTATAACTGATTTCTATCGAAATAAAAGAAATCACTTTGTAATGAAATTTTCAAATTTATTTTTCTCTAAAATAGTGAATTTTGGCGAGGTAGAATAAAGGTACACTTTATTTTTGTAGCAAACTTAAAATTTTGAAATTTCTAGTCAAACTTACCCACTGACGAATCCGATACTAAATAAATAAATAGAGCACGTGTATCAAATTCTCAAAAATATTTATATATAACTGTCATCACCCTTAACACGCTATATCTTAAAGAGCTTGTGTATGTAGAAATTTGTACGTCTATTTTAATAAGAGAATCAGAATTTGATGAATCTAGTAAATATAGCAAACTAATTATCGTTCATAATTACCATCCTGAATCTCACATTGATTGACAATTTTTTAAAAATAATATAAAAAACATTGAAAGTAGCCACAATGATAATGATTAACGTTTAAGCATTTCAAAGATTAATGTTTGGTTTCTGGTCGCGGATCCATACGTATATTTACACTGTCTGAGGAAACAATAAATATTGTTATTATAGGTATTATTATTGATAACTAACAGTTCTACGTCGGCAGATAATGATTTACCCATTCGGTACATTCAAGTTATGTTTAGATTGGCAGCTGTCAATAGCGGCAACTTGGGAGACCCGGCAATGAATATCACGACATATTCGTGGTAGACTAAACAGAAGAGATACGATTAGATTGCAGTTTCTGCTTTAAAGTGAATTCGTGTTACGGCAATTGACACCCCAAAAAGCTGCAGAAGATTTTGATGGACAGAGGTTTGAATGAATTTGAATAACTTAATCGAAATTAGAAATCATTCTCTTTAAACACAAAAATATCTGGCACGTTTCCTTTGTTAAATATTCATTGCGGATGGCAATTAAAAACAAAAACGGGTGCATTGTTTTATATCACAGGAAAATACAGTTCTCAGCAGTTAAACGATTATATGAGTCGCCTTGTTTCAAATAAATTCGCTACGCTAATTACCCCGTTTGTAATTGTTAATTGTCGCCGCATCCGCGCGTTGTGAACAAAATGTGTTCTCACAAATACTTGATCTTCAGCGGGTGACTTAAAGAATAAAAGCCCCAATTGTTGGATTTTCAAAGAATTAAGTCAATGTCTTGTTAATATCTACAAAAATTTGATGCCAATATTGTGTTTCTTCTGGCAATAACTAGTTCTATAAGACTTAATTAAATTAGAATCACCTCACCAGTTTCTTTGCAAAAAAAAATTCGTCGCTGAATTTTTACATATCGATCGGATTGATTAACTTAAAAATAGAACTTTTATGTCTTTGTCGATGTCTATGTCTTTATGTCTATGACTTTTATTGCTTTTTCACCCGAAAAATTTGAAAAGTATTTGAACAGCAACAATAAAGAGATCAGATTAAAATCGTGTAATAAGGCACACTTTATTCAAATATGGACGTTTCTCACGCTATCCATTAGAAGGCTGCTTTTTGCAGGTTGGTTTTTACTGCCTCGTAAACCCTTTGGCACTCTATGTACTTTATGTAACAGATTATCTCTAATTCGTTTTCGATTTTCATTAATAACGATAAAATTGACTTGGTGTCCATTGCAGAAATGCGGTAATTAATCGAAATATTCAAAAATTCAATTTATTAAAACCAACTACGCCAATCGATGTCGATAAAACATTTCTCAAAATTTAAATTAATTTTTCGCAATTAGAGAACTGTACAGAACTGTGCAGGGTAGGAAAAATTACATAATTTTAACGGGAAACTCCCATTTCTAAAAAAGATGAACTTAATGTTGGTGCCAAAATATTAGTAAAAAATGTTCCTCATATTTACTTCAGAATGTTATCAACTTTTTGAGTTGAGTGGGGTGCCTAATAATGACCAACGAAGAAGTTTTTAGAGTACTGCATATTCTTAAGCTGCATACCCACTTGTTATACTGACTGCCATCCTCAGAGTTCTCATCTAAATTGATATATCCAAAATTGAATGGATAATGTAAATTAACTGTTAGCATTGTATGCACCTCTTTTCGCAATATTTATAAATAGAAGCAGTAAGATTTAAATTTTAAAAAATGAAAAAACATTAATTTTGGACATGTGTTACTTCAATTTAGATTTGACATGGATGAAAGAAAAAATGAACCGGCAATACCTAAAGAACGAAGTAGTAACAAAAACAATCATTAAATTCTTTGAAATAAATTACCCGCTAAATGTGTAACGCTTTAAAATGTGACACGAACCGTAGACATTAAACCGTATTTCACACTCCAAATTGGCTGAAAGGGTACCTGTATCAAAACAGGTTACCGACTAAAATTTAAATCGATAACTGCGAGCATTCCTTATTGCAGGTTTTGATCGAGCTATCTCTTAAAAGGTTTGGAAAAAAATTAAATGCTCTCAACAATTTAATTTAACTACTTGTTTTACGTTCACGGTGTGGTTAGGAGAGTGGAATATTTTTTACACTTACAACTCGTCACAATAATGTTCATTTAAAACTTTTTTTTTTTAATAGTTTTGTCTGTATTTTGAACTAGCCCTTTGGTAGATTATTGTCATATCTAAGAAAGCACCACATCACTGGGTCCCTATATTATTCAGTGCACTCGGTGTGACTGCAGTTGAATCGTATTGGCAGCGACCTTCGCTATACGAACGCACTGTCCCAAAGGTAAGTAGCCAGGGGCCAAAGGCAATCCAGGATCTTGTATTGTTCAAGGCGGGAGTCTGGAAACAAAATGAGCATAAAAGGTTGGTAATGGGAGCTCCAAAGGCAAGTCGTCTTTTAAAAAAACCGGAATCCTAAAGCAAGCCGTTAGTCGAGTGAAACAAGAAGTGAGTATCTGAGCTGCTTTGCTGAGTTTGTTAATCAGATGAAGGTCTGTTTAAGCTCATCCCGTAAATATTCAATCGGATTGAGGTCGGGACTGCATGCTGGCCACTCCATAACTCGAAAACCGACCTCTGTAGTGTAATCTTGCACGATCCTTGAGGTGTGCGGCCTAGCATTGTCATGCAAAAAAATAAATTCTTCTGATCTGATAAAATATCCTTGATGTACCTAGCACCTGTCCAGGGTCGGTTCGTGCGCCCATATAAATTGCACCCCATGTCATGCAGGAACCACATCCATAAGGGCTCCGCTCTTCATTGCAGCATTCGGCAAATCTCTCTCATGGTCTTCGGTCATTACCAAAAAGACATATTTTGGGTCTCATCTGAGAACGGAACAGAGCCCTTTTGATCCAATGTCCAATTCAGATGATCTCGTGTCGTTGAGCTGGACTAAGTTTTGTTTAGTTTTGGTTAGTTATAGCGACTCTTCGAACTTCATGGAGGCTGTTGTTGCACTTGAACCGCATTAAGATGACGATTTCTTATTATGTTTGACACAATAAAGCGGTTATTACAAGCCGTTGTAATTCGCCTTCTGCCTGTTCCACAGCGACTAGGAAAAGATCCTCATACCGTTGGAATACTCTTCGAACTGCTACGCGTGTCGTATCCAGTTGTCGAGCAACAGCTCGCTGGCGAAGTCCACTTCCGATTAAAGCAATAACTTGAGCGGCTTTTTGCGGTATAGTATGCATCAAGCTAATACAATTAAATGCTATCCAAATGTGAAAATTCCAGTTGCAAAGGCGATTAATTTAAGTCTATAAAAAGTTTGTTACTTTCACTATAACTACTGCATTATTACGTTTCAATTGTTTAACCGTAGATACGCATACAAAAGATCAGCACTCTTGACAAATTTAAACTCATACTAAAGCGTATTATATTGTCTTCCAAATGGCACATTCATTTTTTGGGTCAGATGAATAGTTTCTAGAACAAAATACACTAAAATCAAAAATTGACAGTGGGTCGATGTCTGTGCACGCAAGTTTATTTTTGTAGTTTTGTCTTTTTCAATTACTTATATTCTCATTAATGTGACAAAGAGAGACCGTCGGTCACTAGTTTCAAGAATCGGCCCCCTGGTCGATAACGCGGATTAATTAGCCGACTCGTCCGGTATTTAATTTAAATCAACAACTTTTGTAATGATAATTTCGGCACCATTTTTTTACAAAAGAATAATATAAAGTCCTCATTTGTATAGTTACACGGCCAATTAAAAAATATTTTATAAATAGCCATCGCGTTTCGGACTGGTTTTAGATGAAACCAAATCATTAAAAGAAATTTATGTTAAATACTGCGATACATCCGATATTAATTAACCATCTGAAGTGCAAGGAATCGATGGTATTAATAATGTAACACTGGGAAACGTCCATCGATGATTATACACACACAATTAAGCCTACCGACGTGGGGCAGGTGTGGAAGCTTTCAGGATTATTCGTGTAACAGGTCAGGAAGGACTATATGCATTTTAAATGAGACGACACACCAATGTCAGTCAAATTATCGTAGTATAGGTCACTACCCTCGAAATAGGTTAAGAATTTGTTGGCCGTAACGAATCGTGAACATGTGTTTGTCCATCCCGATCGACAACTCTACCGTCACACAAAAAAGCACCATTACAATAATCATAAAACCATTACGCCTTCAAAAAACGCCCAGCTTCCAATTTTAACAAGACGTGGCTAATTAATTTTTAATCGGCAAAAACTTTTAGAAACTATAAATCATTTTAACTGTTTCGGCCGGCAAAACAATCGTTAATTGGCTCTTAAACACATTTATAGCCGACGAGAATTTGAAGTACGAAAGAAATGGGGGCCAGTTCGGTTTTTGTTGCGTTCTCAGAGTTTGTTTTAAAGCGGTTTTCTTCAGGTGGTATACGCGTGACGTCATTGCGGCTTTAATGAAACGCTTGGCACAGTCCAAAGGGACAAAGACCGGATTGCATTGTTGCATTATTACAAACAAACCATCTGCTCTTACTGGGCAAAAGATAAATGTGTCGTTTCCATTTCCGACTGTTTCTCTTTAAATTAATCTTAGTGGCCTTCCAAAAATGTGGTTTAAGGCTTAAGTTTTGATAGATGCACCTACAATATGTCTATTCGTTTGCGCGATCAAATAAATTTAATAGCAAAACTAAACCAAGTCAACAGCCTAAATAAATCTGCCATTTCATTTTTTGGAACTAAGCAACCTAATTCCATTTGGTATGTAAATAAAAAGTATATTCCTTTCTTCTTTTTATGTGTTATCTTTGTTTTGTTATTTCTTAGGAATTTGAAAATTAAAACTTGGTTACATTTTGACATAATACAAATTATTTAAAAATCTTTATTAAAACAGATATTTATTTTGACTAAGCGTGGCTTCTATATAAAAAAATACAAGTTTGATATTTTTAGCACTTTTAGGTCAATGTATATAATATGAAATCCGCATATGTTAAATTGAAATCTTTGATATTATTAGATTCTAATAATAACGCCATGTATGATGTGCAGGTCAACCGGTGGCAGATATATACAGTAGACCAGACCATTATTTTCTTTTCTACGAAATCTCATTTGACCATCTGGAATTTGTTTCAATAAATAGTTAACTTCAAGTTTGGGTACAAATGAAAAAAAGTTTTGCGATATTAAAAAGGAAAAGAAAAAAATTTTGGAATAAAACTCATTAATATGCAGGAATCTAGTCAATTTTATTTATCAATAAACGTTTTAAATAGAACGCTCCGTATATTATTTCATTCCTTATAAGCTCCACAAAAATACATAAATTAATTGGTATGTAAATTTAAAAATGAGTTTAAATTACTCTGAGCTCCAATTTCGTATAAGTAGGCTTAATTTATAGTATGGTAAACTCGGATAAGACAAACTGATATCCGTAAACACTATAAATATTAATATTTGACATGTTATTTTCGATTTTTATGATTCTGGGTTGGGTATTTGGTTAAATA
The DNA here is from genome assembly GCF_029955315.1 of Cylas formicarius. Lineage (NCBI taxonomy): Eukaryota > Metazoa > Arthropoda > Insecta > Coleoptera > Brentidae > Cylas > Cylas formicarius. The sequence continues at coordinate 18,671,760 of NW_026844264.1, read as the reverse complement.
TTAACTGTTTATAAGGCTTATACCTGTAACTTGGCGCTTCTTACAAAAACTCAGTCAAGCCTACGTATTTATATTACAAATTATTTATATAATGCAAAATAAAATTCAGAGTATCTCACAAATGCAGGATTCCTTTTTATTTTCATAAGAATTCATTTTATCTGCGCATATCTGTGCAATTACTCCGATTTTGTTTACGTTCTTACCGAAATATTGTTAACAAAAATAGACAACCCATAGCCTTTACACACTGTATAAGAGAGACTGCATTAAACTGTAATCCTTAATCGAGGGTCATAAAAAGGAAATGTTCTAAACATAATTAAAGGCGAAATTTAATATCAACTATTTGTCAGAGCTAGTGCTGTTTTCTCTTTATGGGGAATACGGAGTTGCTGACGGTAACAAAGTTTATGCCCATGAGGTAATTGATACTACCACAGCACACTTCGCTAGACGCAAAATTTACGATGCCTTGTTCAATATTTTTAGCGTTTTAAACCCTTAAACAAATTGAAAGTTAACGTCGCGAGGCAGTGTGTGTTTTTACGACTCCTCACACGATAAAAGCTATAAACTCTAGCGGATGTGCCATGGGAGAAAAAAAATATTTACTCATCGTAGTCGTAACTAAATGTAGGTTCTTTGATGACTATACAACTGGTTTCAGTAAATTTATTTTGAACAAAATTTGGATTAAATATATATTACGGATTTATTAAATTTGCTCAAGAAGGGCAAAAATACGGTTTCATTAAAGATCATTTTAGGATGGTTGTGGATTCCACTTAAAAAAGCACATTGTTTTATTTGACTTTGATGGTAAATTTTTGTATTTTTGGCAACCTATTTTCAAGCAAATGTGAAAAACTTTCTAGATTGTTCCGCTTGCCTCCCGGCTTCCCTTCTTTTCTATACTATATTTTTGCCGTATCAGCAGTTTCATTTCCAAATATCATCTTAACTATCTTCCTAATTATAGTGGAGTTTCAGTTAAGCTCTGAAGAAGTCAACAGGATGGTTGGCGAAAGGTCAGTATGTTCGATTTATCAAAAACCGACACAGCAGGAATCCAGAACATTGGTAAATAGTATTACAGTTTTCTATGGGAGTATCTTTGGAAAATGCCATCTCAACTAATATAATTTTTTCAATACGCTTCAGAAGCCTCTCCTGTTATTATAAGAATATAAAAATATAATATAATAATAAAAATAGCTGTAAGATAAAATATAAGGTCATCTATGTCTGGACTAAATTATTTATAACCGGTAATTGTAAACATTTTTAGACACAAAATAGAATAAATTGCAATCCCAAATAATCTTGTTTTATTAAATCAGCTGCCTTATCAGATTAGCGATAAATTTTGCATAAACCTGAGGCTGGCGCCTATTTAAATATAATTCCTAGCCATAACGAACAATTTTTACTGTTATAGCGGCATAAATATTTTACCTGTCTTATTTTTTCACACATGGCATATTCTAGCCCGTAATTTTGAATATTTCAGTATTTTTATTAGCGCACCTTAGTACGCATAACTTTATTTATTTTATTTTTTGCTGTAACTATATTAACAATAATTATTGACTATACATGAGTGATCTACAAAACACTTTCATTTCCTCCTCTTGGAGAATTATTCTTTCGCAAGTGCAGCTAACAGAAAGAAAATGATGCCGCTACCACCAAAAAACTATCAAATAACCGTTAGATACCGACGGCCATACTTTACGTCGCATCAATAGAAAACAATTTTAATAAATTAATGATCCGTTCTGACATCACTAATTAAATCAAAAGTCTCGCGTATATGCTGGAAGTACAGTTACGAATTTGTCACGAACTTCTAAAGAAATTTTTTTATATGATGGTATTAGATAATTTTTCCTAATTGATTTCGTGTACGAAATATCATGCACATTCAAAATAGAGATAGAGAGATATGATTATAAACCGTTCCCCTACAAAGCCTGGAGAGAGCATTATTTTTTTAGGACCGAAAAGTCCTTTTTGCACTTACAGGCTTTCGAATGGTATTTAACACACCTACCGTTCGTATTAAAGCATTATGACGCTAAACCTAGCCGCAGCGCAAAAACAGACCAACCAAATTCGATGTTTTATTTCCGGGTCATAATGTTACGTCACAGCGAGGGCCACGTACTTGACCAGCATCCAAGCGACACGTGTAAAATAATAACAAAATAAAACTTCAAACCAATAACTAAAATTTGGGAGCATCTTTATCTATTTAAACTGTTGCCTTCAAATATTCCAAATAAAATATGATGCCGTTATATTCCGTGCTGTGAATTCTAACCCTCGCCTTGCCGCACAGCAACATTAAAAATGTTCCGGGTATTAGATCAATGCTATTAATACTATTTCCGGGAAAGAGTCAGACTACATTTTGCTTCCCTAATGTCATTTTGTCTGTCTATGCTCAGTGTAGTGCATCTTGTTTTCCGTCAAGAATATTCTATTAATATTGCATTTCGGGCAGAGCGGAAAAGGCTTACGTCAGCAGTTTCATGAATTATTAAACCACACCGTAAACGAGGACAGCAATGAGTTTTAAGTACACCGATAAAACTACCACGTTTTTGTTTTCTAATCTGTTCAAATTACTCCTTAGAGGCGTTAAAAATTTATAGATAATTAGGTTTTGGTAATTTTTTATGTTGATTGCCGTGTTACGAGTTAAATCAAAACATTAATGGCTCAATAAAATTTTTCTGGGCGGCTGTTATACTTAATACCCGTAAATAATAAATATTAATATAGTCGTTTGATGCTTTGACGTGAAAATGGCGATGATATATGGCGATTTTAGGCTTACGATCCGATTCGTTTAAGAAACTAGCTGTTAACAAATGCGGCAAATTAAATAGGTCCGCGTTCGATTAATTTGGTAAAATCTATAATTAAGTTTCGTCTTTGATTGACGTACGAAATTTTTAATAATAGCTATCACACGGGCAAAGAAAATTTGATTAATAAAATGAATATTGTGGTTTAATAATATAATAAAAAATAGTTTCTACAAACACCTTTTTGAACCTTTGATGAAGTAATTTCAATATTTCCTATATAACTAGAACTTACATTTTTTGCACAGCTGGCAGAAAAAAAAAATTCTGTTGCCAAAATATTAATTGCTATCTTGAATTGATTCGTAAAGATCCCAGTACACGATCGGCCATTTTGATGGGTCAGTGACAAAATACGATCATATTATGTTATCCAGATTCCACACCTTGGTCCTAATATTGTGGCCATCGTCGGCTGACATTGGAAAATACTGACGCATTTGCACCCATTTGACCAAAATTTGCATACCTATTCCGAAATTTTGCACACTCTATACGAGAACTCAGAGAGATTTTTTAATGAATCACAACTTGCACTATTTTTAAATGTTACAAATCTTGCCCCTAGTGAGATATTCAACTCTCCAGAAATCAAGTTAGCTCCACACTATCAATTTTTTTTTCAAATTTTGGGTAAGTGCTGAATGGTAATTATTTAGTATTCATTCATTTTAAAAGACGACAAACAAAAAGCAACGATTCCATCCATACATTTAGAGTCCATAAACAAACCACTAATTCATTCTCTACTTTTATGTTGAATTGGTTTCATTTTAACTAGTTATTAGTGACATATCATATTTTATTGAAATTGGTTTTTGTAATGAGGTATTTGTTAAATTTTATTTTTTAACATTGAAATCAAAAGTGAATCATAAATCTCAAAGCTTTAATTCTTCGTAGATCAATACAGGCTAAAAAATTATTGTTTTAATTTCAAAAGCATGTCTCCAAAATGTTAAAACCAAATTTTGAACCACACCTAAAATAAAGTGATACTTACAAAAGGCAAGTATGAGTTATCGGAATGTCTTTAAACCGCCTTCATTTCATTTAACATATCATTACTATACGCTATAGTGATACTCGCTGTATATCTACTAATAGTAAACAAGGACATTCGACAAATTTGTTCTCCTTTGAAAAATTCATTATGCGAAAAATATTAGCTCTAACATCTATTTTTTTTCTGAGTAGATTATTATTATGACGAATCACTCACCAATTGGCTATTAATTACATTGTAGACAAATTGGATAACTGTAAATTTCCGTAAAAAAGTATAAATCGTACGATAAGGAAGCAAGCAAGTGGTACTCGGGAAAACTAGACCGAATTTACGAATGTCACTGAAAAATGATTTGTCCTGTCCTGTATCGTATCAATCATCCTGTTGGCGCGTTGTTTGCTTAAAGTATACTTGTATATATTTTCTGGCTCAATATTAGGTATATCGATCAACTTGGTCGCATGTAATTCTGGTACTATAAAGTTTAGTGCCAAACAACCGCACTAGAGGATATTATGATTGTTGAAGTTTTCATCACATGCATCAGGTAGTTCTGAATTGCGATACGCCATTATGTGCCAAAAATGTGTAGACGTCCAAATATGAACTATTTGCAGCATTGAATGTTTTGAACTTGACATAAGCAGCGCTATTGCTTCAAGAAAAAATTCACTTACATTAAAAAAAAAATCAATAGAAAATGTCGCTTTTGAAAGTAAATTTATGACCGGGTGTGATCATTCGCCTCTCAACCAACGTCGGTAAGCTCATACCTGTTTTATGTCTGCATGCCGAACTGGAGCAATCAAAGGCTAATTATTGTGCCATTCTACCGACTCGTCACGAAACAAAAAGGGACTAAAGTACTACGTTGTAAATATGTCTACGTAAGAAAAGAAGACAGAAGCATTAAGCCATAAATAAAGTTGCGGAAGACTGATCGACATTTACAAGAAGCGAGACGATACTTTTGGTTCTACGGACGGTATTGTATCGAGAAGAGACGTGCACTGTACACCATCTGATTCAGTCAAATCTCATTAGATCGGCCTTGAAAGCTCGGGATATTTGAAAGAAAATTTTTAAAAATTCAGTTGTTCTGAAATGTAATTGCCACGCTTAGTTCGATTTAATGGACCTAGGTTCATTTACTTTCTTACAGATGTATCGAATATAGAAATAAAAAATCAAAATCATCATGAAAATAGTGTTATTCGGATCCAGAAAACTGTCTGTTCCTATATGGAATATGAAGGAATGAACGCATTGCCTATGCATTAAAAGGTCCCTACATATGTCAAGAGACTTTTTCTACTCTCTTCTGTAAAATACCTAATTATACACCGATCTAGAGTTTGGTAAGTGTCATTTTACTACGTCAGTTTCGCTTCCCACCTAGCCACTTCGGACATTTCCGGGATATGACCGCACGGGTTAGGGAGCAATCGGATATTTTCGGAGATATTTCCCACGGCCACGTTTGTCAATTCTGACGGTCATGTCAGTGAATGTATTCGTGTTGTTTTGCAAAAATGTACCTAAAAACTAACGGTCGTACAAAAAGTATAGTAGGCAACACGTTTGGTAAAATGTTTAAGTCTCGTTTATTAAATACTTGCTCCGCTCGTACCAAATAAACTCGTGACTCAAATACTGTTTACTGCACTTGTTGCATAATAATAATATACTATAAACTATATTCACAAAGTTATTTCTAGAAAGAATAAACTTTACCTTTGCAAAGCAATCACAACAATATAGCACTGGTACACACCTTGTGTCATAATTATGCACAATTATGAGTCTCTAAATATTAAAACTCTAAGTGGTTATCGGTTTTAAAAATCTCTAATTTTATTATAAAATACGCCAATTTCTAATTATTTATTTTCAATTATATTTTTGTTTTAAGTAGGGTCTTATAAGTACAGCCAAGTTATCGGTAAAATTCAGTATCAAACTAGATCAATTTTTATGGTTTTTGACTACTTCTTCTACTTCACCAAAAAATGAAATATATTTTTTCCTATTATTATAATCTGCAATGAATGCAAATGCTTTATTAATTAGTTTCAAAAATGGCCATTTAAAACATTCGGCAATAAATCAACAAATAATCTAACTAATTAGCTAACTAAAAATTACATTAACAAGTAACTATAATATTGCAAAGTAAGACTTAAAGACTATTTAAAATATTTCCAACTGCGTAGATTTAAATCAATTTTTAATGCTTTTGAATAGAATAGAGTAGAATAAAATGTGTTGACAGAAATCATTTAATAACTCAAGTTACGCACATATACGACAAACAATACTTGCGGTACTCCATATTTTAGTTCTCTCAAGTTTGAAAGTTCATTATTAAAAGACGTCAGTTGACGTCTATTTTTCATATAACTCCCGAGAAGTTTCCAGAGGCCCGTCCCTTATGCAATAGTGCTTTCAATGAAACATCGTGGAATACTACGCAGTCGAAGGCCTTTTATTGTTTGCAATAGCACACTTAAATGCTGCGACTCATCTGGAGGGCACAATACGATGATTTGTCTTTTACCAGCTTGAATACGAAGTGATTCGAAATATACTACTATCACTATCACTTAGTGAAACAGAAAGATTGTTTGCAAAAAACGTAAAAAGAATCTCTCCGGATAGATATTAGGTATAGGTATTTGTTGAATAAGATTTCTACTAGGTGCAAAAAAACAACGGGCAGAAGGACAGGAGGTCGATAATACAAAGGGATAATCATTTCTATTAATCAAGAAATTGCAAGAAACCCCATCAAGTCCAGTAATAACTAGAGATTTTTTTAAATGTCTTTTGGGCATCCTTGACACAACAATGACGACAACGACAACGAATATTGCGAACTGAGAAGGTTGTTTTCTAGAACCGAAATTTGCCTTGCTTTGGGGAAAAGCTGTTTAAATCTATTAATTCAATTCAAGTGGAATTAAAAAATTTGCTAGGTCACTTCTTCTTCCTACGATGCCATGCTGATTCTTGCATAGGCGCCCATTCTTTCTTCCATCAAATCGTCCTATTGATTGTATCCCTCTGTAATTGTCATCTATTTCTGGCCAGTGAAGAATATTTCTCAGCCAGGATAGTACTTTTCTGTGAATTCAGCTTCTATTTCTTTTCATTCTGTCTCGAAGAATGAGTCACAGGAGCTGATAAAATTCTCCATATGTCCTAGGTCAGCTATTTGCTTCTTCTTTACATCGAAAAGTTGTCGTTCTGTTAAACCCGCTAGTTCACTAACCCTTCGAAAATGTCTTACAGTAATTTTGCAATTCAATATGGCGTTCCACAAGGCTCTCAGACTCCTTTTAGTTTTTTTATATGTTAACAGCCTTATGAAATTAAATATTTTTGTAAATGTAGTCAGTTGCACAGATGACACGACAATATTTTCTACTTCTGCTTCTTGGTTAACACAGGTTGAAAGGGATTTCGAAAACATAATTAGTTGGTTTCAACAAAATAAACTCTCACTGAAAGGCTACCAAAAAACAACAAAAAAGACAAATATAGTTTTTAAACTATAGCCTGAAGATTTACAACATCCTACTAAAGAGAATAAAATTTAAGAAAATGATCAAAAATTAAAAATGGATTCAGGGGACAGAAACATAAATTAAAAAAAATGTTTTTCATGAAGAAAATGTTTTAATTTCTACCGATTGTGACAAAACATCTTAGCTATGCGAATAGACACCGAAATTTACATAAAATAACCCAACTGGTGACCATAATATTTACGGACTGGACTCTTATCATGTACAAGCAGAATATGTTCTGCTTCCGTCATTGTTTTTTGTTTATTTACTGTTTTAAAATTATTATTTGTAAACTTTTACTTATTTGCTGTGAGGTAGTAAATAAATAAAATAAAAGTAGAGTATTTCAGAAACTCGAAGTTAACATCTCTGATACCCAGTTCGATATTAGAAACGGACCTTGTCTCGATGTCAATCAGGAAGTTTCCGCTTTCTTCATACATTACAACAACGCGTTTGATAAAGTGAGGCATAAAAAGTTAGTAGAAGTTCTAAATCACAAAAACCTGGACTCGCGAGACTTCAGGATCATTGTCAACCTTTACTTTAATCAAAAGGCAACAGTACGAGTGCAATAAACAATGACTGACCCTATAGAAGTCAAACGGGGCGTAAGGCAAGGCTGTGTGTTCTCGCGGCTTTTATTCAACATCTACTCTGAAGAAACATTCACCAGAGCCCTTGTATCGATTCGGGAGGTATCAGAGTAAATCGCAAGATAATTAATAACTTGCGCTACGTGGACGACACTGTACTTCTTGCTGAAAATATGCATGACCGTCACTGCCAGTCGATAATTTGGTTTGACGCTCAACGCAAAGAAGACGAAGTACATGATCATAACAAAAAACAACGCCCAGCAAGAATACCTTTATGTAGACGGAGAACAAATAGAGCGGGTTACAAAATATAATTATCTGGTTACAAATATTATGGACCCTTAATAGAGTGTACGAACGAAAAATAGAGACCCTTGAGATATCGACCTATAGAAGAATGCACAGAATATCGTGGATGGAGCACATGACCAACGCAGAAGTGCTTATCAGGATGAACAAAGGCTTAGAGGTGTTGAAAGAAGTAAAAAGGAGAAAGATCGTCTATCTGGGTCACTTAATGCGTGGTCCAGTATGAGCTGATTCACTTGATAATCCCGGGAGATATTGTGGGCAGAAGATCAATTGGACGAAGAAGAATATCCTGGCTGCGAAATCTGCGATAATTTTTTAACATGCTTTCTGCAGTTCTTTTCAGAGCAGCGGTTTCCAAGGTCAGGATTGCCATGATGTAGCAAACCTCCTGAATGAAGAAGCGACATGAAGAAGAAGAAGTACATAAACATATACTTATTGATCAATTGAGAAATGTCTGATTCATTTACTCAATAAAAATAGTCGGCATTTCTATTATATTGTTAATTGTAATAAGTAGTTTTTAATAAATCGTAATCATTTTTGGATTCCATCACAATATTTGAAAAAAAATCTACCAAGAAACTATTTTAAACAAGATACGCAATTCAATATGCCAAAACGCAAATTTCAACAGAAACCCATTCCAGGCATAAATCTCCTAATTATATTTCTTTCTCCTGTGAATAGTTAATCGAATTCGGACCATAACTCTAATTATTTTTATTACTACTTTTATTAATATGGCGCATCAGGGACTTATTAAAACGATACACGGAATATACGTTCACCATTAAAGTCGTGCTATTAATAGAAACACATAAAACAAATTTCCAATTATTGACGTTCCCAAATTCTAATTATAAGGAAATTCTTTCTCGGTTACTAATGAAACGTTGACGCTAAAGACACGCCAACGCTATCCGAAATCAAAAGTAGATTTTAGTAAAATAATAGAAAATTAAGCACGTGGCGATTTATATTTACAATATTTGAAAGAAATCGGATATTTTTTACAACCAAAGCAATATTAAAATTTATTTTTATGGAAAATTTTAGAGAGGAATACTATGCAGGAATAACCTTTGTAATTAATTCCAATTTTTTGTTCTTTATCTAATAAAATAAATATGCATAGAAGATTTGTTTTGGTTATTTTGTTGTATCCTTTTCTTAAAGGAATCACTATTGTAAGTTTCTATAAAAAGGGAAGGTTACACTTTCAAATTAGTCTTAGGTTTTGAAATAACTTCGCAATTTGCATGTTAACATCTTTTCCTGTTTTTAAGTTATGAACTATTATAATGTGATACGTTATACGTGGACACCTTGTAGTTTACTGCAAATATATAAAGACTAGACCCGGCTATTAACGTTCCTTTCTATTGGACTGAGGTGTCTTTTACTTGATGAAAATCCATTTATCAAAATAAATAAGAACTAAAAGTACAGATTTTCACTAAATTATATATTTTGACAAGACAATTGTTTCGAACACACCGTGTCTTTATCAAATGTAATATTTACAAATTACCTGCTGCTATATATACCGAAAAATGACCATTAATTAATATTGTTCTTTAAATCTAATTGATCGTTAAGCAATTGCTTCCAATATATTTAATTTTCTACTTTTTGTGGCTGTATGTAAAATAACAAAATTGCCGTCAAAAGTGTGTTTTTCTGTGTTTAAGTGTGTAGCATAATTAGAATCCAGACTATTGTTTCTAAACGTTCTTTTATGTTCGTTAATGCGTTTCCTGAAGGATCTACCTGTTTGTCCAATATAAATTTTAGGACAAGATCCGCATTTCAACCTGTAGACACCTGATTTTTGAGATTTTGGATATTTCGTTTTATTAGTTAGTTCTGAAAGCTATTTTTAAACCACATTTTGACAAATGTTTTGAGACTTTTTCACTAGGTTCTCCTATGTATGTAATTATTTAAAACAATGTACGTATCTTTCAAATGCGTCGCACAAACAATTCTAAAGACGAAACGCATGCGATCGCAATAAATTATGTTATTCATCATTCAGTTGACCACATGTTCCGATTTCATTCTCACACTAATATGCATATAATTTAAGCAAATGGTTTTAACAATATGTTTACTGCCAATTAAAATAGCGCCTAAGACAAATTACATAAAAATAATTTATGTTATTATAAATTAAATTTTTAATTGCAAATTGGTATCCTTGACATTCAACGTCTTGCATTTTATGTTTAAACTTTTAGAAACATGTAGAACAACTAATTATGCTGCTACGTGCGGTGATACTGTCAGAATATAAAGTGCCGGTATTTTTCATTTTGCTTAGCAATTGTGGCGAGCTGAGATGTTCTTGGCGTAGAATAATAATTTCATTTCATTTAAAGTACTAACTTATTTGTGTAAAAAATCGAAATGAAGAAAAGTTCTGCTTCAGATTTTCTAAAATCTATGATAAATAGACAATTACATGTATTTAAAACAGTTATACTTGCTAATAACATAATCTTGTCTTTGTTTCGATATACACCCAGTACGTAAACCACAAACACGTTAATCTACTTTCGTCGAACAGAAGCCATACGCGCATGTTCTATCAATTATTCGAACATTATGGCCATTTTAAAACGCCTTAGAGCGAACGATTTTCGTATATATCATTCTAGAATCGTTAAAAATACCGAAGAATGTTCGTGTCGGCTTTCGATATAACCTTAATGAGCTACAAAAACGGCTTTAACAGCTCCAAAGGGGTACCGAGCGTAAGTCTATTAGATTTCAATAAAAGTAAATTAGCTCCTTTTGTGGTTATCAGGGCCGGTCTCTTAAATTTGTTGGGATTTGTCCAACCACTGAATTTGAGCCCTTAAAACGATAATTTTTTAATCAACCAAATGGGCATTGAATTCTTGCTTGCCCAATTTCGTTAATCCATATTGGCGATCATCGATTACAATGACGTAATTACATTTTTGTTTTCTATCTGACTCGAAACTAAAACTTTATACCTTCTTGCAGTTGGGCTTGATTAAATAAAATTTCGAAGATTTTTTAAATTTACGCATATAATCGTGTTTCTCATTTGTAACCTAAATACAACTCTGACGATGCAGCATAGAAAAAGAGATATTTCGAGTCATCACTCAACATCCTGTGGAGTCAGTGCGTGGAACCGGACTACATGTTCTGCTTCATAGAGAAAACATGTTTGACTGGCATCAAGACACACGTGGTTTTACACACATAAAGTTTTACTGAACGTGTTTTTATTACTTTGGTGTTAAATGATGGTCGAGCTGCATTAAGGAAGTAAAAAGAAGAGGTGATAACTTTGCTCATTAACAGCTTTTATTGCGAAAGCAGTTTTGCGGGAGTGTTTCTAAGTCAAGGGTCGGCTGCTTCCCAGAAAATATTAGCTCACTAATTCGCGAAAAAGGTCATATTTTTTTGCTTAAGTTGATAGTTTTGGTTAGTTTGATTTCGAACCGCAAGAAATCTTATTTGCATGAACTTTTTTAATATAATCATTACTTTAAAGCGTCTCTCAAAGAGTGATCAAGAAAATTATTATTAAAACGCAGTATTTTTATATATAATAGTTTTAGTTAGACACAAATTAGGTCTCTACCGTGCTTCCTGCGTACTTTAGCTACTACCCGAAGTATGCGAAGTAACCCAGAGGACTAATTCACATTTTAAGTTGTGTTCAAACCCGCATACCTCTGTAATAAAAACAAATACGTAAACAGTTTCAAAACAATGACGGATATATATAGAACCTATACATGATAAACTTGCAAATGTTGATAATTCAGACACACATTTGAAGTCAATGTTAAAAAATATTGTCACAGGATTAATATGCCCATGTCGAAGAATTAATAAAAAAAAATTAAAAAAGTCCAATAAACGTACACATTTGTAATATTCTGTATAGGGCTGACAAATTGTATTAATTCCGAAAGTTTTGTGGCAGTTTCTTCGCCAAAATGTACAGTTCCTAATCAGAGACGAAGGACCTTACAATTTATAAATTTATTAAAAAATGGTAGACACCAAAAAATCTATTGGGTTGGCTATAGGATAATGTGATAAAAAAATCTCTTTAGAATTAAGGGTAAAAGGTTGAGAAATTCAGAATGCTCCTTAAAAAAACGTCACGTTACTTTCTTTGCCATTTATGGGTTCTCCTGTATATATGCACCTATGCAACTTTCTAATATTCAAAATATGAAACTCCCATATATTTTGGAATTCCATAAATTAGCATATCGGTAAACAAGTTTGAAAAACGCCATTTTATTCAGGAGTTCAATTTGACATAAGCAGAGCAAGTGCCGAATGAACAGAAGAAGTTTATCAACGTCGGAATGACATCCGTGGCTAAAATGTAACGAAAATATCCGCGCGCTCCCTAACCCGTGACTAATGTTTCGGAAATATTCGAAATTCCTCGTGACTGTGTACTCGTTTATCCACTAGTCGCTCAAATCAATATCATAGTTGTCTTATAATAAACATTTTTTTGCATGTCTAGACTATACATAAATGAAACCCAACAATGCCAACATCTTTGGTTATACAAAGTATAATGGAAGTATGCCGTCGCAACCGATATTTATCTTTGATTTTGGTACAGTAGAGCCAAATGGAAGCACAAAATCGTATGAGATAGACAGCGATAGTCGATGTGGCTAACACTAACCCAGAGAAGAAGACAATTTCGCCGCGTTATACTTCGCGGAGCCAATGCAGTATCTATTTAAAGTCAAGTAGAAAATTTCCTTCTCGACATTAAAACGCATAAACCCCCGAGTGCGGCGCGGAAGCTTTATCATTAGAAATTAGTAGTATAAAAATACTAAAACAAGAAACGCTCTTTTCGGTTGGTGAAACTCCAATTCCTTAAGTAGTACGGCTTACGTTAAATAAGCGATTTACATAAAAAGATATGTCAAGAACCGAAGAAAATTACAAAGGTATTTATTCTTTTTACGGCGCGATATTTTAACTCCAAATAAGTCACCGGTTTTCACCATTCACGACACTGACGGATGAATTTTATTACTATAATTTGTGCATTATTTATGCCGTTTTATATTTGCCGATCTTTTTAATAAAATTTGAACGTTATTATTGGATTTTATACAATCCATTGTTTTATTTTCAACAAGATTAACTTTCTTTCCTTACATGTTATTATGTACCAATTACCGTTGAAAAAATGCGGCGAACACAACCGCCAAGGAGAAATTTGTTTTATTTATTACGTTGCATTAACAGATTATCAAGAAACAACCGAACAAGCTCAATTTAACATTTAACAATATAATGTGTAATTATAATTTTTGTTTTCACTGATTTCGTACCGAACGCGAATTTTCCCTTTAATTGTGTTTCATGACGGGCTTAATTACCCCGTATGGAACGAACACATTGTTCCACGCGGTTATTGTATTAATTGGAAAATGATCATCTTTTATTAAAACGGTTGAGCGTGAAACTGATCCGATGATTTAGGTTTTGACAATTCAATGTTTAATTATGGAAATATCGTAACGGGTGGCCCATTTATTAGGGGATGATAAATTTTCTCAGAATCTGTTAAAATTTTCGAAAAAACTTAAAGACAAAATTTGTCTGGATTTATTTATACACTTTTAAAATAATTGTATATTATTATATGTAAGGGGTGTTTTTTTCGATGTATAGAACTTTAAGTTGCAATAAAACAACTACGGATTATTCGATTGACTTATTTATCCGAAAGATAATCTTGTGGCATTACGTTTTAAATATGATTTCTGGAATATGACCTCCACGTCTGGCGCGGATGTAGTCCAATCTGGACGTCCAATTTTCGATGACTTTTTCCAACATTTGTGGCCGTATATCGGCAATAACACAGCGAATGTTGTCTTCCAAATGGTGAAGCATTTGTGGCTTAACCGCATAGACCAATGACTTTACATAGCCTCACAGAAAGTAGTCTAGCGGTGTTAAATCACAAAATTTTGGAGGCCAATTCACAGGCCCAAAACGTGAAATTAAGCGGTGACCAAACGTGTCTTTCAATAAATCAATTGATTTGGCACGAGCTGTGTGACATGTTGCGCCGTCTTGTGGAAACCACATCTCCTGGACATCATGGTTATTCAATTCAGGAATGAAAGACTTAGTAATCATAGCTCTATACCGATCACCATTGACTGTAACGTTCTGGCCATCATCGTTTTTGAAGAAGTACGGACCAATGATTCCACCAGCCCATAAAGCGCACCAAACAGTTAGGATTAGGATGAGGATTAGCTTCGCTCCAAATGCGGCAGTTTTGTTTGTTGACGTAGCCATTCAACCAGAAGTGAGCTTCATCGCTAAACAAAATTCGCTTATGAAAATTGGGAACAACGGCAATCTCGTTTTGGGCCCATTCGACGAATCTACGCCTTACTTGATGATCGTTTGGGTTCAATTCTTGCACGAGTTGGATTTTGTAAGCACGTAAACCAAGATCCTTACGCAAAATCTTCCATAAAGTGGATGGATACAGATCCAATCCCTGTGCTCGATGGCGGATGGACTCATTCGGCTCTTCCTCAATGCTACACTCTACAGCAGCAATAGCTTCTTCTGTACGCACCGTACGGCGTCTCTGGGGATGCGAGTTATCAATAAGAGTAAACGTGGTGCGAAAACGTTCCATGATTAATCGAATTAACTGCTCTGATGGACGATTTTGTCGACGATAAAAATGGACGTAGTGCGTGATACATAATCCGCACAGAACCATTATTTTCGAAATAAAATTGCACTATTTGCAAGCGTTGTTCAGGCGTGAGTCTATTCATGATGAATTGCCAAACCAAACTGAGAATAAATCACTTGACAGCTGTTAAATCGGTCGTCATCTTGAACAGTAATGCTAATTTAAAGTTCTATACATCGAAAATAAACACCCATTACAAGCCTTTGGTTTTTTTTCGGAAAATTATAGACATATTGTATAAATAATGTCTTAATACCGTTGTCTGACTGTTTCTGACACATTTTAAATGTAATGTTAAAAGTGGCTATTGCAAATATTAAATATATCAATCTCCGCATTTAAAGATAGGTTGACTTTGTATGTTGTGTTACCTATTTGAAAAAGTTACCGGTTTCGAAATATTAGCAGTAAAACATTTTTTCTATTCCCTTCTGTATAATATCTAATTATACTCCAATCTAGCATGCGGAAAGTGTTATTCTACTTCGTCAGTTTCGTTTCCTACGGATCTGAGTCACTTTGGATATTTCCGGGATATTACCACACGGGTTTGGGAGCAAACGGATGATTTTGGAGATATTACCGCAAGCCTTGCGGTAATATCTTCGTGTTGTTTTACAAAAATTTATCCAAAAACTAACGGTCTTAGAAAAAATATTGTATGTGCCGCGCCCCGCTCGTGCGAAATAAACTCGTGACTTAAATGCCGTTTCCCACATTTGTTGCATAATATACTATTTTCATTGTGAAAATGCTGTGACGACGAAACATGGCGAAAAAAACAGTCTAATAATACAGAAACGTCACTATTTAGGTTTGGAAATCAATGTTTGACAGTTTTATGCCCCTAACTTAGCCATGTTGTAATGTTATGTTGATTTTAATACAAAAAAACTCAAGTCAATATTTTTCAAAAAAATAGTGGGGAAAACACTAATGGTAAAAAACATTTTTTAACAGCTTTCAGAAAAAAGATAGATACATGATATTTTTTATTAATATTTTATTACCATTAAATTAATCTTTTAAACAGTGCAAAATTATAAAAATAGAGTGTTTCGATTTGAAAAAAATGACTTTTTTTGCATTGACATTTTTAATGATAGTTTTTGACCAACCTGAATTTATTAACTTTGAAATATCAACAAATATAAGGAAATCAACCCCAAACAAATAACAAAATCCATAGATATATTGACACCTGCAAATATGTCGGAATCGGTCGGGACTTAGGTACTTATACGTCATTTAATATAAAATATGTATAGCAAGTTCGGAAAAATGCTGTAATATACAGAGAGTGTTTTTTATAGTATTTAAAGATTCTATGAAAAAGTATCATCGCATGATAACGGACCACCCAGTACTTATATCGAGACCGCATTGACAAGCGGAAAATCCGACGCAATCTTCTTGTTGTGTTATTTGGTCCTGAGTAAATTACAGAAGAGGTGATAACGCGCCATAGCCAAGTACCGCGTAACAGTATCCACAATGAAAATTTAAAACGTAAACAGTGGTAGCCGGTGCTTTTCCGATGTTAAGATAGAGATAAACAGGAAACTAATTTCCACGAGCGTCGGTAATTTTCCCTACAAAATGCTTACACGTTCGGAGATTATGTAAGTGCCGTAATGATGAACCATCTTGCCTGTATAATTTTCCTCGTTCTGATTGGTTTCTCGTTTAAAAATTGGAAATATTTCAATATTTAATTTCTTACAACGGTGATGAACTTAATTAGTTATTTATTTTCGGGAAATAGAAAACCAATGCATACGAAATTTCTAATTAGGTTGATCGCTATTCTGAAATCATTGCGTTGATATTGTTTCACCGCAAATATTTTAAATTCTTTTAAATATTTTAAAAATTTGATATGGTGTTGTTTTCAATTCATTTTTTAAATCAATATAATTTCTTCAAAATGTTGGGGCGAAAAGGTTATTTGAAAGAAATTTAAACAGGCTCTTTCAAGTCCGACACTTATGTGTTTGGTCATAATATATGATGGTCTAACTTTTATAAGGATTTCAACAAGCGCAGCATTGCTAAGTCTACTCAAAACCAATGGCAATATTGAAATTTCAAGTGGCCATTTTCTTAAAAAAATTAGAATCGTACAATTCTAAGATAATTTGTTAACGCCGAGAATGGCGAGAAGCACCTAGAATTTTATAGTACAAGATTATAAAATTTCTCCAAAATTATTTAAAACTATCATCATTTTTTAGAGCTTTCTCGAATTCATGAAACTCTCCTAGAATTTAATGGTGCAAGAGAATAAAGTCATTGGTTTTCCTATTGATTTTGCAACTCCACTTTTGGAATTCAAATAGAATTTTTCTTCTATTGGGCATGCGCTTATCTATCATATGAGCGTTTTTCCCCCACTGTCTTATTCGAGAATTTCATTGTCTAATGCGATCGGTGTATTGTGTCTTACTTTATTTTATAATGCACTAAGAGTAATAATTAAAAACCTCGATTGGATTAATGAAAAATATTACAAAGATTTCTTGACACAGTGAGAGACTTGCTGCAAAATAAAACCAAAAAATGGAAAATATCAAGTGAAGTTCGTAAAGACTTAATATGGGGGAATTCTGACCACATTTCTGAAGTGCATGAGAATAACAAGTGTGGCGCACGATTTGCAAAAGGTTCTCGCAAAAAACTAATTAGAAAATCACTAATTCAAATAATTACTGTAGCTAAACCAAAAACAAAATTTTTATGTTGGATTAGACAATGCTTGTACCTATGCAAAAGGATATTATTTTGATCTGTTATAATGGACGTAATTTTTACCACTGTCCTAGCAGTTCTTTCTTCTTTACTTATCATAAGTAACTAGTTATGAAAGCCAATCTTTTAAATAAGGAAAATTTTTAAAATTAGCATGTTTTCTAAAGAATATTACAATCAGAGGCACATATCTATAATATATCTCGCCATAACAACATATCTGTTAAAAACTACAAATTTTAGTGGATCGAATATAATCTGTTATCAACTCTCTTGTTTACAGAAACGTAAAACTATCTCAGCCAGAGTCACTGAACTTAGAATTAAAACACCTTACCTCTGCTCTTCTCTCTAGTAATTTCCACATTAAAGATATTAACTTTTCCATCACAAGATACACTTCACCGCACCCTTCCAATAGCAATGAGTCCGAAAGCAATCCCACACTTGCCACTGTTGTGCGTCCATAAATTCAAAATATCACTGATCACATATCAAAAGTTCTACAGAAACATAACGTTAAGACCAGATTTACCACTTATCCGAAAATCTCTCAACATCTTCGATCCGTCAAAGACAAAATTCCATTTGAGATGCCAGGAGTTTACAACTCTCCATACATATGCGGCAAAGTATACATTGGAGAAACATGAAAGAGCCTTAAGGCTAAGACAAATAAACACAATCACGAAACCTTTCTCCTACCAACGAAAAATCGGACAATCTAATGAGGGACCTAACCTAACCTAATATCGGAATGAATCATCCGAGACGGTGTTTATGCGCCTCATTTAGCTCCGCCCCCTCAAACAGTATATAAGCAGGTATAGAGTAAAATGCGAGCCAGTGTCAGTTAAGCTCTGAAAAGCCAACAGGATGATTGGCGAAACGTTAGCAAGTTCGACTCAACAATAACCGACGCAAGAGGAATCCAGAAGTTTTATAAATAATAATTCATAGTTTAGTTGTTAAAACTTTAGTCTTTCGTTTAATAAGTATTGTCTTTCTATGAAACTGAGTTCAACTGACTAAAGCTTAACCTAACACTACATACAAAACTGCATTCATAAAAGAAACATCACAAAAGTCAACATAAATTTTAAGAAGTTTAGAATAATGCAGGTTAAACTAAGATAACAAAACTTAACAATAGCTTCTTATTCTTTCAGATGGCAGTAAAAATGTAGATACTTTTCTAGGCGGTTCCAAAAAAATTAGGTTCTAGATATATTTTGAAAAAATGCTCCAACTTTAAATATCTCCAAATATAGGATTTTCGAAGGTCGCGGTTTTTCCGAGGATGTTGTTTATTGTAACTCTTCAGATTTTATTCCCCTGAATGTAAAAATTTGGTTTAGTGTGTTGCAATGTTTCGGTCAATATAACGTATACAACAGATTTCAAATACCCTGGTTCTTTAAAGCCAAATTTTTTGAGGCTCCTAAAACTTATTAATAACACTATTTCTTTCAGGGAGTTGCTCTTGAAATGCCAGTCAGTTTGCAATCAGGAAGTGCGATAAGCGTTAGTCGCGCGCCTACACGGAAGGCGCACAAACTACCGTGACTGATAAAACTGCCAAGCGAATCCAATCCGAATTAATTAAAATATGATTTATTCAGTTTTGCGTGTATATTAAAATCGAATTGGCCTAAGACGACGCAGAAACGTCACCTCTGTAACGTTTTTTAAAATTAAGAACATTTTTCCCAAAAGTACACGAGACTTCAACACAACTGCAATACGCTGTTACGCCCCTGTGGGAAGGCCCGGCCCCTAAAACTATTATGGCATGATTATCAAACGAAACATGCTAATTTTGACCTAAAAACTTTCCTTGTTTGTGCTAGAGAACAATGTAATATGACGGTTTTTAATTATGAAAATGCATCGTTGTGTACGGATGAGCACATAGTGTTTCGCAGTGCGATATTTTCCACGCTTATTCCTCTAATAAGCGCTGAATATCTCTTGGATTATACAAAGAAAAATTTATGGGAAAATTTTATCCAAGTTCAGACAGAATTCGAATATTGTCGCAGGCGAGAAATTATATTTGGCAACAAATGTTGCTCTCTATTTCATTATCAGGAACGTTTTAGAAATATTTTTCAAGGTCACGGTCGACATGTCACACGACTTTGAAAGTTTAAAACTATATATTAAAGACGATTTATTGTGCTTTTCAACATCTAATGCGAAACTAAGGGTTTTTGTTAACTTTTACTTAAAAATCAGACCTTTTTCGAAGAATATACCACAGTAGTAATTTGTAGCGATAAAATAAACCAGTGGGGTTCTGTTTAAAAAATATATAACATCAATACTCTGCATCTCCGTCACAGTAGCATCTGACTTCTGGACAAGTGTTTCAGGTTATGGACAAAGTTTTTCTGTAATAACTGTCTGTATTATTTATTCGTGTAGACAACTCACATATCTAAAACTTTCTGGAATTTTTTTAATTTATCACTCACAAAAAGAATTACTTTATCTTGATGTTTTTTGCAAAAAAAACATTTTGTTTTATCACTGGTCATTACAGTGCAACTGACAAACATAAAAATACAAATATGTGACTTTATACGGTTGCCATGTTGTACACTGTCGCTGCGCAACCCTGACTATCTATTTCTGTTACACTTTTAACTCCCCCCCCCCCCCCCTCACTCACTCTTTGATTCTTGATCTTTAAATCCCAATATATTAATAACGAGAAAGACATATAGTCTCATTTTCCATACAGTTTTTTAAAGAGATTGTATGAAAAATTTTCAAACCATGTAAGATACAGGGTAGATTAAATTGCATAAAAGTGTTGTATTTAGGATGCATAACACCCTGAAGCTCAAGCTCACTTTAATTTGGGTTCAAATCTCTCTAAAAAATTTGAGATTAGAGAATACCGGTTTGCACCCCATAGTTGTTCAAAGGGTCTGCTATTATATTCAATGGACAGTCTGGTTCATAAGGACATCTGGTCAGCAGATTTTGTACCTTTTGCAACTAACGAAAACCTCCACCACTGCATGTCCGTTTTACGCAAAACTGCATCAAACAGGAAGTTTTTTAGACATATTTCCATAGTCCGCTTATCTCTAGACTCAAATCTCTTAACCACTTGAAGAGGTTTTAACTTAAAAATGAGAAAATTCCGACATTTAACTGTAACAAGTAATAATAGACGTGATGTACTAATTCGAAAATTGAACAAGCAAGTGAATTCTCAAGAATCTCAATTTGAAATCTAAAACTTTTGTAAGGAAATTTGTCATGGTTTAAAAGTTACCAGTTACCATTAAAAAAGTGGTTACTTTTTTGATGGCACTCTTTACCTCTTTATATCTTACAATCTAGTCACAGGTATCATAGCAGCTTTCAGAAAATCGAAAACATGCTGGATTTTCAGGCAGATCGCGTTTTTGTTTCTGTTAGTTTTCTACATACTTTTTTCCGATACAATTGTGAGTTATACTGCAAACATTCAGATATTGCCCATATCAAGCTAACCGTCTAATAAGTAAGGCGAAATCGCCATAATTACTCATAAATTAATATCTCTGATGTATTTATGAAGTCAATTGACCGTAACTGGCAAAAAGTACAATAAAAGCGTAGTAATATACATATCTCAATACGCGCATATATTTCTATGAAGTTTGCTTTAGATTATTTAAATTAGTTTCTCCTTCGATCTCTCTCTTGCTCATCTTACAAATAATAATTTAAAATATAAAATTGTACGCTTCATTAAATAGAAATTTTACATCATATTAATCCCATTTCCTAAAAATTGAATCTCCCTTTCGTTTTTGTAATAGGGACAAAATAAGCAAATCGAAAATTTGCACTAACTACGTAGGTGGGCAATGAATTAAATCACAAAGCACCGCCGACAATCGGACTACCAGATGCAGACAAAATATTTAATTACAAATATATTTTTCTACTCCCGTCCGTAAAATAGCTAATTACCCACCGATCTAGCGTGCGGGAAGCGTCACTTTACCACGTCAGTCTCTTCGGATCTTTCCGAGATTTTACTGCACGGATTTGGGAGCAATTGGATGTTTTCGGAGATATTTCCCACGCTTTGAATTTTGACGTTTGTCAGTTCTGACGATCATGTCAGTGAATGTATTCGTGTTGTTTTGCGAAAATGTACCCAAAAACTAACGGTCGTAGAAAAAGTATAGTATGCAACATGTTCGGTATACTTTTTAACTCACTCGTTTACTAAAAACTCGTGAGTTAAATGACATTTACTGCACTTGTTGCATAATATACTATTGTCGGTGTATATTCCTTGTACGTAGCATATTAACATTTTATTTTAATTGGTAATTACTTGTGCACAATTCAGTGGGTGAAATGAATCAACTAATATCATAAATAATGGGTGTTTTTTTTCGATGTATAGAAATTTAAGTTGGCATTACTGTTCAAGATGGCGACAGATGACAGCTGTCAAGTGATTTATTCTCAGTTTAGTTTATAGACTCACGCCTGAACCTGAAAATAATGGTTCTGTGCGGAACACGTATCGCGCCCTACGTCCATTTTATTCGACAAAATCGTCCATCAGAGCAGTTAGTTCGATTAACCATGGAACGTTTTCGCACCACGTTTACTCTTATTGATAACTCGCATCCCCAGAGACGCCGTACGGTGCGTAAAGAAGAAGCTATTGCTGCTGTAGAGCGAAGCATTGAGGAAGACCCGAATAAGTCCATCCGCCATCGAGCACAAGAATTTGATCTGTGTCCATCCACTTTATGGAAGATTTTGCGTGCTTACAAAATCCAACTCGTGCAAAAATTGAAGTCAAACGATCATCAAGTAAGGCGTAGATTCGTCGAATGGGCCCAAAACGAGATTGCCGTTGTTCCCGATTTTCATAAGCGAATTTTGTTTAGCGATGAAGCGCACTTCTGATTGAATGGCTACGTCAACAAACAAAACTGACTGTTTGGTGCGCTTTATGGGCTGGTGGAATCATTGGTCCGTACTTCTTCAAAAACGATGATGGCCAAAAGGTTACAGTCAATGGTGATCGGTATAGAGCTATGATTATCAACTCTTTCATTCTTGAATAACGATGATGTCCAGGAGATGTGGGTTCAACAAGACGGCGCAACATGTCACACAGCTCGTGCCACAATCGATTTATTGAAAGACACGTTTGGTGACCGCCTAATTTCACGTTTCGGACCTGTGAATTGGCCTCCGCGATCTCGTGATTTAACACCGTTAGACTACTTTCTGTGGGGCTATGTAAAGTGATTGGTCTATGCGGATAAGCCACAAACGCTTGACCATTTGGAAGACAACATTCGCCGTATTATTGTCGATATACCGCCACAAATGTTGGAAAAAGTCATCGAAAATTGGACGTCCAGATTGGACTACATCCGCGCCAGACGTGGCGGTCATATTCCAGAAATCATATTTAAAATGTAATGCCACAAGATTATCTTTCGGATAAATAAAATTCATGTCAATCGAATAATCCATCGTTGTTTTATTGCAACTTAAAGTTCTATACATCGAAAAAACATCCCTGATTTGATTTATAGAAAAATTTTAAATTCCGAAGTTTCAGACATTTGCTGGGTAAAATTCAATATCTATTATTTTATGCAGGGCATATCTTTCATACCATCCAGCTAGTTACATTATAATATTTCAAATTTAGAAAGACTAACTACAACGTTTCGGGCAGATGTATCACTATCCGTTTTCAAGTGCAGAGTAATTTTAATTCTAAGGCTACGAGGATTATATACTAGGCTACAGCGTTCAACCGTAACGGAGTCGGGTGCAGAGAATGGTGAGGTTGTTCCGCTAGGACGCCAATATTGGTGCGTTCTATTAAGGGTTGCCAGTAGTATTTCCACGCTTGGATTGTTAAAGATGTTTCTATTGCTTTGCCCTGTAGACAACCCAACCTTCGAACCATTTGATATGGTGTTGTTTGGTCCATACGTGTTCCGCGAGATTTCACCTCTCAATATGTGTTTCCTATGATCTTCAACTCCAAAGGCCCTTTTGATTTTCCAATATTTGGTGGATTTATTTTTCCTAAGCTGAGATTCCTTTCACGAATGCGACGTCAAGAGAAAGAGGGAGAGTATCTACCTCACATCGTTCTGCTGTTGCTTTGTGATTCATTTTCCACCATCTGGATATCATTCAGCCATTCAAATATGCCTTTAAACAATCATCCTATCCAACCACATTCATTGAATAATTTCAATAAATCAATCGAGTAAGGTGGAAAAATCCATATCCATTTCTATATTCACATCCATGTCCTGTATTTCTATTCCATAAGCATCCAAAAAAGCTTCAATTCGAAGTAAAAAGACGATTGAGTATTAGTAAATATTTGCTTTCTTAAAAAATCATTTTAGTAAATCAAATAGATAGATTCCTGAACGAAATATTTGCTGACATAAAGTATCTGAAACATACTGGTAACCCTACAAATCATTGTCTACTAAAAAAGTCCTCGGGAAAAAAAGTATATAGGTATGTTCTAAACTTATCAATTTTTGAGTTGCGTAGGTGATAAACTTTCGGTACTGTACAGATACCTGCTTAGTTTTGGTTAGCTTTTAACAAACTTAAGAATTTCACATCTCGTACCTCAAAAGCTAGGAAGTTTATGAGATAGATTTATTTTATTTTCCTCTTAAAAATCACATCTGATTTTGTAAATATAGGGGAAAACAACGTCCTATTAAAGAGGCTCCTGGTCTATCTGATTGATTCAGGTTTCACACTACATATATGCTTGCCGTCACCAAGTGCTGGCAAATGGTAAAGTAGGGAAGAATAGTGAGGACGATGGGCAATGTTCCGAGCACTGAAAAAGAGTGTGTGCGAGTGTTTCATGATGCTACTTATACTTATAAAGGACTAATTCTTTACTTGTAGGTGACAACTTGTTTAAGTTGTCTCTCAACACTAGACAAGTCCCTCTTAACTGTGTCAATCACTCGACATCGATATTGGCAATATGCGTTAATGTTTTTTTGCAAGAAAATAAGCAAAAAGATATGTATAGGAAAACTTATTAAAAGTTAACTTCACATGAAACTTTGATATTAAAAATGATATAACATTCGTGTTATTTCCAATTTTCCAGTACACTATTTATAAACGTTTTTCCTCGAAACCCGAATAGAAACACCATACCTGAAAGTGTTAGTGAAAATTTGAATTTGAAATTACAAAATGTGCTGAATTTTCCTTTTTGTGCCATTTAAAAATTATTACAAAATTAAAATAGACAATTAACTTAACAGTGTAAGTCAAATTAACAAGCCACTGACTTTGCAATTCAGATGTAGTTTTAATTAAAAAAATATTAATGCCATCCCGCTCGCTGCACTTTAAAAAAATAGTGAATATTTCAATAGAAATAATGGAGACTTTTAAGGGTCAAACTCTAAAATACCAAATTATGCACCGTTCAAGCGTGAGTGTTTTCGGAAAATTTTGCAGATGATATTTGTCAATTCTAACGGTCACGTCACATGTCACTCAGTGAATGTATTAGTGTTGTTTTACAAAAATGTACCCAAAAACTAATGGTAGCTGAAAAAGTATACATACCTAGTGCACCAAGACGTTGATAAATGTCTTCAGTCTTTCGTTTTTTAAACACTCGATCCACTGCCCTCCGCTGTGTCAAAACAAAACTCGTGACTAAAGCGACGTTTATCAAACTTATTGTATGATATACATTTTGTTGCAGATTCACAGGAAGTGGTTCTCCTCGTAGTGGAAGATAATGCGGCAGGACTCGAGTTCGAGAAAAAGAGTGGCACTCCTGCTTGATAGCATTTGGTCTTGACATAATGGACTCAAATACATAAAATTCAAGTTGCAGAAACAGAATAACAAAATTCTATATTAAGGGAAAGAGGGAGATTATCCAGTAATGGAAATATAGATTTTCGTTAGTAGGTCAACAAGACAAATAAACTCTGTACAAGGTGTCACATGAAAGCAAATCAAATCTAAAAAATTGTGTTGTATATCCAATGTCCCATTACCTACAATACCAGATAAAACTAAATTATAAAATTAATAATGATTTCCTCAGCTAAAAATATATTTGTACTGCTTATGTAGTATGATTATGTTATGCATAAGCATTCGTAAAATTGTTATTTCTCAAAATTAAGTAATTTCAAATATTTCAATATTGATAGCAAGAAGCGAAAGTTTTGGCTACGCGTTGATCTCTGAGATCGAACAAATTTACTCTTAAATTGATGCATGAAATTTGAGAGATGAGACGGGTTGTAGGTCAATTTTAATTAAATGTAATACACTTCCTCGTGGAGAAAAGCACGTATAATATCGTCGTATTTTTTGGAAAACGTAAAATTTAATTTAAAAGTTTCTAAAATTTATATATTACGTTGTGCTTTCTCTCCAGAAATACAATTTGCAAACAAACGTTGTGCATAACGGCGCGTTTCCTATGCAATAAAATTCCTGTGCAAACGAAATCCACCGATATCGCGGTGATGTATGCTTAAACAGTTTTCTTTTCAAAGCGGCTACAGCAAGCATTGTAGCTCCCCTTACCCCTATGTAAAAAATGTTAAACTTTGGATTCTAATTTCGAAAATTACAAAAATTGTACAGGGTATTTCAGGATTCAGTACGAAGTTTTCACGGGCATTTTTATTAAGCAGGGATAAAGTTCCCTATGACTACAAATAAGCGTGTTTTTAAGTAATTAATAAAAAAACGTTTTCCTTAAAAACTTTGACACCCTGTACTTCGAAAACACTGTTACTATTACAACCATTACTTTAGATTTGAACTACCGATTCAAAATAAGGAATGAAGGAAAAGTGTTGGCAGCAATTTGTTTGATTCATTTTTTTTATTCTAGCTTTCACCTTAGCCTATCGGTTTTTAAAGTAATTTGGCACGGGGTCAGACCATCTCACTAAGCCGTGGGCTAACATTTTTAATTAAAAAAAATAATTAAGAAGTTATTTAATTAAATCTATCTAATTTTGCGATTGTAAACTCGGTAGTCTTAGTTTGGTTAATTTCTGTATTAATTAATGCTTCAAAACCAGCGAAAATCTACACGTTACTAGCTGACATATGGTAATGAAACATCAGAAATGAAACGAGGGAAAACTAGTAAAATATATTTAAGCAGTTTGTGTGGTTATCGGGTGACCAATTTTTTTGTTCTGACGATCGAAAAGGTTATTTGAATACAATCCTTCTATTGAGAAACTTTTAGAATATTACATGCCTGGACCATGGCCATTTTTAGTAGCAACATGCTAACTGTGTCCATCAAATTTTTCTAGCAGAATAAAGTTTTAAAACTTTAACCAGATTTAACCACATAACTCATAATAATTTCAATTTATCTTTCCCGTTGTTTCCGAAGCTAATTCAATTTGTCAAGAACTTCGAGGGTCTTTAAATTTTTTAATCTCAATGTGAATTTTTTTCTTTTTTTAAATTAACCGATGTTTTTTAAATTTTATCAACATGAGAAAAAATGAGCGAATTTGTTGAATAAATTGAATATATATATATATATATATATATATATATATATATATATATATATATATATATATATATATATATATATATATATATATATATATATATATATATATATATATATATATATATATATATATATATATATATATATATATAATTATTTATTTGTCACTCAAAGTATTCGATACATTTGCCATTTGGCGCAAACTTTGCGGCATCAACAAAACCGAGAACTCGCGCTAAATTGTGACCCCATTTCCAAACCACGCGTGATCGTAAAACACATGGGAAGTGTTTTAGCAACGCAGCGCATGCATTACGTAATTTACCAATTATCTCGAAATTAATTAACTAATTAAAAGAATGTTTACGTACGAGCAAGACGAAATTTCTAGTTAGTATTTTAAATAACTTATTAGCAAAAACACCTTAAGGCCTCATTTTCATTTTCAGCTTATAGTCGTGTAGGACGAAAAAAACCGAAAAAAATTATTCAGGAGATGACAGGTTGTGTTAATTAAGTGAAACGCTGCCCTGCAACATTTAGAAATCGTGCTGTTTGCGACAAATTCATCTCAATCTGTTCCAAGTTGTTTGGTCCATTTCGCAATATGTTATATTTAAGGTAAAACCATTCAGAATACAAGACAATGTATAACCACGACTTAGAACTAATAGAATAGTTCATTTAATAGGCCTCGTTTACTGTTAGAGATGTTAAGATTAACATGATAACATTATCATCATAACATCATTAACATGATGACGCACAGCGCAAGCGTAAATTTTACCAAACCCATAGATCAACGTTTTCTTAACGTTTCAGATTATGTTGGATTGTATTGGCTTAATTTAGCTAAGGCTGGGAAAATACTATCAATTCTCTTAACGTTTACTCTCCCTTAGCTTCTATTTAGATCAAACAGCCATGTGAAAAGAATGATATAATCTCGAATATACGCTATATTTGTGCAATTGACCGACTACGCTGCATAGTCAGTATTCTTGTTAGTTGGATCAAAAAAAACATTCCAATATTCTTGTTAGTTGGATCATAAAAATATTCCAGTATTCTTGTTAGTTGGATCAAAAAAATATTCCAGCTTTACGAATATTAGATTTAAAATATAAAATTTAAATATTTAAAAATCTATCAAATATGGCGAAAAATATTAAAAATCAAAAAAATGCTAAACTAAACACAGAATGTAACTTATTGTTTATTAAAAAGCAAAGGCGGTGCCCAAAAAAAGTTTGAGATAAATGAAATAAAATAAATCCCTCAAAAATATATCACCCTGCAAATATTGAAACCCTTTAAATGCCTGAAATACATTTTTTAAAAAGTATGCTGGGTGTATCAAATTTTTATTCAATATTGTCCAAATTTTAAGTGAAAAATTCACCAATTGCATTTGAATTTAAGTGAAACCTGCAAATAGAACATCATGTCTATCCAATACTCAGATCAAGTAGTAGTTACCTTAGTAAAAACGTAAAAAATCGTCAAAGCTAAAGATGTTGATAAGCTATTAGCGATAACTAAAATTGAGATAAATTATTTCTCTAATGGCCACGTCCAGTGTGTCAGTGTCCAAATGTCGAAAAATGTACAAAAGAAGACGCGTAGATACTATAATTTTCAGTCTTTACTAGAGAGGTATTAGGAAAAGAAAAACTCTAGAGACTAAATCGTATTCCGAAATGAAGACACCATCATGGTAATCGTGGAAGCGAGTGAAAATCTGTACGTTAGGAAAGCAGGGACAGTCCTGCATTTGCACCATCAATAGAACAATTTGTCTCAAACTTTGAAATCTATGGTGATCTAAAATGGGTAAATATACAAAATCGATTAAAGCTCTATTTGCTTTATGGCATAATATTTAGAAGCGGAACTCCACAATATTTACACGTAAAGCTTATTTCTAAGTCTGCTACTCATAGTTGTGAAACTCAACACAATAGGTAACTCAGCGTACAACGTACCACGTACCAGCGTACGTCAACAAGATTGTCCTTTTCTCATGTGGCTCCCAAACTGTTTTTGCACCTTCAAATAGAGAGTAAAAGATCATATAATGAATAAAAGCTAAGTTTTGGGTTTCTTGATTATTATACTGATCTATTGTATTACACAGTGTTAGCTATGATAGTATTAACTAATTAAATTACTTTTTCAAAGTAACTACATGCTACTGTAATACTTTTTACAGAACTTCTGGATTCATCCTGTGTCGGTTTTAGTTTCAGTCAAGCTGTGAAGAAGCCAACAAGATTGGCGAAACGTCAGCAAGTTCGACTTAGCAAAAACCGACGCAGGAGGAATCCAGAAATTTTATAAAAAGTAAAACTAATTAAATTATTTATTATTATTCTATTTTAGGTAGTAAGTTGTTTTTTTGTAACTTGTAAGAAAATATTATTGATTCTTAATTCTTGGAATGTTGGTTATTTATTTAATTTATATTCATAAAGTTATGTTTTGCAAGTCTTGGAAAAATAAACATCCACTCTTTTATTTTTTTTTTATTCGCAAGTATCCAAGTTATGGTTATGCCCACCACCCTAGTTACTATTGACGTGTTTAAGATTATCCCGGCAAACATTTTTTTCGAGGTAGTAATAGGCACACAACAAACGAATTCTGATTTCTAACAGAAGGAAACATATCAAATTTTAATAAAAGTTATACTCTTCTGTTCTTGATTTTTATTTGTTTTTGCGTTTTAAATATATTCCAAGCATCATTACAAATCAATTTGGAATAGGCTCGAAGCTTGTAAGTATTTTACATACGCACAAGGAAAACATTTGAGACGGAATTAATTTATGTAAGCAATGCAAGGTCAGTGTCTTTGTTGCTTAAAAATTAGGTAACGCGCCTTGCTTGAATATTGTAAATATCAATGGCCCTCCCTTTACGAATCGAATAAACAACTGTAAGTCACGTCAATGACTTCACACGGAATGCCAATTAGCGTGAAAATTTAATGAAATATAAATTCTATCGGCGTGCACGGCGGCTTATAGCTGCCGGTCTGACATACAAATATTTAATTTAATACATTTTTATAGACGAAATATAATAAATTTGATTTAATGCGTAATATGGAATCAGATACTGAGAAATAACATTTGACGATACATCATCACGCGATAATAGAAACGTGTAATTTATAGCAAAACAAGTAAAATTATCAACTTTTTAACACGTTATTAGCCTGTTTAGCAAGGAAATAGATTACACCGATAGTAGTGAATAAGTACAATATAGGCTTCCCCCACTCCTCTCCCTTTTGTGGGCGTGTCCTCCTTCCCCACGACTCTCTAGCTCCTCCCCCTTTACCCATAATCCCTTGAAACTGGCTCCCATTGGATAAGCAAGCACCAATGGGGTTTAATCAATCTCCCCACCTCTAGTTTGCGATGGCGGCGAAGCCAATCAGAGCCCAGATATTTTCCCACCCTTAAGAAAAGCAATGCCGTCAATGAGACTTGATCATATTGTTCGCGTGACCATCTGCACCCTCTAGCGGTTCGAATGTAAACTAGTGTCCCCTCTTGGAATAAGATTTTCTTTAATAAGGTAACCCCACCTAGTGAATATTGACCAAAACATTTATTTTAAAAACATATACTTCTGCGAATGTGTACCCTCGCGGGTACAAACTGTACTTTTATTGCGCACAAAGGACAGGGGAAATAAAGACGAAAAGTGTTGGATTTCTTTTCTCGGAACTGGAAGCTGGCAGGCACCAGCAATAATATCTGCAAAACAAAAACCTGGTTAAAATTTTCATTAATAAAGTAGGATATTAGAAACCATATACCTTTTTAATTAATAAGCCATCTACCGTGCGTTAACTTCATACATATTTCCGCATGCTTCTGTTTTAAGGTATCGTGAAATATTTGACTATTTATCTGGGAAAAGTTCATATGTCGAAAATATTATGTGTATGTGGCCGTGGTAGGCTTTCTTTGCTATTATAATTTTATTTTTATTATTTAATATTTACAAAATTAATTTATCTATCTTATTGATGATTTTGATTTTCTTTGCTATTTTATTATTTGTTTTTATTATTTAATATTTTCAAAATTAATTTATCTATCTTATTGATGATTTTCAGATATCGCAGTCAACTTTACTATTTCATCAATTTCTTTTATTTATTGCTGATCTTTGAGAATAGTGTACATACTTTTTTTCGTAACTTATCTGTATCTACCCTTTAATTTCCTATCAAGCCATAAAGCAAACTCGAAAGGCATCTTAACTAAAAACTCATATACTTTAAAGCTGCTGCTACTACTACATAAAAGTGTGTTTCTATGCCAATCTCAACAACAATGAAATCTGGACGCTTATACTAATTACTGTAATACTCTTCTCTGCTAACGCTCTAGGAGACGCTATTTGAACCCTGTTCAAAGAAAAACTTCTACAGCCCAAATAACCTCTCTGAACCACACTTAAGCGCATCACTCTTTCACTGTCTTGAAGCCTTCAGATTAATATTCCGTACTAACTACGTATGCCATACACGAAACGTTCTCTTTTCTAATTTTTTTCTATGCGCTACATTAACGAACAGGATCTAAACTTTTCTGTCTGTGTATTTTGTTAGCCACCTTAAAAAAATTAAAAAAAGGTATGCGAACCTAGAGGATATTTTCCATATTTTTCACAAATGGTGACAACAATTAATGCAAGTATTATTTTTAATAATAACCCATCTTTCGCTATGACACGAAAACATCGACTTTTTAATTCTAACTTTTCTCATAGAGCTTCCCTTTAGTCTCTATCTGTTCTCTAACTAAATCCCCACCTTTTTGAAAAACCAACCTCTAAAAATAGTTAATTTTCTCTAATTTAAATTTGTACGTTTTCCGCAATATGTGTGAATATTTTCGCTAGAACATTTAGTTACTTAGTACATGTCCTAATCAATATTTTAAAAATATAATTCTAATGATACGTGTTTACGATTTGAAGATAACGAAACATTCCCCAGTTTCATAAATGAGAGCTCACTGCCAAACTACCAAACATCACAGTACAAACTACCGTACTACGCCCCCCTGGACAAAATCAGGTCAGTTAGCGTCATTAATTCTACCTGCGTTAACGAATAACGTATTGTTAATTAAGGTTTAATACGTAGAAAATTTAAGTAACAAATAATTGCAATGAAACTCACTAACATCATAAATTATTTAAAAAAAATTAGAACAGTTGGAATTTACTGGAGTAACCAATTTGGCACTAAAAATGGAAATTTTCGATACTCTACTAGGTGCCTACAATAAATTTTACTATTATTTTTAATGCAGAGACACAACGATTTTCTAGTTCTGAATTTGATCAGGGGTATATGACCATAGTTTACGCCGACTCTAAAAGGCATGCAGTCTATTGTTTTTGAACGCCCCATTTTGTGTATTATGTTCAAAACAGAGACTCTCTGGGCTTATGACTACAGCTACCAGCTACTACTTTCAATAATATTAACACAAAAAAAAGTAGGTGGGATTTCTATAATACGTGCAAAGTTTATGTGAAACTGACTGGAAGACAGAGTAATGCACCAATATGTTACTAAACATATTTCGATAGAATTCCGTAAGAGCTTACCTCCAAGTTTCCTCATTTAGTCAGTCAAAGCATCAAATGGGAAATTCCAATCCAACATATGTAGTGGTGGAAATATATCAATCGCCTACGTTACCGACGGTACCCGAGTGAAGCTTCTGCGTCTTCTTTACCCCACATGCCTACTTAAAAGATACTGGTCTAAGTCTCAATATTCCTGTTAAAAAAAGAGAGGTTCTATATTGCCATAACTATGTGTTTTCAAAATTTTACCTGAATGGTTCGTGATTCCTTATATATGCAGTGTTGGCAGCAATGTGGCGACGACTACGCTGAAACTTTCCATATCTCGTGTCCCCATGACTGGTCTGTTTCATATATCAAACCTCACCTCGCACGGGTTTGAACCTCCTTTAAAAAAAAAAAACAGGCAAGACTTATACTTATATCAAAGTAATACGAGGAACTTATATTTTATGCCAAAACTTATTTCATCACCTCCAAAGGGGAGTAGGGGTTTCTAAAGTATGGTAGGTACATCTCTTTCATTTTTTAATTAAAAAAGTGACACAATTACGCGACGTAACTCGATCCGGATCGTTAACGCGTCTCAAGATGGGGGTTTAGAGATGCTGAGGTCATTAAATTGATTCACTATTACCAGTACACACTGAAACCCCTTATTTCCAAAATAAAAAAATTGTTAACTGTTAACACAACAAAAAAAACTATTTTCTCACCAATTATATTTCTGGGTCGTTTTCAGAATTTGTCCAACGTAGAATCCCAAGAGGATAGGGCCGCATTTTCGAAAAATGTTCATGTCTCCCCACTATGCATTTGTACAAGAAGCAGGGCCGGATTAACAGCAATTATATTCTTGTCAGTCAACATACAGCCGCCGATTGAATTCTCGGATTCTGCTTTACTAGTTGCCATGGTCTGTCAAATATGTTACTTAAAAATTGTATATTTTTTTTTTACAAATAATATACCTTTCCTAAAATAATTCCGCCTTTGTCAAGTGGGACACGGGCACGTCTGTCCGCTTTGAAAAGCGCAGGCGTATGTATCTTCCAAAATGATCCAAGCAGGCCCGGATTGCCAGCAAATACACAACTCCCCGATTCAATTCTGAGATGTTGCTTCACGAGTTACCATGATCTGTCAAATATTTTAATTAAAAAAAAATCTATTATTTAGCAACAATATACCTTTTTAAAATAATTTCGTCTTTTTTCAAGTTCAACAGGACACGTGTGTTCGTTTCAGTTGGACAAGGGCACGTCTGTCCGCTTTGAAAAGCGCGGCGTATGTATCTTCCAAAATGATCCAAGCAGGCCCGGATTGCCAGCAAATACACAACTCCCCGATTCAATTCTGAGATGTTGCTTCACGAGTTACCATGATCTGTCAAATATTTTAATTAAAAAAAAATCTATTATTTAGCAACAATATACCTTTTTAAAATAATTTCGTCTTTTTTCAAGTTCAACAGGACACGTGTGTTCGTTTCAGTTGGACAAGGGCACGTCTGTCCGCTTTGAAAAGCGCGGCGTATGTATCTTCCAAAATGATCCAAATTGTTAACCTTTTTTTGATTCCTCGTTCCCCGATTCAATTCTGAGATGTTGCTTCACGAGTTACCATGATCTGTCAAATATTTTAATTAAAAAAAAATCTATTATTTAGCAACAATATACCTTTTTAAAAATAATTTCGTCTTTTTTCAAGTTCAACAGGACACGTGTGTTCGTTTCGAAAGGTTTCGTAATCTGTAGCTCTGTCGAATTCTCCAAAATTCGTTAAACCTTCAGATATTTTCAAAATTTGTCCAACGCAGACTTCCACTCACGCAGTTTCGAAAACTTTCTGGTCTCCCCGCCATGCATTTGTACACGAAGCCGTTCTGGACTATCAGCAAACAGCACATCCGTCATTTTTCTTCTCGGATTCCGCTTGACAAGTTACATCGATCTGTCAAATATTTAATGTAAAACAATCTTATCTATTACTTTTACCCAATATTAAGTACCTATTCAAAATTAGTAGCGCCTTTTCGAGTTCGAAAGGTTTCGTAGCCTATAGCCCTGCCGAAATGGCATTGCATTTGTACACGAAGCAGGGTCGGATTGTAAGCAAACAGCACCCCGGTCACTTTTCTTCTCGGATTCTGCTTGACGAGTTACATCGATCTGTGGAATATTTAGCGTAAAAAAAATTATCTATTACTTTTACCAAAAATGAAGTACCTATTCAAAATTAGTAGCGCCTTTTCGAGTTCGAAAGGTTTCGTAGCCTATAGCCCTGCCGAAATGGCATTGCATTTGTACACGAAGCAGGGTCGGATTGTAAGCAAACAGCACCCCCGGTCACTTTTCTTCTCGGATTCTGCTTGACGAGTTACATCGATCTGTGGAATATTTAGCGAAAAAAAAAAATTATCTATTACTTTTACCAAAAATGAAGTACCTTTTTTCTTTAAAACAGTTCGTCCTTTTCGAGTTTGAAAGGTTTCGTAGCCTATAGCCCTGCCGAAATGTCATTGCATTTGTACACGAAGCAGGGTCGGATTGTCAGCAAACACCACAAGCGTCACTTTTCTTCTCGGTTTCTGCTTGACGAATTACATTGATCGGTCAAATATTTAATATAAAAAATATCTATTTTACCAAAAATACGTACTCTTCTAAGATAAATTAGCTCTTTTCGAGTTTAAGAGGACACGTATGTCAACTGTAGGATGTTTTATTTTTATATTTTCCAGTGTCTATAAATTAATAAACAACAGAAGCTTCCGAATACAAAAATTTCAACATGAGTTTTTTTTTCTTGAAACTTAAAAGTTCTAACCCCTAAAACCATATTTTTAATACGCTGGCGGACGTATAACAATCCCCAAAAATTACCATATTTAAATTGTTACTATTGACATATTTCTATTCCGAACTGAACTCAATACATGCAAAAAAAAAACTAGCGAATGTTATTTATTATCTCCGATGGGTGGATGATTGAGAAACGTTTAAATAAATCTACCTTTCTGTCTCTGTTTTTCTATATAGGTCACTCATTCTCTCTATCTGTTACTTTCCACAATCCGAATTTACACTAGGCCCCCCAAAAATCTTGTAAAATTTTATCTGCTTAACTTCTTCGCGTTGTTCATATGGCTGAATTTTTTGGGAGATATATCGTGCGTTATTTGTATTAAAATTCTGTTTCCTTTTTACCTACTTCAAAAACGTAAGCGAGCATTTTTGGTTGTTTTATTAAACAAAAATTGATACTAAACAAGATCCGTCTCTCCGACCTCAGCCTCCTTTGATCACTCCCCAATTTTTTTTAATTAAGTATAGAAACCTCGTCGAACATATACATAATACTAGGTCAAAATGTTACGCGGTTACTCATTAAAGTCGCAATTCCGAAAGCTTCTTACCTATCTTTTTCCAGTCTTTTTTGTTTTATTTATCCGTATATGAAACACACATTGAACACAAAACTTAAACTCGTTGACGATATTGCATTAAGCAACAAACGCGTATAACAGAAACGAACCCTTAACACAAACGCTTCTTTAAACTTCGACTGACACGTGAAACAACCCGCATTCCTACGAAAGGCAGGTAAACCAAGCAGGTCAAATTTTAAGCTACCCTCCAGTGTCGTCATAGGTTGGGGCATAGTAAATAGCGAATACAACAAAGCGGTAATTTATAATAATTTAATGTGCATTTTATTTAACTTAAGTTGTTTTGTAGAAAATGAGATATTTCTACAATTAATCAATATACTACGAGTACTTTTCCGCTTAATTACTATTTTTGAGAAACAAAAGGAAACGTTAGATTCCATTCAAACTTTTTCGGTTTTCATGATATCTCGCGTTTATTTAGAAGCTAATGGCCTGTGGCCTTAACCAGACGTTTCCAAAGCCTGGTTCTTAACAAACACGAAAAATAGAGTTATATTGCCACCGAAAATCTGAATTTATGTTTAAAAATGTAACTTCCCGTATTTAAACTATTGCCTGCATTGGCGCCTATATTTTATAGTTTTTTTTTATCCTATTTTTTTTGTTTTGCTTGCAAATGTGTGTCCATTTTTCGGGTACTGGATTTTTTTTTCTCAAATTATTACAAATTACTCAAAACGGAGTTAAAAAGAGACGAGGAGAAAAGGGAAGAAGAACCCTTATTTCTCCGACACTGACCTCCGATGTTTATAAAAATTGACGCCTTGACACCCCCCCCGTGAATATTTTACAAAGGATTTTTAAAATTTAACTTCCAAATAACGCATACTCTCGCCTAGTGTCACAGTTTTGGGCCCCATTTTGCTATGGTTAGACAGGTTTATTCTTGTACATTGTCGGGACAAAAGAAGCATCTCCTTCATCCAAATTGACTTTTTCATACCTAATACAACAGCTGCCGGGCATCATCTCGCCTTAATTGTTTCTATTGAATTAATTTTAGTTACAAAAAATTAGATGATCGTCAAAATTGGCATAAAAAGATAATCAAGATTTAATTAAAACAAGAATATGCACAAAAGAAAAGAGATAAACTCCGACACGGGAAACAAGGAAATATCGCTGAAACGGCAACTGATCTAGCGCGCGCCTTTTTTAAAAATAATAATTTTTTCAAAAGAATTCTAGGCTAAGCTAAATACCTGGTGCAACAAAATATTGAAGGATCTTCATGATCCTACCTGTGAGCGAGTAGAAAATTATTTGCAAAGAGGATAAAGGTATATCTTAATATAAATAGTTTCACTATTGTTAATATGTCCCCTTTTAAAATGGCGCATTATTTGATACGTACTTTTTTTTCTTGTCAGAGCTTGTCTAAAACAAAAGCGGGATGGATGGAGGTTCTCCGTCAGGTTTTTTTCCTGTCGAAACAAGTTTGTGCGGCGTTCGCTTTGGATCTGGGGAATGGGTGGGGTTATACATATATAAGCTATAAGAAATTTTAATTTTTTATTCAGTTTCCACTCATACAATTTCGTGATAAGTGCAGAGTGAGAAAAATGTCCGAAGTCGAAAATTATCCAACGCAAGCATTGGATTCGTGGGGAAGATTTGTGGTCAATGCGGAAATAATCCGCGAACAAAAATACATTTACGAGGTAGCAATTACGCTGCCGGAATTCGGACTAGAAATTACCTCAGGTCTTAGCCCCGCAAGAATCTTCGCTCCGGCAGTGAAAGTGAGCTTTCTCCCCTACGTTTTGTCGGAGAAAAGAAGCATTTCGTTCGACGAGATAGACTTCACAGAATTAATACAACAGCTTCCACTGTTATTGTTAGCAGGTCCGACTGGTAAAGTTATGTATTTAACCTGCTTCAAACTCAGCTGTCTACAATGTGATGGTGAAGTCTTGGTCAAGATTGAAAATAACGAGGGTATACTCTATATTTCGAAAGACTGGGTACAGGAATTAATTACCATAAGCAAATTGGTATTTAAAAGAATACGAGTACTGTCTCGTTTGAACTTTTACGAGTACTACGATAGAATATTGTATTTGACTATACATGAAAATTTGCTGGAAGACGCCAAAATCTTTCCGCATATAGAATATTTATGTTCTACAGAAGAGAGTGAGCAGAGCTACTGCATGGAGGACTACATGCGTTTTGGAAAAATGCAGATAAAACAAGATATCAACAAAAGGATAGCATGGGACATACCTGTGTTTTAATAGAAATTTACCTGTAAACTAATAATAATAAATGTTTTTTTAAAATTCAGTGTGTGTGTATGTTTTATCCTTACCCCCATAATAAATAGTAAAAAAAAATAACTTTATTAAAGAAAAAAAAAATAACAACAAAATATAATCAAACAAAACATAGTACCACTGGAATGAAACCTTCAGAAATTACCCCCAACAACGGAGATTCTCGCACATAATTTACCAAAAAAAAAAAATTTGCAGTGGAAAAGTCAAAGTTCAAAGCTGGCGATGCAGTGAGCATAATTCGCACAAAATCGGTTTTTGACAAAAGCTATGAAATTAATTGGACACCCCCGAAAATTTCAAGATTGTTAAAGTAAGTGGTTCCTTCCCTCTTACGTATATTTTGGAAGATATGGAGGGGCGTTAAATCAAAGCTTCGTTTTATGAAGTCGATTTACAAAAACCGATTTTGTGCGAATTATGCTCACTGCATCGCCAGCTTTGAACTTTGACTTTTCCACTGCAAATTTTTTTTTTTTGGTAAATTATGTGCGAGAATCTCCGTTGTTGGGGTAATTTCTGAAGGTTTCATTCCAGTGGTACTATGTTTTGTTTGATTATATTTTGTTGTTATTTTTTTTTCTTTAATAAAGTTATTTTTTTTTACTATTTATTATGGGGGTAAGGATAAAACATACACACACACTGAATTTTAAAAAAACATTTATTATTATTAGTTTACAGGTAAATTTCTATTAAAACACAGGTATGTCCCATGCTATCCTTTTGTTGATATCTTGTTTTATCTGCATTTTTCCAAAACGCATGTAGTCCTCCATGCAGTAGCTCTGCTCACTCTCTTCTGTAGAACATAAATATTCTATATGCGGAAAGATTTTGGCGTCTTCCAGCAAATTTTCATGTATAGTCAAATACAATATTCTATCGTAGTACTCGTAAAAGTTCAAACGAGACAGTACTCGTATTCTTTTAAATACCAATTTGCTTATGGTAATTAATTCCTGTACCCAGTCTTTCGAAATATAGAGTATACCCTCGTTATTTTCAATCTTGACCAAGACTTCACCATCACATTGTAGACAGCTGAGTTTGAAGCAGGTTAAATACATAACTTTACCAGTCGGACCTGCTAACAATAACAGTGGAAGCTGTTGTATTAATTCTGTGAAGTCTATCTCGTCGAACGAAATGCTTCTTTTCTCCGACAAAACGTAGGGGAGAAAGCTCACTTTCACTGCCGGAGCGAAGATTCTTGCGGGGCTAAGACCTGAGGTAATTTCTAGTCCGAATTCCGGCAGCGTAATTGCTACCTCGTAAATGTATTTTTGTTCGCGGATTATTTCCGCATTGACCACAAATCTTCCCCACGAATCCAATGCTTGCGTTGGATAATTTTCGACTTCGGACATTTTTCTCACTCTGCACTTATCACGAAATTGTATGAGTGGAAACTGAATAAAAAATTAAAATTTCTTATAGCTTATATATGTATAACCCCACCCATTCCCCAGATCCAAAGCGAACGCCGCACAAACTTGTTTCGACAGGAAAAAAACCTGACGGAGAACCTCCATCCATCCCGCTTTTGTTTTAGACAAGCTCTGACAAGAAAAAAAAGTACGTATCAAATAATGCGCCATTTTAAAAGGGGACATATTAACAATAGTGAAACTATTTATATTAAGATATACCTTTATCCTCTTTGCAAATAATTTTCTACTCGCTCACAGGTAGGATCATGAAGATCCTTCAATATTTTGTTGCACCAGGTATTTAGCTTAGCCTAGAATTCTTTTGAAAAAATTATTATTTTTAAAAAAGGCGCGCGCTAGATCAGTTGCCGTTTCAGCGATATTTCCTTGTTTCCCGTGTCGGAGTTTATCTCTTTTCTTTTGTGCATATTCTTGTTTTAATTAAATCTTGATTATCTTTTTATGCCAATTTTGACGATCATCTAATTTTTTGTAACTAAAATTAATTCAATAGAAACAATTAAGGCGAGATGATGCCCGGCAGCTGTTGTATTAGGTATGAAAAAGTCAATTTGGATGAAGGAGATGCTTCTTTTGTCCCGACAATGTACAAGAATAAACCTGTCTAACCATAGCAAAATGGGGCCCAAAACTGTGACACTAGGCGAGAGTATGCGTTATTTGGAAGTTAAATTTTAAAAATCCTTTGTAAAATATTCACGGGGGGGGTGTCAAGGCGTCAATTTTTATAAACATCGGAGGTCAGTGTCGGAGAAATAAGGGTTCTTCTTCCCTTTTCTCCTCGTCTCTTTTTAACTCCGTTTTGAGTAATTTGTAATAATTTGAGAAAAAAAAATCCAGTACCCGAAAAATGGACACACATTTGCAAGCAAAACAAAAAAAATAGGATAAAAAAAAACTATAAAATATAGGCGCCAATGCAGGCAATAGTTTAAATACGGGAAGTTACATTTTTAAACATAAATTCAGATTTTCGGTGGCAATATAACTCTATTTTTCGTGTTTGTTAAGAACCAGGCTTTGGAAACGTCTGGTTAAGGCCACAGGCCATTAGCTTCTAAATAAACGCGAGATATCATGAAAACCGAAAAAGTTTGAATGGAATCTAACGTTTCCTTTTGTTTCTCAAAAATAGTAATTAAGCGGAAAAGTACTCGTAGTATATTGATTAATTGTAGAAATATCTCATTTTCTACAAAACAACTTAAGTTAAATAAAATGCACATTAAATTATTATAAATTACCGCTTTGTTGTATTCGCTATTTACTATGCCCCAACCTATGACGACACTGGAGGGTAGCTTAAAATTTGACCTGCTTGGTTTACCTGCCTTTCGTAGGAATGCGGGTTGTTTCACGTGTCAGTCGAAGTTTAAAGAAGCGTTTGTGTTAAGGGTTCGTTTCTGTTATACGCGTTTGTTGCTTAATGCAATATCGTCAACGAGTTTAAGTTTTGTGTTCAATGTGTGTTTCATATACGGATAAATAAAACAAAAAAGACTGGAAAAAGATAGGTAAGAAGCTTTCGGAATTGCGACTTTAATGAGTAACCGCGTAACATTTTGACCTAGTATTATGTATATGTTCGACGAGGTTTCTATACTTAATTAAAAAAAATTGGGGAGTGATCAAAGGAGGCTGAGGTCGGAGAGACGGATCTTGTTTAGTATCAATTTTTGTTTAATAAAACAACCAAAAATGCTCGCTTACGTTTTTGAAGTAGGTAAAAAGGAAACAGAATTTTAATACAAATAACGCACGATATATCTCCCAAAAAATTCAGCCATATGAACAACGCGAAGAAGTTAAGCAGATAAAATTTTACAAGATTTTTGGGGGGCCTAGTGTAAATTCGGATTGTGGAAAGTAACAGATAGAGAGAATGAGTGACCTATATAGAAAAACAGAGACAGAAAGGTAGATTTATTTAAACGTTTCTCAATCATCCACCCATCGGAGATAATAAATAACATTCGCTAGTTTTTTTTTTGCATGTATTGAGTTCAGTTCGGAATAGAAATATGTCAATAGTAACAATTTAAATATGGTAATTTTTGGGGATTGTTATACGTCCGCCAGCGTATTAAAAATATGGTTTTAGGGGTTAGAACTTTTAAGTTTCAAGAAAAAAAAACTCATGTTGAAATTTTTGTATTCGGAAGCTTCTGTTGTTTATTAATTTATAGACACTGGAAAATATAAAAATAAAACATCCTACAGTTGACATACGTGTCCTCTTAAACTCGAAAAGAGCTAATTTATCTTAGAAGAGTACGTATTTTTGGTAAAATAGATATTTTTTATATTAAATATTTGACCGATCAATGTAATTCGTCAAGCAGAAACCGAGAAGAAAAGTGACGCTTGTGGTGTTTGCTGACAATCCGACCCTGCTTCGTGTACAAATGCAATGACATTTCGGCAGGGCTATAGGCTACGAAACCTTTCAAACTCGAAAAGGACGAACTGTTTTAAAGAAAAAAGGTACTTCATTTTTGGTAAAAGTAATAGATAATTTTTTTTTTTCGCTAAATATTCCACAGATCGATGTAACTCGTCAAGCAGAATCCGAGAAGAAAAGTGACCGGGGGTGCTGTTTGCTTACAATCCGACCCTGCTTCGTGTACAAATGCAATGCCATTTCGGCAGGGCTATAGGCTACGAAACCTTTCGAACTCGAAAAGGCGCTACTAATTTTGAATAGGTACTTCATTTTTGGTAAAAGTAATAGATAATTTTTTTTACGCTAAATATTCCACAGATCGATGTAACTCGTCAAGCAGAATCCGAGAAGAAAAGTGACCGGGGTGCTGTTTGCTTACAATCCGACCCTGCTTCGTGTACAAATGCAATGCCATTTCGGCAGGGCTATAGGCTACGAAACCTTTCGAACTCGAAAAGGCGCTACTAATTTTGAATAGGTACTTAATATTGGGTAAAAGTAATAGATAAGATTGTTTTACATTAAATATTTGACAGATCGATGTAACTCGTCAAGCGGAATCCGAGAAGAAAAATGACGGATGTGCTGTTTGCTGATAGTCCAGAACGGCTTCGTGTACAAATGCATGGCGGGGAGACCAGAAAGTTTTCGAAACTGCGTGAGTGGAAGTCTGCGTTGGACAAATTTTGAAAATATCTGAAGGTTTAACGAATTTTGGAGAATTCGACAGAGCTACAGATTACGAAACCTTTCGAAACGAACACACGTGTCCTGTTGAACTTGAAAAAAGACGAAATTATTTTTAAAAAGGTATATTGTTGCTAAATAATAGATTTTTTTTTAATTAAAATATTTGACAGATCATGGTAACTCGTGAAGCAACATCTCAGAATTGAATCGGGGAACGAGGAATCAAAAAAAGGTTAACAATTTGGATCATTTTGGAAGATACATACGCCGCGCTTTTCAAAGCGGACAGACGTGCCCTTGTCCAACTGAAACGAACACACGTGTCCTGTTGAACTTGAAAAAAGACGAAATTATTTTAAAAAGGTATATTGTTGCTAAATAATAGATTTTTTTTTAATTAAAATATTTGACAGATCATGGTAACTCGTGAAGCAACATCTCAGAATTGAATCGGGGAGTTGTGTATTTGCTGGCAATCCGGGCCTGCTTGGATCATTTTGGAAGATACATACGCCGCGCTTTTCAAAGCGGACAGACGTGCCCTTGTCCAACTGAAACGAACACACGTGTCCTGTTGAACTTGAAAAAAGACGAAATTATTTTAAAAAGGTATATTGTTGCTAAATAATAGATTTTTTTTTAATTAAAATATTTGACAGATCATGGTAACTCGTGAAGCAACATCTCAGAATTGAATCGGGGAGTTGTGTATTTGC
This sequence comes from Cylas formicarius, assembly GCF_029955315.1. Classification (NCBI taxonomy): domain Eukaryota; kingdom Metazoa; phylum Arthropoda; class Insecta; order Coleoptera; family Brentidae; genus Cylas; species Cylas formicarius. Next base: position 18,627,664 of record NW_026844264.1, on the reverse strand, counting down.
TGGCAATCCGGGCCTGCTTGGATCATTTTGGAAGATACATACGCCTGCGCTTTTCAAAGCGGACAGACGTGCCCGTGTCCCACTTGACAAAGGCGGAATTATTTTAGGAAAGGTATATTATTTGTAAAAAAAAAATATACAATTTTTAAGTAACATATTTGACAGACCATGGCAACTAGTAAAGCAGAATCCGAGAATTCAATCGGCGGCTGTATGTTGACTGACAAGAATATAATTGCTGTTAATCCGGCCCTGCTTCTTGTACAAATGCATAGTGGGGAGACATGAACATTTTTCGAAAATGCGGCCCTATCCTCTTGGGATTCTACGTTGGACAAATTCTGAAAACGACCCAGAAATATAATTGGTGAGAAAATAGTTTTTTTTGTTGTGTTAACAGTTAACAATTTTTTTATTTTGGAAATAAGGGGTTTCAGTGTGTACTGGTAATAGTGAATCAATTTAATGACCTCAGCATCTCTAAACCCCCATCTTGAGACGCGTTAACGATCCGGATCGAGTTACGTCGCGTAATTGTGTCACTTTTTTAATTAAAAAATGAAAGAGATGTACCTACCATACTTTAGAAACCCCTACTCCCCTTTGGAGGTGATGAAATAAGTTTTGGCATAAAATATAAGTTCCTCGTATTACTTTGATATAAGTATAAGTCTTGCCTGTTTTTTTTTTTTAAAGGAGGTTCAAACCCGTGCGAGGTGAGGTTTGATATATGAAACAGACCAGTCATGGGGACACGAGATATGGAAAGTTTCAGCGTAGTCGTCGCCACATTGCTGCCAACACTGCATATATAAGGAATCACGAACCATTCAGGTAAAATTTTGAAAACACATAGTTATGGCAATATAGAACCTCTCTTTTTTTAACAGGAATATTGAGACTTAGACCAGTATCTTTTAAGTAGGCATGTGGGGTAAAGAAGACGCAGAAGCTTCACTCGGGTACCGTCGGTAACGTAGGCGATTGATATATTTCCACCACTACATATGTTGGATTGGAATTTCCCATTTGATGCTTTGACTGACTAAATGAGGAAACTTGGAGGTAAGCTCTTACGGAATTCTATCGAAATATGTTTAGTAACATATTGGTGCATTACTCTGTCTTCCAGTCAGTTTCACATAAACTTTGCACGTATTATAGAAATCCCACCTACTTTTTTTTGTGTTAATATTATTGAAAGTAGTAGCTGGTAGCTGTAGTCATAAGCCCAGAGAGTCTCTGTTTTGAACATAATACACAAAATGGGGCGTTCAAAAACAATAGACTGCATGCCTTTTAGAGTCGGCGTAAACTATGGTCATATACCCCTGATCAAATTCAGAACTAGAAAATCGTTGTGTCTCTGCATTAAAAATAATAGTAAAATTTATTGTAGGCACCTAGTAGAGTATCGAAAATTTCCATTTTTAGTGCCAAATTGGTTACTCCAGTAAATTCCAACTGTTCTAATTTTTTTTTAATAATTTATGATGTTAGTGAGTTTCATTGCAATTATTTGTTACTTAAATTTTCTACGTATTAAACCTTAATTAACAATACGTTATTCGTTAACGCAGGTAGAATTAATGACGCTAACTGACCTGATTTTGTCCAGGGGGGCGTAGTACGGTAGTTTGTACTGTGATGTTTGGTAGTTTGGCAGTGAGCTCTCATTTATGAAACTGGGGAATGTTTCGTTATCTTCAAATCGTAAACACGTATCATTAGAATTATATTTTTAAAATATTGATTAGGACATGTACTAAGTAACTAAATGTTCTAGCGAAAATATTCACACATATTGCGGAAAACGTACAAATTTAAATTAGAGAAAATTAACTATTTTTAGAGGTTGGTTTTTCAAAAAGGTGGGGATTTAGTTAGAGAACAGATAGAGACTAAAGGGAAGCTCTATGAGAAAAGTTAGAATTAAAAAGTCGATGTTTTCGTGTCATAGCGAAAGATGGGTTATTATTAAAAATAATACTTGCATTAATTGTTGTCACCATTTGTGAAAAATATGGAAAATATCCTCTAGGTTCGCATACCTTTTTTTAATTTTTTTAAGGTGGCTAACAAAATACACAGACAGAAAAGTTTAGATCCTGTTCGTTAATGTAGCGCATAGAAAAAAATTAGAAAAGAGAACGTTTCGTGTATGGCATACGTAGTTAGTACGGAATATTAATCTGAAGGCTTCAAGACAGTGAAAGAGTGATGCGCTTAAGTGTGGTTCAGAGAGGTTATTTGGGCTGTAGAAGTTTTTCTTTGAACAGGGTTCAAATAGCGTCTCCTAGAGCGTTAGCAGAGAAGAGTATTACAGTAATTAGTATAAGCGTCCAGATTTCATTGTTGTTGAGATTGGCATAGAAACACACTTTTATGTAGTAGTAGCAGCAGCTTTAAAGTATATGAGTTTTTAGTTAAGATGCCTTTCGAGTTTGCTTTATGGCTTGATAGGAAATTAAAGGGTAGATACAGATAAGTTACGAAAAAAAGTATGTACACTATTCTCAAAGATCAGCAATAAATAAAAGAAATTGATGAAATAGTAAAGTTGACTGCGATATCTGAAAATCATCAATAAGATAGATAAATTAATTTTGAAAATATTAAATAATAAAAACAAATAATAAAATAGCAAAGAAAATCAAAATCATCAATAAGATAGATAAATTAATTTTGTAAATATTAAATAATAAAAATAAAATTATAATAGCAAAGAAAGCCTACCACGGCCACATACACATAATATTTTCGACATATGAACTTTTCCCAGATAAATAGTCAAATATTTCACGATACCTTAAAACAGAAGCATGCGGAAATATGTATGAAGTTAACGCACGGTAGATGGCTTATTAATTAAAAAGGTATATGGTTTCTAATATCCTACTTTATTAATGAAAATTTTAACCAGGTTTTTGTTTTGCAGATATTATTGCTGGTGCCTGCCAGCTTCCAGTTCCGAGAAAAGAAATCCAACACTTTTCGTCTTTATTTCCCCTGTCCTTTGTGCGCAATAAAAGTACAGTTTGTACCCGCGAGGGTACACATTCGCAGAAGTATATGTTTTTAAAATAAATGTTTTGGTCAATATTCACTAGGTGGGGTTACCTTATTAAAGAAAATCTTATTCCAAGAGGGGACACTAGTTTACATTCGAACCGCTAGAGGGTGCAGATGGTCACGCGAACAATATGATCAAGTCTCATTGACGGCATTGCTTTTCTTAAGGGTGGGAAAATATCTGGGCTCTGATTGGCTTCGCCGCCATCGCAAACTAGAGGTGGGGAGATTGATTAAACCCCATTGGTGCTTGCTTATCCAATGGGAGCCAGTTTCAAGGGATTATGGGTAAAGGGGGAGGAGCTAGAGAGTCGTGGGGAAGGAGGACACGCCCACAAAAGGGAGAGGAGTGGGGGAAGCCTATATTGTACTTATTCACTACTACCGATATATTTTGAACATGAACTGTGAAATAGCATCGCATATCCCGAGGGACTAACATTTTGGATTTATTTGTTTATAGACACTTTTTATACAAAATGATGGTGATAAGTGTAAACTGGACGCCGACGACAAAAATGCGCAATTTTGCCGCACCGTTGAATAAGTAAAGCATGTCATATGCATACGACAACGCGAGCCATAAATTGTTAATTGTATTGAATTATTCAGGGTTAACCTTGAGGCTTTTTTCATTTTCATTTTCGTTTTTCTTTTATCGGAATTGAGCAAAGATAAGCGACAACGAAATTTTGTGGAGCAAATTTTCGAAAACTTCTTAAATAAATGCCTGCTATATGAAGTCAAAGGAAACGAAATTCACTAATTTATTCTTAATAAATACAATAACAGTTTTCCGATGACCACTGTAAGATATACATTTTGTATAGTCCTTAATGAAAATTTAAAACTTGTCAAATCATATTTTGAAAAAGCAAATTAAATTTAAAAATTATCACTTAAAATGACCATGATAAAAGAAATATTAAAAATATATTAGTTTTTATTTCCTGCAATCGTGAAAAAACATTGTGGGCAAACGTTTAAAACTGATCCTTGGGACACTGACGTTGAGGCTTTTAGTACTCGTAGTATATTATGCAACAAGTGAGGTAAACGGCATTTGAGTCCGGAGTTTGGCACGAACGGAGCGACTTAAAAAGTTTCCCAAACGTGTTGCATAATATACTTTTTCTACTCCCGTCTGTAAATTGCCGAATTACGATGATCTAGCGTACCGGAAGTGCCACTTTATCACGTCAGTTTCCTTTCCCACGGTTCCGATCCACTTCGAACATTTCCGGGATTTTACCGCATGGATTTGGGAGCAATCGAATGTTTTCGGAGATATTTCCCACACCTTGAATTTTGATATTTGTCAGTTCTGACGGTCATGTCAGTGAATGTATTTGTGCTTGTGCATTCAAGCTGTGCGGTAAACGCTCCGAAAACATCTGATTGCTTCCAAACCCGTGCAGTAATATCCCGAAAATGCACGAAGCGGCTTGGATCCGTGATATAAAAACCTCACTTGGTAAAGTAATGCTTCCCGCACGCTAGATCTGTGCATAATTAGGTAATTTACAGAGATGCGTAGTAAAATTATTTTTCAAATATACAATATACACAATTTTCTACCATTATATTCAATATATATATTGTTGGACTTTGTGAAAGACTCGGCAACAAGGCTAACAGTGCGAACCTAGCGCGACTGCGGGGCGGCACGACGAGAGCCAAAAAGAGCTTTGCAAGACGTCGACAGAGACGGTCGGAAGAAAGAAGCGAGACGGAGCGAGGGTGAGAAGTCGGGAAGAGCAAAGCGAGCCGTCACAGAATTTGTTATTAAGTTTTCTTCGTTTCTAAGTGTTTCTTAAAAATAAAACAGTAATTATAATCCACTCAAATTGTCGTCAATCTCGTCCCTGGAAACAGGGTGGTCCTTCGTCAGCAACCCCAACATATATATATATATATATATATATATATATATATATATATATATATATATATATATATATATATATATATATATATATATATATATATATATGTGATGACACTATATTCCGGGATATCATCCGTTCGCTCGTTGAACTCCGACTGGAATCTTGCATCCGACTGGAATCCTGCAGACGTTTCGCCAAAATCTCACTTGGCATCTTCAATGCTCGCGCTCCGAAAACACTTCGAAGTGTTTTGGGAGCGCGAGCATTGAAGATGCCAAGTGAGATTTTGGCGAAACGTCTGCAGGATTCCAGTCGGATGCAAGATTCCAGTCGGAGTTCAACGAGCGAACGGATGATATCCCGGAATATAGTGTCATCACATTTTTCCATCCGTGAATCAATACGTGAAAATATATATATATATATATATATATATATATATATATATATATATATATATATATATATATATATATATATATATATATATATATATATATATATATATATATATATATATATATATATATATATATATATATATATATATATATATATATATATATATATATATGTATATATATATATATATATATATATATATATATATATATATATATATATATATATATATATATATATATATATATATATATATATATATATATATATATATATATATATATATATATATATATATATATATATATATATATATATATATATATTCTTATTATTATCAAAAACCACAAGTTATATTAATATTAAATATGCTGTTCGTTGTATTTTCTAAATTGATTGTGATTCAACATTTGAAGGTAAAAATGTAGTGCCAAATATTTACTTTACGTTCCAAGAATAATTTCTGTACCTGTCATCCCGGAAATCTCATTCTTCCGGGAACATTAATATAAAAGTGGCACCAAGTATAGTAAACTAGACTTAAGAAGAGGATTGATAAAAACAAATTGATGTGTGGTACCGCTGTGCAAAGTTTGACATTTTGCAACACTTCGAGGTATCCTATAACTTGGTGAAGAAGCCTTTGCACATCGAGTGTAATGCTTGGCCTTCGGCTTTTCGCTTCCCACCCATACTCAATTGGTGATAAATGAAATGGCGTTGCTCATCATGCTTGAACGGTTGGATTAGTTTGTCGAAGACAGCCTGCAGTAGCTTCAACTTTACTAGATATTTAATCATTGTACTAGAAAACGGTATTCTTGAGGGTTTCGGCATGGAATACCGCAGCAATTTAGAGAACTACAGTAATATGTTTATTATTCATCTTTCGTTTCCATCTGAAGACGTCAGTTGTGTCTCATTTTAATTTGTATTGACAGATCATACGTCATGTTGCTATTAACATATTAAAAAATGTTTGTTTTTTTTTTTCAACGATTTGGAACTGCGTGTTGAAGAATAATGAAAAGTTATTTTTTTAAATAAACTGATTTTATCAAAGCTTTCTAAGACATTATTTCTCTAGTCGAAGTGAATGTAATTTAAAATTGTGGAAAAATTATCTTTTACAAAGTAATAACAATTTTGATCGTAATTTTAGCTGATATTGGGAGAAAGAAATCCCTAAAATTTCTATTTTATAATCCGCAACTTCATGTTTTGTTGTAGTGGTGCGCTGTCATATAGAAATTGTAATTCAGTTCAGTTCAATTACTATTTTAATTAGAAACAAGGTTAGATTTTAATAGTTTATTGTTACATAATATATATTTTTCGCATTTTTTTAAAATTGCGAAAACTATTATAAACGAAGTATTCAATTTTTCGCTGTCTAACTCGAAACATGTTAGCTAACAGCGGCAGTGATTGTCGGGGTCTATTTTAAATGACGTTTACTTCTAGAAGACAAATATTTTAAAAAAATAGCAAATGTTAAATTTTTAAAAATGTAAATTTATGTAACTTATCTGAAACATCGATCCAACAACAAATCATATATATCGTTAAAAAGACAAAATTAATGAGTACATAAATAAAAAATTAATTTAGAATAAAACAAAATACGATTTTTTAATAATTTCATTTTGCTCACAAAAGTGCATTCGTTGCTCACAGTCGGGAGCCACATCGGACATTTACGTACTTCGTAAAGGGTTTGGGAACAATCGGATATTTTCGGTAGATTTTAACAATCACGTTTTGATGTTTGTCAGTTCTGACGACCACACCACACGTCACTCAATGAACGATTCATGCTATTTTGCAAAAATATCCCCAACATTTCTTCAGTCATCAATTAAGCTCTCGCTCCGCTCGTGTCAAAACAAACCTGTTACTAAAATGGTGTTTATAAAATTAAGAAATTCAAAATGCATTAAAAATAAGTACGATATTTTCAACATATATTTTTCATTGTAGTAAATAGTCTTGTTTTAAAATGTTTCAAGATTTTATTCCTAAATTGAAAATCCAAATTATGAGATTACATCCTCTCTTTATTTGGAAAGTATTGCCTTAAAATGATGACTTATAATTTTAGAAGGAGAAAAAATGTACCTCTTTTGAAAATGTACTACATTCTTTCTGTTTTATATTCAAATGTTCAAATGAAAACGACAAAATGTAACACGGTTTCGAATTAAGAATATGGCTGTGCCGTATTTTCAATGGGAGAAAATATAAGTCTATAAAATAATTGTCTCAAAATTATGATATCATTGAGTAATAAGTTTGATATCGTCAATTTGAAAATCCTTTTAAATTATACTTTCCATTATAGTATATAATTGTACAGTGTAGTTTTAGGTTTTACCGGTGTAAGGAGTATGGGTTGTCAATACAACAATAATTATAGAAGACTCGTTGAAAGGTTGGGGACTTCCAAAGTACGTTCTAAAAGTATTGAGAGGTATGTATTTAGAACACTATTTATTAATACTGCATTCATTACCTACGTCTTGTATGTAATATATCCGGGCTCTTGGACAAAGTACCAAAATTTGGTGTGTAGTAGATGGATCCTTCTATTTTTACAAAACTAGATACAGACCAAAAAATGTCATGAGACGGTGTTGAAGTAGTTATACTTTTAATGTATGTAAGGCTAGAAAAGCATATGTGCCATAATTTTGTTTAGATTAAGTGTTTATTTTAGGCAGCAACAATTAACATGTTCATGCACTTCATAAGCTGAAGAAATTTTTAAGAATTTTGTCATTTCTTTATAAAAAATGGTTAAACTGTTGTATGATTTGCTATAAAGAAAAGCAGACAACCGCACACCAAAATCTAAAATACGAAAAATTTCCTATACAAATTACAAATTAAATTAAGTTGGTAATGAATTTTCTTCGTCTAGAATTAGCTTTAAAGTAACTAAAGTAACTTAATCTAATTTAAATTTGCATTCTTGATCACTTCTATGTATATAATAATAAAAATACTAGTTTTGGATAGATAAAATTAACGCAAATAATGGAAATATCAGCTTCTTAATAAAATTTGTTATTTATGACTGATCTTTAACAATGGTAAAAATTTACATATTTATATTTAATTTAACTTTAGTAACACCTCCGAAAAAGGAAATTATCAAAAATTACTGGTCAATGTTTTAGTCAAAATATAAATATATAAATAATAAATATTTTTTGCATGTATTTTCCTGCTCTCAAAAATTAAAGTTTTCAATTGGTAGAATGGTCTAAACAAAATTATACAAATATTTAATTTAAAAATATCTCCATTTTTATGGTAAAATTACCACCGTATCAATACAAAACTGGGATAAAATCAAACAAAATAGCTATAACTTAACGTAAGTAAATAAGTAGTAAATTTTATTTTTTAGTATTTATCTAAGTATATATCTAAATAATTTATACGAGCAAAAGGTCAATTTAAAATTATATAGAAGAACTTTATATTTTTAAAACTAGTCGGTGTATGCTAAATTCAAGTTGTTACATAAATTTCTAAAATTTATAAATGAAGTGATGAATATTTAATCTGAATAACCGACACTTATGTTTAAAAACTTTGAAAAACTTAAGCGAAAGATTTCATATTGTTAAAAAAAAATAATATATTGACAAAGCCAACTTAAGCTCAAATTGAGCTTCACCTATTAGAACCAAGTATTTTGTTATTTTCGTGTATATCTATAACATATTGATATTGTCCGACATCAAAAGATGGTAGCGAGTTCTTGCTTTCTTTAAAAAAAAAAACGCCCCAACTCCCTTCTCAGGAGCGCTCCACCATATCATGATAATCTAACACAAATTCACTTAACTGACTAAGATCGTCACGTCTTTTAAAACCATGAACGCAGCAAACTGCATAAAAAAACAATTTTAATAAACGCAATATTTCAAATGATTAAAAAAAGGTAGGGTTTCCATAAACTTTCGCGGTTTAGTTATAATAAATTTACATCACTACGCACAATTCACGGCGTTAAACGTGTGGACATAAAAAAGATGGTTGTCTTTGTGCGTTACTAAACCTCTTGGGTATGGGAACTCATTCACTAAATGTCATTGCCACCAGACTGTGCGCGTGCATGCAGCAAATTAAATCTACTACAAATATGGAATCCAATTAGCAGTCAGAAACCAAACGAATGATTTGTTTGTGAATAGGTGTATTTTTATCAGATTCCTTAATAAATTATTCGTTAACACACATGTAACATTATTTTGTTTTTCCGATCTCGACATTTACACCAACAATTTTGAATTACGAGTTTAATCTAAACAATGGATCGCATTCGACATTGTGAAATATGTCTGCTTAAGTAATAAAAACTGGAAAATCAGCTTAAAATGTGTTACTGGTACAATTAAAAAAATGAACTTTCGACTGATTTGAAATGTATAATTTCTTATTTTAAAGAATGTTATATAACATTATAATATTGCAAACTGTTCGTTGAATAATGATGTCACAAATGGCATAAATATTTCTTGTCTTGAACAGGCCAAAATCGAGATTGGATGACTAAGTACTTGGTGGTACATAGAAATTATTCTATATTTCTATTCTATTCAAAATTTTAAAGTCCAGTAACTAAAAAATCCGCAACAGATTCTTCAAAAAAGTATATATCACTCACATGCCGGCAATCACTTGCAAAATATCATTTCGTGAAAACCTTCTATTGTTGATCGGATTTTTATTCACCAAAAAGAATTGCTTTCATGTACCAAGTGAAACAGATCCTTAAGTTTTTTTAAACTATACCTACAATTCTAATTTGACAAGCCAGAAATTGTATATATATATATATATATATATATATATATATATATATATATATATATATATATATATATATATATGAATTTTTGTTGGATGTAGTTTCTTGGACCGTCGCGTGTATATTTTCTTCAATTTCTCTTGGGTATTCGGTCTCTCGAAAACAATTAATGTGATTCTTCTAAATATTTATTAACGTTTCGATTGTAATTTCGATCTTTTTCAAAATATTCTTTTTTTGTATAGGTGACATATATAACAATTAATGACATTTGACGTTGTGTTAATATATAAAAAATAAAAATAATTTGTCAGCGAATATTTTATACGGCAGAACAGGTACGGATGTTTTTTATTATTTTTTATTATATTGGATAATTTAATTTTGTTAGTTTAAAATTGAATGATATATATTGTTAAGGTTTTTAGAATCGGTTTTGTAATTAATTAAATTTTTGTTTTTTTTGGATTTCTATACTTTCATAAAGTTCTCTTTTTTTGGTGTTAGGTTCTGTTAGTAGGACTTTAACTTTTTGAAAATTAAATGTGTGTTTGGTGTTTTCGCAATGGGTAAGAAGAGCTGTTTTGTTTTTTTTTTTTGTCATACTTATGTCCGTTGATTCTATTTTTTAAATATTGGATTGTTTGTCCTATATATTATACACTGTCGCAATTAGAGCATGGAATTTCATATATTATATTGCTGTCAGGCCTGATCCTAATCCAGAAATTATTGTTATAGTTCATATAAGTTTGTTATTTTTCAACAAAAAAACTAAAGCCACGTGACCCCACTTTGGTTTGCACAATAATAAACGATATCAGTACGTTAAAAAATTTAGGAAACAAATTTTACTCACTTATTTGACACGTGGTTAAAGATAGTCTAGTAATATTGTTTTATATCATTAAAATCATATAAAAATTCGGACTCACCAAAAAGAACACCTGATCAAAGTCAAATTTCAAGTTGATACTGTTATAAAATATAACGATTGCATCAATTGTAGCTATACTGTGTACTATTTTTTATGCATAGATCGAACTAGTTTGCTTCTTTCTAAAACAGATAATTTAGTGCTCTAGTTCTTTATGCATGTTAATTTTTCAGGAAGCGAAATGGCCTGAAGTTTGAAGACGTAACTTTGACTGTTGAACTAGTATTGTTTCTTGGCTGATTTGTTGGCTCTGAAAATATGTATGTTCCACATTCTGAGATGTTGATTTCATAACTCTATATTTAAAATTAATTTCTGTAAAACGAACATCTCGAGTAAAATGTGTTTATTATTTTCCTTTTAACTATTCTTTGGCAATAACGCTTTAGTTTGGTAGATATTTTTAAACCGTTTGACAATAGAAAATTGTCCGTAACTCTAAAATAGAAAACTAGAGCAATAAAGGAAAGTCATCTTGGGACAAAATAATAAGCCCACTCTGCCAGCTCAGCTAATAGTAATGCGGACCTTTTGCTATCATTGTAATGCACGTCCGGATATAGAAACCTATGTTGGACGTATGGTAATGGATGTACACGAATACATTTATTGTAGTTTGATTTATAGGTCATGCATGCATTCCGTTTATTCGGTTCAACAAGTTACTTGGATTTGTATTGGTTAGGTTTCGTTACAGTCATTTGCCAATAGTTGCCACTTTGATCGAAGCATTATAACGACGACAAGAAACGTTGTGTGTTCCGCTTTTATCCGTTAATTTGGAGGCAAATGTTGACAAAATAGTGTGAAATATTACTATTCACAAAACTTCTGGATTCCTCCAGCGTTGGTTGGCCCATCATCCTGTTGACTTCTTCAGAGCTTAACTCAAGCTGCAACACTAACATCCGGAAGTTTTGTAAGTAGTATTACAGTAGCCTGTGGAAGATTTTGCTAATAATCAATCTCAACGTATAGACCTGGACGATTTCGGCAAGAATGTTCTACAGCAGTCCATATATTTTGCATTTTCCATGCACTTTGCCACCCGCCTAGGGGGCACCCACATAAATATTGGAAATCATTACGCAGCGGCATTTAAACATGCTGCTAAGATTTGCAAGATTTGTGTGTTATGTAACACAACAAAATCATTTAATTGAGGCATAGCTAGAACTAGTGTCCTGTGACTACTTAATTATTCTTTGAGGTTACAAAAAATCATTGACCAGTAAAATTGGACCTTTATTTTTTTAGTCAATTTTTTATGTTCCTAGTTCGGAAGACTTAGGAACATTTTCTACTGATTTTTCTTTCCGGATATCGCTTCGACTCTAAATATGGTTGAATTTATTTTAATAAGTTGTTTTTTTATTGTCGGAATCATACATCAATTGATTTCGTTGAACATAGGCAATGCTCAACAGGACCAAAGTTGTCGAAGCCAGTGGCGTATTTGGAAATTATATATTTCAATATTTTCGTGTTTTGCTTTGTTCTCGCAAGAAAAAATAATCAATGAATGATTAGAAACGAAATTAAAGTAATTATTATAAGATAACAGATCTACATAAGAAACAGGTAAATGTTGTAATGCATCGTTATAGGAATTATATTTTCCTATTACATATCGAAAGCATATTTAATACAATTTAGGTGAAAATAAGTAAATGTAAATTGTTGCAAGCATGCTCCATGAGTTAGAAAACATCCATCAACCAGAAGCGTTGAATTAACAAATAGATTTATTTTTACTGTGGTCCATTAATTGTCTACATCTGGTAGTGCTTCAAACCAGTTTTGACTGACTAAAATAATACGCACAAAGGGATAGAGAAAACATAGAGAAGAACAAAAATACATCGCGATTGTAGAGACGTTGAAAATCAGTGTTATTACAGTAACGGTCAAATAATAGAAAATGATATTTTAGGATAATTTTCATTACTGCTACAAAGGAATTAGCTACATTTCCACTATATCATTATTGTTATAATTAAGGTGTGTTATTTCATTTGAAAATAAAATTAAGTGATAAAAATATAATTTTATCCTCTAATTTATTAAACAAAAATTTCATTTGTAAGCTGCAAACGAATTGGAAAAGTTGTTATGTAATAATTCTTAGGTTTTTGTTTGGGTGGAATAACTTATATTTAGTTGGATATCCGTTTTCCTCAATTACACTCCTATGTACGCAATTTCTAAAACGTCTCAAAGTTTCTAGTGAAATAATGCTACAAGCTTATAATCTCGAATAATCAAGATTTTCAATTATTTTTGAATATATTCCTTTTAAGTATCACTAAAAAAATTGTATTGGATTGAGCTCTGGATTTCTACAGCTAGCTAGGCATGCAGTATCTCTCAGAGCAGAATGCTATGGATCCGATCACAGAATTTTCACAATATTGATAAATTTTACCCCGCATATGGTTGACGATTTCCAATATGTTAATATATTCACACTGAACCATGTTTTTATAATATAACGAGGGTCAAATTCTTCATTTTTCATTTTCATTCAAGTTCTCTTGGATTTTATACGAAAACGCGAACAATTTGACGAGAAATATTTTAAAATTAAGGGATTAAGGAAGTATTGCCACCGATGTTAATAATGATCTGTATGTTGTTTTTGTTGCCACTTGTCTTTTCTTTTACTGAATAAATGGTGTGCAAAACGTTTCGTAAACGCCATTTTCATCCGGAGTTTATTTCAAAACTGGTGGGGAAAATTTTTACTAAATGTCTGAAGTTACGTGACAAATACCTATAAAAACATCATGTTCAAAATCTTCCAAAAACATCTGACTAAAATATTAAATATAAAACTTGGGTATTTTAGAGTAAGAAGTAGAAAAAGGGCATTTCATATAAGAAGAAAAGTATTTAACAAAATATGTATAAAGCCTAGTATTTTGAAAATCGTCTTTTTCACTCTACGAATGAGGTTCGAAAGTACACCGCATATTGTCAAATGTTCCGAACGGCTGCTGATTTGTCATAAATGATTGATATAAAATCAAGATTGTAAAATTTTATTTGCGGCGGTCGCGCACGCATAAGCCAACGCGCCTCAATTAATTTCGTGTTTTTATCACCGACTACGTACGCATTTGACATGTGGGTGAATAAATGCTGAGTGGTGATTTATAAATCGGTTCATTAATAAAACCAATCGATTGCGTATGCACGCCATATAGTCGGTGAGAAATTGCAGGAATTTCCCGTCAAAGATATACCGAGCGGGACAAAATAATTTACCGAAAACTTAGGTTTTTTTGATCTTTTATTTGAGTTGACACTGCGAGTGTGATGGCACTACTGTTAAAGAAATAGGATATGCCAAAATTAAAGACGTCTTCTCATAATCTACATTGACATTCGGTGTAGTATAGCTTTGATAGCGATCTTCAAGAGCTTTGTTGTGTACACTGATTCCTTGCTTTTGCATCTGTCAACACCGTTAGTAATCATGTTCCTAAACGTACACCGTGTGTCAAATAAAACGATCCACTATACGATCTGGAAACCTATAGAAGATACGAAAAAAAGTTTCGTACAAAAGTTTCTTGAACTCTCCTGAAGATTTAAAAAATGTTGATACAGCATGTCCCAGAAGTGTCCCCCCGACATTATTTTAAACGGAACACCTTGTATATTTCGACATTTTTTGAATCCTTGGTTAAAATAAAAGTCACCTTCTTAAGAAATTCCTATTCAAATTTTGCATAGTTTAGGCAGAACTTGAGATTATGTGTGTTTTTTTTTCATATTTTGACTGCGCCATATAAAATTGTGTTGTGGCGCTACTGATCCAGGTATTGCAACGAAAATTGAACCACAGACTAAGGAGACACTACTCAATCAGTTTGACAGATGCGCTTCAGCTTATATAGGGTGTCCCAAATAGTTATTAGAGTTTTGGAACACAGTATATTTTCATTCAGATATCAATTCTAGGACAAAAAAATATGATAAGTTGGTAATTTATCTTATATTTAAGTTTTACTTACTTTTTGAGGTTTGAGATAACACCCGTATAAATTCTTGTTGAATTTAAAGTTGCCTACATTAGGTCACTTGTTGCCAATATTAGTCATTTTTAAAGATATAATAATTCAGATATACGAATAAAACCTATTGCTAACAATACAGGGTTTTTTAACACTTTAACAGATTTAATAATACTTCAGAATACATATTTAAAGAAACATTAAATAGTTAATTATCTAGCTTGATTGAAAATACCTAATAACAAAAATAAATATTTAAAGTTTATAGGCTAACCAAACAATTTAGTAAATTTGAATAAATAAATCCTTAAAACAAAAAGTTAACTAAAAAGAGTTCGTTAATTCGGTTTAGTTAAACGTGTTCCTCTCAGCATCTGGCATTAAAAGAACACAGAAATATCAAAATATTTAAAAATGTAGTTGGCTACGACATCACAATCTTTTTTTTTGACGCATTAAGGTATAAACAAACTTTGACATTTCTGTTTGTTTTATTTTTGTTCACAGTTGTCAAGTTTTTTGTTAGTATATACTTTATTTTTATTTTATGTAAGTTATAGTTTTTTGGTTACAATGCCGCAATAACTGCTAAAATGTTGTAAATGCTGCCTGACCAATAGCAAAAGTGCAGCCTTACCATTAAGGGAGTATCAGAGAAAGTTTCCGTGGGTTAAAATACTAACCAAAACAATATTTAATCCATTTATCCATCACCTGTGTTCTAAAATATAGAAAAAGGGAGAAACCGAGCACTCTTTTATCACAAAACCTGAGTTGAACGTAATATTATACTTCACTGAATATCCCAAAAATTCTTTGCGAAATATTTCAGCTGTATGACGTATTTTAAAATGCAACAAAATAAACCCTTATAAATTTCTACCAATTCAATTTTTGTTTCACCATGATTTTGATGCCAAACGAAACTTCTGCATGGTCATGATGGACGAACATTTTGAGAGGGACATTTTTAACAAAACATTATGCACCGATGAGGCGATTTTTACGACGTTTGGCGTGCACAATAAAAAATTGCCACTATTATTCAACAGAGAATGATTTTTTCATTTAAAAGAATTAACCAGGACCATCGGAGTGTTAAACACAGAATTGTTGGCCCCATTTTTTTAAAGCTATTTAAACGGACAAAAGTTTTTAATTTTGCCAGAAGTAAACAACCTGCCCGACAACTTGCGGGAGAACATTATATTTAAGCAAGATAGCGCGCCTTATCATTGTCGTCATCAAGTTATAAATTTTTTAAGAGTAAATTTCCAAAATATAATTGGTAAAAATGGTGACATCGCGTGGCCACCGCGAAGTCCTGATACTACACCCATGGACTTTTTTTGTGGGGCACTTTAAAGGATCGTGTGTGTAAATCGCGAAATAACTATACAGTTGATGATGACCTTAAGGAAAAAATTAGGCAAGTGATTCTTACATTAAATAATAGTGATGTGGTTAAAAATGTGGTCTTCATCATTATGAAGCCCTATACAATCTCTACAGAGGATGCACAATATAATGAAAATTTATTACAGTATCCCATATTTAAGTTCTTTTTACTTATTTGATTCTTTTTTTTTGTTTTATAGGTCTGTTTATTCAAATTTGTTACGTTGTTTAGTTTGCCTTTAAACTTTATTTATTTATTTTTTTTATTAGGTATTTTCAATCAAGCTAGATAAATTAACTATCTAAGTCGAGTTTTTTCAAAATTTCCACGTATTAATGGACACCCTGTTTTGTTGGCAATAGGTTTTATTCGTAAATCTTCAGTATTATATCTTTAAGGGAAGTGGTATCACGTCTTTGCTATTTAAAAAATACTTAATATTGCCAACAAGTGACCTAATGTGGGTAGCTTTAAATTCAACAAGAAATTAAGAACTAACACCTATGCAACTAGCATACCAGTATATATTCAAAATTTAAAGTACATATAATGCATACGACATAAATTGAATAAAATTAAAAATCTTAATTATTCAGTTCAATCGCATAGTAAATTCATTCATAATTTGCAACTAGTACAATCTGGTTTTTCCTCTTCAAAATAAGCTGATAACAAGTTTTAATCACGCTGTGTTTTGTATTTCGATTACTTATATTGTGTCTGTCAGATATCCGTAGAGTAATTATTTCATGAGAATCGCGACAATTAGTTGTTACAATTCAGGAAAAGCAACAATGTTGTCATATAGGACAGCCATAATACGAGTATAATTTAATAACTCGAATAAGGAGTTAGAATCTGCTTTTCTACAAAGAATGTCACAATAAACGGACTGTTTTTCAACTCACCTATTTATATTTCATTGAATAAAATGCCAATCCAAAGTGAATTATAAAAAACACACGTATTTCATAATATCGTGCCTGGATCATTAATGAAATTAAATGATTGCATACGAATTTCGGATATCTTATGCAGATTTGTTTTGTCAAATGGTTATAGAACCAACAATTTGTATAAAAATTCATTATGCTGCCTTCAGCAACTCTTCATTAAACTGAATTAAATTCCCAAATTTACCGAGAAAAAAATAGAATTTAGACTTTTCCCAGGAAAATTATATTGTACGGGACTCATACGATTTTCAACTAGGAAATCGCCGCTTATGATAAATGTTGCCATTACGAAGACGAAAACGTATGATTGCCTTTTGATATCCGGGACATTAATCTTACGTGGCAAATGGTGTTCTAATGGTTCAAATGATGTCAGGCATGTGCACGTCCAAAAAAATTCGCAAATGAAAAATTCTATTGCTAATTATTATGCATACGATTCACACCTCCGTATTCATGAGACATTAAAAGTGCGTTTTATTTAATAAACACGCCTTTGACATTTGACATAAAAATACAATAATTATAGCTGTGTGGTCTTTGTTCTAGTCCGCCCGAGAACGCAGCGAGCAGCGGCGTACTCGTCAGAGTCATGAATATATTGTTCAGTATGAATTCTGCATTAAAAAATAAAAACCAAAGTCCGCCATTTGCTTCATCATTTAAGTGGTTTTATTTGTATTTTGTTAAAACGAAAGCGCGATTATAAAAATCCATGCAGTCGAATAACGTACGTTGTATGATCTGTTCATAGATATAAAAAAGTGACCAATTGCTTTTGAATGGTCATTAACATACAATGCAACAAGATTATTACCTAAAGTTTAGAAATTTAAATTCAGGTAAAATTGTGGACCCTAATAGAAAATAATTTTATACCTACCTGTGTTTCATATTCTTTGGTTTGGTATACTACTTAGTTTGAGTTTATTAGTAATCATTCTTATTTCATGTGTGATACAACGTGTGTTGAATCGTGTGCGAATTATGCAAAATATGTGCGAATCTAGTGTATCTCAGGAGATGCTCCCGCCCAAATGTAGAAAACACTATTCTATTGAGAGTAAGGAAGTTATAAGCAATATTTATTTGACTCTCATTTCAGCGAGGAAAAAAAGAAGCGATGCTGACATTTTCTCGAATGTAGATGAAAGTGATCTAGATATAATACGGCGTAAAATTTACCAGTTATACGAGGAACAAAGCGTGCCTACATTAGATATCTTAATTAGGAGGCTTGAAAAAGATGAAACCGGTGTTAAATGTGGCAGAACTACCTCATGGACGTGTATAGTGGATTTACAGAGAACAACAAAGGCCAATTATTTACTTGGATGAAACCTGGTTCGACTCTTATGATACCCCGAATATGGGTTGGGTTGGCTCAACTGATAAGTATAAAACAAACGCGCCAAAAGAGGTAAAAGAATAACTATTTTGCATGCTGCCTCTAAAGATGGTTGGATTCCATATGGACTTTCTCTCTCTGCGAAAAATATTAAAGATTCTTCTCTGGATTACCATGAAGACGCCACCGCTGATTTATTTTAAAGTTGATTTAAAAGCAAACAAGTTTCAAACATTCCTATTAATAGCGTCATTGTAATGGACAATGCAAGTTATCACAGTAGACAGTTGACTAAAACCCCTTCTCCATGTGACATAAAAGCAACAATCCAAAACTACATGTATAATAACGACATTTATTTTCACGAAGATTATACCAAAAAGCAATTAATTGAGGTTCTACAAAGCTTGAACCTACAAAAGGAATACGTCTGTGATAATTATGCAAAAAATCTAGGGCATACAGTTTTAAGGCTTCCACTTTACCACTGTATATTTAATCTCATTGAACATGTTTGGCACCAACAGAAATCTGAAATTCGTCGTAACAATGTTTTTCCCCGTGTTAACTCCAATATCTTCAAACTTATAGAAACCGTTTTTAACATCCCTCCACAAAGTTGGTCAAATTCTGTTAAACATATAGAAAAAGCAGAACAATCGTATATCCATTCTGCAAATAATATAGAACAAATGATAATTAGAACAGGTAATGATAGCGTTAGTGACACTGATATATTATGTGAATAATTTTAAGTAATTTAAGTAGGTTATGAAAATAATTTGTAGTTTTATTTTAGATTTAAACATAAATACATAAATAAATAAATATTGTTTAGTATCTTTCATAACAAAAACCCTAAATAATTAAATTTTAAGCAAAGTACGGACCTGTTCGGCCATATTTCATTCTTATAGCTTGCCCGGGTCTTTCCTTAATTCATATCAGTTAGTCACTTTCTTATATCTATGAACAGACTTTACCTAGAAATTCATGATCAACATTCCATATTGATTGACGTAGATTCAAAAATCAAGTGACAAACATCGATTTGTTGATTAAAGAAAAGCGCGTTCTGTTTAAATTCGATCAAATTTAACGCGACTAGATCAAAATCAACCTATTCGTTTTTGACATAAACGGCCAAATAGAGATCAGCTTTCCGCATAAGGTAATGGAAAAGTAAACAGTTCATCGAGACTAGTTTGATGAGCTCCACAAATAATATTGACATAGATGGTAAAGAGTACGTAATTTCACGCGAAAAATTTATGAACAGAAATGTATGAAATTGCTAATATAAGTGTAATGGGCAAAATATGTAATTAAAGTGAAAATCGCAAATAACAAATATTAATCCGGTTACCAGTTTATTACTTTTTAACTTGATGGATGATTGTTGTTTACAATAATGGTGGTTAGTGGTTATGGCTAATTCAACCATTCTTACCTAATAACGACTGTAAGCAATCAGTATTCTGTTCCTCCAGTTTTAACCACATAAAATGTCAAATTGATATTCTATTGTTAAATCATATTATTAACTAGCAACCACATTTTAATAGTAAATACGCAACGGAAAGAGAGATGAAACAATTTTGTCGTCTAGCTAGGATGCTATTATGTTACCCAACCGAAACAGCAGCCGAACGAGACCTCCCAAGGCTTGATGGAGTGTAAGTGTAAGTATTCTGTTAAGGATAAAGCACCATGGGTCTGCTAAACCTTACACGGTGTGATAAAAAACACTCTCCTTCATGTTGACAGTCTGACGCACCAAAAAAGCATCCGCTATGTAAGATAAAAGCTGAAGGCAAGTCAGAAAGAAACTTAAGAACGAAAACAAACTTATACAATAATTGATTATCTAATTAGTGTAAATAAATTACTAATTTATAAAACTGTTATACAACAGATTTTTTACAGCATTGGCAATTTAGCAGCTGGTATTAGATTATTATTATTTAGTTTTCAATGTTTAGGATACAAGATACCAATATCTAATCCATTCATATTAGAAATCAATTTTTCGTTCAAAATTACCCGAAAAGCATCAACAAAGTCAATAATGACTCGTGATAAATATATATAATAACAGTACCGTTTTCGCGTTTCCAAACCGTTGTCAAAGCAATCTTCGCAGATCCTCGGTTAATGTAAATGAATAAAACAGAAATAACTGTGCGTGTGCGTCATGATTCACTCAGAGCACCACGTGACCCGCTCATTTATAATTACATTTTAACATTCAATGCATTCTTTTAAAGGTAAATGCGTTTCCTTTGCGATAGACGTCCGTTGGTTTTCTTATTTCTTGAATGCAAATATGTATATGGCTAAGGCAGTGCGGATCTGGCTTCCGCAGATTTATATAACTTTCTTGACTATCAGGAAATCATCAATTAATAGTTAAATGAAATATTCTGTGATTTAGTAGATTAATAAATGTTAATTCTGTTTAATATTACCTTGCGCGTACATCATTTTATTTTTTAACGATTAAATTATTTTTACTCATTAATAAGCACATTGTGGTCGAAGATAAATATAGTTGTAAGAAGAAAAATGCTATCGACCTAATGATTGAAAATTTGAAATTATAATGTAGATTTTATCAGCGAAAAACAAAAATATATACCTAATATTGAAAATCTCCTCCATATAACAGGTTAAGGACTTCTCCAAGTTTTATAAACGACACTTTAGTTAGGAGTTTGTTTGGGTGTCCGGAGAATTTTATTACTTTGTTGCGTACTTTTGTCGTACAGAATGACGTGTGGCGTTTTGAATCAATTGAAACCATTAGAGCACTGCCCACTCGTAACTAAAGTGCTGGGCACGCAAGAGTGTTTATTAAAGCTGACATTATAAAGTGACACTGCGCAAGGGCATAATTGGGTATTCTAGATCAAGGGGTACAAAACAAAAATTTAAGTCTTATAAGTGATCTTGAATTAACTATATTAACTATATTCCTTAGAAAGTAATATTTCGACAAAGCAAAGAGTAATTTTTAATTTGTTCTTTTTCGTAAATAGGTAGGACAAAAAGAAAAAAATCCATTGTCCGGACCAGAAACATTTAAAAAAGTTGCATCTAGATATAATGTTTCATAACTAACTTAAGTACACGCATATTACTTTCCAACAATAAAGAAACAATCAAATTTTATTTAGACGCAGAAAATATTATAATATATAATGTGATATATAATCAAAATATTAAATATCTCAAAAACGGGAAGAGCCATACATGAAATATGTCTAGAATTGAGGAGCACGAGGTGTTCAAAAGTCACTAATAGATATGGCATTCATACCAATTATATATTATATACCAATTTTCGTATAATACTACGATAAATTTAAGCATTGACTAAATTTTAGTATTTGTAACTTGGAAGACACACATAAGGCGTCATACTACATGGACGGAAATTAAATTTGATGTTTATAAAACAAAAGGTCATGATGTATCAGGCATATTGCTTTATTTAGTCAAGTGACCAATAAATCATGATTTGAGATTTACATTCTACTTGCCAACATAGGTAGAAATGTAATTGTTTAAAGTCAATAACTAATTATCAATTTCTAGGAAAAACTCTCTTGTTTTTTCTCACAACAAAATTTAAGTATTAATACATAAATCGTTTTTCATTTTTCTGCATGAAAAATGAAGTAATCATAATGAGCAGTGTAAACTTGTTGCCGACATCTTGAAGGAAAGAAAATTGGAAATTAACCAGTGTCAATTGCTTAACTTTTAAATTGAATTTTACAAAAAAATGCATTTTTTTGGATTTCCGATTTTTTGCAAATTTTAATTACATGTGAGCATTTTGTTGTAAAAATGACTTATAGAAATCTAATTGAAGCTTAAGAACTTCATTTTAGTGCTGTATTTGGCGAATGTGTGTCTTTTTGATAGAAAGTTAGGAAGAGTAGGAAAAAAACGGGTTTTTTTATATGAGATCTTTGTGTTTCCTTATGTATCTGTTAAAGAATTTTTTACTCCCGTCTGTGAAATACCTAATTGCACACCGATCTAACGTGCGGGAAGCGTCACTTTACCACGTCAGTTTCGTTTCCCACGGATCCGAGCTACTTCGGACATTTCCGGGATTTTACCGCACGGGTTTGAGAGTAATCGGATGTTTTCGGAGATATTTCCCACGCCTTGACTTTTGACGATGATCAATTCTGACGGTCATACCAGTGAATGTATTCGTGTTGTTTGGCAAAAATGTACCCAAAAACTAACGGTCGTAGAAAAAGTATAGTATGCAACACGTTCGGTAAACTTTTTAAATCACTCGTTTATTAAGCATATTCAGCATGCCCAGAAATGATGAGCAAAAATTTTAAGAGCTGAATCTACTAGGACATTTAATAATAAAGTTCATATAGTATTTTTTCGAAAACTCAAATTTCACGTAAAACCCTTAATGCCTTAGCAGTCCTTAAGATCTTCGTTTTTTTCTGTGGTACCGTCAATAATTATTGAGTATAGTGGAGCTGTTTTTGTACCATCTTATAGATGGTACAAAAACAGATAATAAGATAATTTTTTTTTTGGATTTTGAAATAGCAGTTAAAGATTAAGGAAACTAATAATTTTCGTATTTCATTTCGAAACAAGTGTTTTTCCACAACTAATTTCACTGTCAAAATTCACTAATATTTGGTTCATAGCATGCTTGGATAGTTACTAAAACTAACCAATAATTGATCGGTTTATTTTATTGTGTTTTAACAATAGAGTGGTATGTTTTAAAGCTTTTTCAATGGTCTTCTAGTGTTAGCTTTCAAAAATGGCAAAAAAACTATTTAAATAAGTCTAATGACATTTTCACTGAAATGGTGGGCAACCCCTTTGACATTATAGCTTTTGCGTCAAAAAAGAAAAGAAAAAAAATACATTATTCATACGGGTGCAAAATATAAAATTAATGGGCTAACTGGGAAAATAGTTCATTAAAAAAAAATTTCCATGTACTGTAATTATAATAACTGTAGTAATAATATAAAAACTTTAATATTAATTTCTTGAATCCTTTTCATATAAACGCTGTGCTAATGTTTTAGGTGGTCTACTTTTCACCTAAAATGTTCACCGCATTACCATTTTACGATTCATAATATTATCGCTAAGCCCGAAAGAAACTCGCACTATGTCCAATTTGGTGATTTAATCAGTCAAATTGAAGGTTTATGCTGATTTATCTGCGCAAAGTAATTTATATTCGTTACTTATGAGGTTCGCTACACAACCACTCTCTATTAGGCTGACTTCGAGCAATAGTAAGATATGCATCAACCAAAAAAGAAGAAAAATAACAGCCTTGGGTTATAGATATATCTCTTCGTTTATTTTCACCTCATTTGAAGAAATTAATCGCTACCGACGGCCGGGAACTTTCCCGATACGCTTGTCTATAATTGGTTCGGCATTTGCGAAAAGGAACACCGCAAATAAAATGAATTCAGTTGGAACCAAATTACTTAGGCTAGGTTGTGCCGAAACCTGCGCACGCCTTACTAAATTATTTACTTACATAATTAAGACATTTAATCCTACTATTGTGAGATTTAAGCAGTCCCGGCGTCAAAGTTTTTCCAAAAGAGAAATTATGCGGATGCCAAGAACAATCGTCATGTATTGTCACTTCACTAAGCACAATGTATTCTTAGAAGGCACTGTACAATTTGAATAAACAAATCTTTTCCACTGTCAATATTTGCTTTGAACTCGTATAACTTCTGTTGTTTGAGGACTGTTTTATGTTCCTCTTTTCACTAAATAAATTGCTTGGGTAGCTTTTGACGGCATGCGCTCAAATTAATGGCTGGCTTTTGCGTACCGATCGAACACATAAAAAATCCAAGGTAGTCAAAAACCGGGCTTTGCAAAAGTCAACGCAAATGCTATACGGACGCAACTGATAAAGGCATTTAATTTATGAGCCAATCTTAGTAAAGGCTAAGGCCCGGCAAGTTTTTAACTACACAAAAACCGTTTTTATTCAGTTTACGATCTCGAAGATTGCCGGTTGCTGCGGCATAAAAATAAATTCCCCAATGACAAATTTTTATGGTCATTAAACTCTCACGTCACTGAAAACTGAACTCGCGGTGCACACGGCGTGCAGTTCATTGAACATTCCAAGGATGACCAGATCGAAATATACGTGTGCTGCAGGAAAAGAATCGACCTTCCTGAGCCGGATGTCCTTAGTAAACTACACGCTACCTGTTGGTGCAGAGCGCGCAGTCTGACTAAAAACCACCCACCTAGCTTAAGACCCAAAGACCTACATTTGAGGTGCCCCACCATCTCCCACCTGGGTAGCCACGGCGATGGCTTCGGCTTCCCCACTTGTGATGCAGACTCCGTTCTCAGGTGTTAAATTGTTGATATCGCGACGGTTCCTGATCTTCATGTTTATATCCTGAATCGAAGAACGGTACGCTATGTAAAAATGTGTTGAGTTGACTGATATTTCCTGTCTTTATTGAGTACAAGTTATTTGCGAAAAAAAAAACGTATTTTTAGGATCATTGAATTGACATTGAGTCTGCCCGATTTGTCTTCATATTAGTACTCAGGTGATTTCCAAATGATTAAGTAAATTATAATTCGCATACATGATGGCGTTTTTGGCAAACTGCTGTTAAAAACAATTCTCCGCCTTCACAAAAATCATGTCGATTATCCCCCGTATATGTTCCAAATGGCCGCCGTAAACTATGTTGATGGTATTCAGCAGGCTTATAAGGCACATTAATATAAATTACTAACCAAAAATAAGGATTTATTTTTAATATATTAAAGAATGTATGCAAGTAGTAGACCAAATGACACGATCTACTCTAGTATGACAAAAAAGTGTGCTACCATACATACTCTAAAGAAATATTGAAATATTTAAAAAGATAATAAAGATAAGAATTTATCTAAAGTTTCAAATGAGAGAAACTTCAGTAGACTTCAATGAGCACGTAGACCAGTAACTTCGTACCATCTACATCAAAAGGAGCATATTTCAATATACAGGGTGTCCGGAAATAATTAGTATAAAATGCAAGTGCTGATTTTACTTGGGAAATTAATATAGCATTTTTTCAAAATCCTAAAATAAACGAAATAAAAGGGTGGCAAATTTTTCTTTTTAATGAATATTCCTTAATAACTTTTTTATAGATTGCCGATTAAATTTATCACACTTACTAATAATTATCCACGCAAATGTCCTCATATGTTTACATTTCTTTACAAATTCGTGTCTAAAATTCCCGTTTTTGATAGGTAGACGAGGATATGTTCTTTAATCCTCTAAATATTCTATGAGATTTTAGTTACTGACTAATAGATGGTACCCCTTCTGCGGTTAAACTGACTATTTTAACGATTTGCCGACGATCAGGTGCGACTCTAAAACATTGTAGGTTGGCATCTCACCCAATTGCGTTGGTCTTTCCATTTATCGGGAAAATTTTCGTTTTTGTAGGCATGTTTGTGGTTGAGGCCATTTATTGTTATATTGACATATTTTGTCTTTTTTTGTAGTAGTAAAAATATTTTCGTCTTCCGGGCTCACGATAGAAAATAAAGTTTTCCAACTATGAGACTTTTTTGTCGACGGACAACTCACCTAATCCTACAGAAAGCGGCCAACACCGTCGGTTGCTCTGCAATATGAACTATCTATCTATATCTTAAGTAGAATCACCACTTAAATTTTTGCTCATCATTTCCGGATCTAGGGTATAGGAAGCGCGATGACTTAAGACCTAAAGACAAGTAAACATTGTTTACATTCTAGAATGTTAAACCGTAAGGGGTTTTCCAGATCGGATTTTTATTGGGCTGTGTTAACAATTAATTATCTTGTCTCTCCTTTTTTTTCAATGCTGTCGGCAATTTAACAATTAAACTTAGCTTTTATGTATATACAATTAATAATATAGTTAAATAAATAATTAATAATATAGTGTATTCGTGTATAGTGGTTCGAGTATGAGCCCATTTTTTTTCTACAAAATTTTGGGATCTTAGGAATAAATATCCACTAAATGATACACTTCAAGCTCAACGGTATATTAAAGATACGTTATGAAGAAAGTTAAATTTAGGTGCGATTTATGTAAAAAAATCAACAAAGCAACTTCTGGATCAAACTGTATGAAATCTGGGCTCCCTAATAAAATAATTGGATAGTAACTAACAAATTGAAATAACTCATGTCTTTAAACCAAAAACTTAAAATTAATAAAACTAAACTAACTCGCTTTATGAGGCGAAGAGGTGATCACTTGAGGTTTAGTTAATTGTCTTCCCCGAGTAGGATTTGTTTGGGGCAGGTGAGACAAATTTAACTGTCTTTCCTGGAACAGATGGTTCTGAGGTACCATACGTTCGGCTGTAACAGGCTGCGCTTGGGGCATAATGTTGCTGTTCTCTCAGCCAGAATTTGTTCATATATAAAATCGAAGAAAATGTGACGATTGAAATGGTAAATTCCCATCGGCTTAAAACCACCAGCAGCTATTTCGGCACACAATCATTTGAAAAATTTTTCACCTAAAAGTTCTGCCAAGTCAAAATGTGTGAGGGGACGTTGGTCAACACGATCCCAATTTCTATTTTCCTCACTGTTATACTCCTTGAAACTTAGTTAGAAGAAGTTTTTATTTTGTAATATAGTGTCTATTATAACATACTACCACACCAACTATCCACATTTAAACATAAACGATTATAAAAATCGCAAAAACACTTACCGTAAAACAATTATGTAAATACGCAAATATCCATCTGTTTCTATACATCAGACTA
Source organism: Cylas formicarius (assembly GCF_029955315.1). NCBI lineage: Eukaryota > Metazoa > Arthropoda > Insecta > Coleoptera > Brentidae > Cylas > Cylas formicarius. The sequence continues at coordinate 18,599,982 of NW_026844264.1, read as the reverse complement.
CCCGCAAAAACGGAAATGTCTGGGACTGGGACTGATAGGAGAGTTAAGGATGGAATTCATAGATGTCGGAAAGTGCTCTTGTGGAAATATATTGGGGCTCATGTTAAGTGCAAGGCTCATATTCGGACCACTTTCTCTAATAATACAGGCATACAATACATTAAATAGTATTTTAATAATACAGGCGTACACTATATTAAATAATATTTTTTACGAATTAAAAAATTATCAAAGACTATCATAGACCAGGGCTTCTTGAACTTTTTTATATAGCGACCCCCTTCAAGCTTAGGAAATTTTAAACGACCCCCTCCTCCATATAATGAAATATATATTAACCGTAGATGTAGATGTAATATCGCACTATTTTACAATGTAAATAAAATAAGGATTAAAGAATACGTACCCATTCATTTCACATATATATAATTGGAAACGTTGACGGGATATCGGTCGTAATAAAACACAATAAATAGAATGACATAAAACTATATATATATATATATATATATATATATATATATATATATATATATATATATATATATATATATATATATATATATATATATATATATATATATATATATATATATATATATATATATATATATATATATATATATATATATATATATATATATATATATATATATATATATATATATATATATATATATATATATATATATATATATATTTATTCAATAGAAAAAATAAACTTTTGTAACAATTTTTTTAATAAAAACATATTATTAACATCAAACAATATTAACATGACGGATGTGATTGTTTATTTTTACACAAATAATTAAATCTAGGCTCAATTTGAGTTAGTGCAGATCGTAATAAATTTTCAACGTTTATTAAAGTTGAACGGTATTTTGATTTTATGTAAATTAATGTGGAAAAGGCTGATTCACATAAATATGTTGTACAAAATGGCAGTAATTTGTTCATTGCCATTTCCGATAGTAGGGATATTCTGATTTGATTTCTATCCAAAATTCATGCACAGGCACTTGAGAAAATCTTAGTCGCAAGGTAGTATCACTTGTTAATTCGGAAAATTCTTCTTGTGCTTTTAAGTTTAAAAAATTAATTTCTTTCATTTCAATTGAAAATGGATTGCAAACCCATTGTGTATCGATATCATTGGGAAAATACCTATGCATGTAAACTTCCATATCCTTCAAATGATTAACTATAATTTTAGTTATAGGAGCATCTTTTTTTGAAATATTGTTACTATTTATATACTCGTCAGTAAATGGAAACATTTCGAGCGATCCACTTTCCACTGTGTTCTTCCATATAAGAATTTTTTTAACAAAGGCCTCCAGTTTATTTTTTAACATAAACATATTAACGCAGACTCCCTGCATTGATAAATTCATATCATTGATTTTATCAAAAATATCTGCCAAATAGCATAGCTTGAGAAGCCATAAATTATCGTGAACATAATCGGCCAAATTAGAATTTTGCTCTGCTAGAAATATAAGAACTTCATCTTTTAAAGTTAATAATCCTTTCAAACTTCGACCTCTTGATAGCCACCTAACTTCAGCATGTAGCAATAAACTTGTATAATATGCTACTTCCATTTTTTCATTTATAGGCCCTACATAACAGTTTTGCATTTCCACTTTTTTCAAAAAATAGTTATAATGAAACTACAATAGTATTTTGTATGATTTTTATTTGCATTTATATTTGTACGTAGTGTGTATACTAATTTTCAATTTTTTTTTATAATGATTGAAAAGTATCAGATTTTGCGACCCCCTTTCAGTAGTCTCGCGTAGACCCACAGTTTAAGAAGCCCTGTATAGACTAATATCCACTGAAAAGTGCACTAGAAATTTAATGAAACTCTAATATACAACCCTACTTAAGATACAACTGGTTCTAGTAAACTTAACAAACATTATTGTCGAAAATGTTATGTAAAGTTTGTCCATTTGGACATGTCTACTAATATTAACGAAGGCTTCTTTGTTTTTTGTCACCTATGATACGAATATCTTGTTGGAACAATCATATTTATGAATTAAATTATTTTTTAAAAAGGCCGAAGAAAATTCTAACAATGCAACGATTTCTTAAAAAAATGCATTTCAATCACTGGAATATACGACCGGCGGTGGAGACTTCAACGTCGGATTAAGCGCGAAACCCACTCGCTCAGATTTCACAAATTTTGTGAACGATAAACCTCGGGCTCATATTATCTATATGTTCCGCAGCCGCCGCTTGAAAAGTTCCGTACCAATCGCTTCGTTGAGGCAGTTCTCGGAAAGCCCGTAATTGTAATTGTAATAATTAATTTTTACTTTAAAATGCAAAACAAATGCAACAGAAACCGACAAGCATATTATAAGCTATACGAAGTCAAACAAATATTGCGGAAACCGAACGTTTAGAATAATGTTTCAGCCGCCTACAGAGCCACGCCCTAAGTAATAACAAATGGTTATTCAATTTTTTTAACAATCCCACAGTCTCAATGATCTATTATTTATTACTAGGGTGCCAGAGGACATTTTTACGTTAAATCTAATTGATCCGCTTCAATTAGCTTTTAAAAAACTAACCCTAAAAAACAGCTCCGCGTGGCGCAATTGTAACGATCGACACATAAAAACAAATAATAATTTTATTGTGTTGCCATTTTTGCGGTTCAATACTTCATAGTTATTAATTGCCAGAGATTAATTTATTATACGAATTATACAGCATCAACCTTCATTCAGAAAACTCTTTGATGTGATTGCATAAACTCGCCGCTGGTATACAAAAAAATTGTATTTTTCCCGGAATGCGATTTCAACTTGCTGGCATAATATATTTTGTTACACAAAACCAATCGTTGATGCTTTTGCCCCATGATCAATTCTTTTCCTAAAAATGAAACGAATATAAATAACCCCTAATAAGTTGGAAAAAGTAATTGATTATTTCACAATCGTAAACTTCAATTTTATTAAAGTGAAAATCTTAAACTAGTTACACAACCGATAATTTTAAATTTAATTTCATAAATTAAATAAAGCTAAAATTAAAATTTAAGTAAAATTTAATTAATTTAAATTCGAAATACGTTCTTTTCAACATTTACAATAAATTGTTGGAAAAGAAGGAGGGAAATCAAATAGAAAAAATAAAACTGGCGAAAGGGAGGGAAAATAGAAAAGTCGTGAACTGTTTTTGACTTAAAAAGAGACCTAAAAGGTTTCATTGACCATGTATTTTCAAGTTTCCTTTTTTAAAACAATTTATTAAAAATTAAATTAAAAATCGTACCAAGTAACAAACAAAAACTACAAATGGTCTTTGGCGATTCAACGTTCCTTTTAAGAGTTTCACCAATTTGTCGTCTACTCTCTTCATTTTTGAGCGTCATCCTTTGTAGAACTAGCAAATCCTTTCTGGCAATGCGCTTTTATTCTTATTATTAGTATTAAACGGACTATTATCGGTCATGAATTTATCTCGAAATTTTCGACGTTTCAATTATGAATTCAAAGCCATCGGCGTACAGTAAACTTATCTAATACTTATATCTAATTGTACCGGACTATTTAGTAAACCTATACTTATAGCTGCTGAGTGGTAGCGGCATTTCTTCTAAACGTACCTGCAGTTAAACAGAAAAAAAAGTCATAAAACTATAATGTTTTTTTATTTATTTAAAATGCAGAACGTTAATATCAGTGTTTTTTTTTAATCTGCTATAAATTTCCACTTCATTATTACCACCGTCGTATTATAGAGCGGTAATTTGTTTTCTAGATACTTGTACTTCAAAGCGTTGGAGATTGGTAATGCATTTGTTTTTTTATATACAACAGTCTTGTTCTGACGTAGTGCTGGAAACCAAAATGACATTTTTTATGATCAATCACTTGAAAATGTATTTTTTGCTACGGCTTAAAAATCTTCAATGTTGCATTGATTAAGTAAAAGGACCATAAAAACAATTAAAGTACTTTTTTCTACTCCCATCATGCCTAAGTACAAACCGATCTAGCGTGCGGGAAGAATCACTTTACCACGTCAGTTTCGTTTGCCACGGATTCGAGCCACTTCGAACATTTCCGAGATTTTAGCTCATGGGTTTGGGAGTAATCGGATGTTTTCGGAGATATTTCCCACGCTTTGAATTTTGGCGTTTGTCAATTCTGATGGTCATGTCCGTTAATGTATTCGCGTTGTTTTGCCAAAATGTATTATGCAACACATTCGGTAAACTTTTTAAGTCACCCGTTTATTAAACGCTCGCTCCGCTCGTGTCAAACAAACTCGTGAATCAAATGCCGTTTACCGCACTTATTGCATAAAATACTATTTTCCGAGTATTTTGCGGATATCGGCTAAAAAAGGCTTTAGTATAGACAGGTATTACACAGGTTATTATATTATTGTATTTTATTACGACCACCTACATTACATTCTATCCAAAATGCTAAAACTATTAATGTTATATTAAAATAAAAAAAAAAACAATAATTCATTGCTCAAAATATAAATATAAAAAACATATTTAAAGTTGTCAATATGAGTTAGCGAAGTAAAAATACAATGTATAAAACAAACAGTTTCCACACACACAATTTAAAATTTAGAAGTCATGTAGCATTCAAAGTTGCATTCAAAAATGTATTTAGAGTTATAATGCTAAAATTTATTTAATAATTTTTTTTAATTCAATCGGGGGACAGTTATTTTTGAGAGTGACTGCTATTTTATTATACAATTTAATACCAATGAAGTCAATGGAAGATTGAATTTTGTTTACAAGATGATAGCGAACACACGGATCCTTTTTGTGTCTTGTATCTTACATGTGAAGGTCGGAATTCATTACTTTTTTATTTTCAGGCCCACACATTTTGCACTGATAGATAAAAATCCCTTTATTTTAACATTGCAGTTTTTGGATTCCCTCATTAAAATAAGCGTTTCATTATTTTTAATTTTCTTGTTGAAAATAGTATACAAGATTGTCCTTTATATCCCACTTAAATGTAGGGCGTACAGGGTAACGGTATAGGTAGTAAAGGGTAAAATTAAATCTAATCTAATAAGGACTTCAAGTAGCTATAAACACTGTAAGATTAACAAAAGAATTCAACGAACAAATCCGGGATCATTTGTCATCACAATCTAAATGCTTAACATTTTATGCAACAAATAAAGTTTCTCTTCAAAATATGAAATGGAAAATCTAATGGTGCATTATGAAAATAGCAAATTGATAGCAGAAGCGAGAACATCACTCCCCAGATATTTTCATACGTCATAGTCAAAACACAAAAAGTTGAGAATTTTTGAAATATTGAACGAAAATACGACAACACCCAAAACTCAAAGATAGTTCGCTGTCTTTGATCTGTAATTTGTTATATAAAGAACAATATTTGTATTTCATTGCAAATTTCATAGAGGAAGACGAAAATTGCCATAATGATATTTGAAACTTATCATGAAAGATAACAACCGACATCAATCAAAATTTTAATGAACCGAAACAGCCAGGAAGCACTACGTTTGATTAAAAAATCTGTTCAAATAAGGAATCACTCGTCTGATTGTTCATGTGTGTTTCGTTTAAATTTAATATGGATTTTAAATTTTGATTAAAAAAATGTTTAGTTTATTTATTTTCTGCAATATCGGTGCTACTGCATTCAATACGAACAATGTACTAACAAAGCTCTATTTAAAAATTGAGATCTCCTTTATCTTTACCTGGTATACAATAAATTTTTATGCTAGTTCGTATTCTGACACTGCAGAAAGGATTGTTCCCTTTTTTTCACACTGAGACAGATCGAAACTATCTTTCCCGAGATCCTTTTAATCTCTATGTCTTCTGTATATGTTGCAATTCCGTCACACATCAAAACGGTTGGTTGGTATTATGATAACATTAATCATACATTTTGAAACATTTAAATCGCTTCGGTGTTGACAACGTAATTGCGGAGTAATTATTATTAAAGAATATAATTTCGTTTGACAGTTAATTTGTTCATGCTATCGCATTATTCAATCATATAAGCGCTGGGCACATGTGGTGTACCTGCCCGAAAAAATAGGTCCTATTTGTATTCGGCGATTATGTAAATGTTCAATTAATTGAAATTCAAAATGTCTGAGTGGGTGGAAGTTGTAAACGTGTTGAGTAGACGTCAACACGACATTTGGATCAAACTCTTGATACACAGAAACACATTATTGCCAAAGAAAAAGTGGGCTTAAAATTTGTAACAAAATCTTGCCGACTTAAGCCGCCGTTGGCTACTTTCGAGTATCAATGTTTGCTTTCAAAAATTGGTAGATCTCTAATATTTAAAAAAATCTTTCAAGTGCGTACCGTGCGAACAAAAATTTTTAATGAATATTTTAATAATTTTTGTTTTAAAGGTATAATTATAGAATAAATAAATATAAAAATTGACTACATCTATTTGAAAGTGTTTCGAAGCTTTTCCTGACCTATATAAAGAGAGAATTAATTACTTGTAGAAAAGACGAAAACTTATGAGATAAATGAACAAGCACTAAATGGATACCTGATACTATATCTGTGTGAAAGACGTCAAACGGTAGGCGTCAGACAAAATGGCCAACATTGTAATGAGTATCGAATAGCGCATCATCTACCTCGGAGCGTCATATTTATAAATAACCACTGGCTGCTGGTGTTATTACAAGAGAAAATGCATTATCATGCAAATAACACAAATTTATTAATAGAAAGCGAAATTTTTCTAACACGTTTTTCAGAAAACAAATTATTAGGAAACCCATAAAAAAATTTGGGTTTCCGGTAATCATGTTCCATTGCACGCATAACATTTATATCATTTAGCTTTAGTATAGTGTGGAGGGTATACAAATTATATATATATATATATATATATATATATATATATATATATATATATATATATATATATATATATATATATATATATATATATATATATATATATATATATATATATATATATATATATATATATATATATATATATATATATATATATATATATATATACATTTTTTTTTCCACGTATTGATTCACGGATGGAAAAATGTGATGACACTATATTCCGGGATATCATCCGTTCGCTTGAGTGATATTTTGGCGATTCCAGTCGGAGTTCAACAAGCGAACGGATGAAATCCCGGAATATAGTGTCATCATATATATATATATATATATATATATATATATATATATATATATATATATATATATATATATATATATATATATATATATATATATATATATGTATATATATATATATATATATATATATATATATATATATATATATATATATATATATATATATATATATATATATATATATATATATATATATATATATATATATATATATATATATATGATGACACTATATTCCGGGATTTCATTTCATCTGTTATGTTTGCATTTTAACATGATGAGTTGACACGTTATCGCGGTATTTAGCCGAAGATTTTTAACGAACTTGGTATGTATGCTCAAAATATTTTTATGTCTGAAAAAGTATAGACAAAATATAGATAAAAACTGTATTTTTGCTTATACTTTATTTTTGTAGATTTTCTAAGAACGCTCGAGGGTGCGGGATAGGGTTTGGATTTGGAAAAAATAAATTGTACTAAAAGATACAATTGAGAACACCATTGCGACAACCTTACTGCGATAGTAAATGAGACAACCTGCAGACTTGAAGTGAAGACACAGCGAGTTTAATGAGTGCTACTGAAATATAAGGGGTAATATATAATATACAGATAAAATACAATAGATGCTGCAATTCTAGTTTATGTGCATTTAGCTTTAAAAGAGATTTAAAATGATATGAATAATCATTTATTTAAAATTTCAATAATGTTTTTCAAATCATTGTTTAATAGTTAGTGTGAGTAGTAACATTCAACATCGCTAAAACCACCTAATATATATTAAATATAAAATATATTAAAACTTTATATTTATTCATAAAAGAACAGTATTTTTTTTTTAAATTGAGAAACTTTCCGAGATAAACAAACAGGCATTTTTTTTGTTTTATATCTTGGTGTACCTACAAAGGTTGTTTTAGAAAGCTCATGCAAGACGTGATCAGACAATTTTTACTTTTAATCGCTAAATTTCATTAGATTAAAATTTAAGTTAAAGGGAAAGGGGAAAGTGTTAATGCGTCCCCTAATTACAGTTACCTACACAATACTTCGTGGTCCAATTATTTCGAAGAAATGAGCTTAGCAATCGTTGTCAAGATCCTAAAGCGCGCCTGCAAATCTGATTAAACTGTCGATTCTGGAGCTAAGATAAAGTCCGAGATATAATTGGAGCAAAAGTCTAACAAAAACGAAGCGAAAGTTATCCCCTCGCCAGATACTTGTAAAATGTAGACGAACCACCATTTTGTCGTTTTGGTTGTATTTTCTTCGACTTCGCTGAAAGTAGTGCCTACTTCACCTCACTAATGGAAAACCTCAAACCAAACACTATATTCCCTTCGAACGTGTATTGAAATTTTGTGTGCCAACTAAGCTTAAAATGACTCACCAAATAGGAAAATGTCAATAACATATGCCGCGATACAGTAAAGCATGCGCTCATGCTATGATACGCAGGAACTATAGACAAATAAATCAGATTTGTAGTACTGTATTTAAAAATGATTAAGTATGATGCGCTGAGAAATTTTGCCTACCTACATAGCCTTTTATCCTCCACATCAAACCAAAATCTCCGAAATACCTGCCGGAGAATAATACGTGGTTATGCATGGTACATGGTTCGGGCGAGTCGGACAACTAAATAAAAAACAACTTTTATTTACTATTTCCATGTATAAACCAGCGTTTCACTGTCAGTCACTTTTATCATATTCTGCATTTAATTTAAAAAGCAAAAAATTTTGAAAACAAATTGTTATTAATCGATTTTGCGTTGTCGTGAAATCGACGACTTTGAAACATCAGAGACGACGTGAAAAGTTGTTTTTGTAGTTTTTATTATTTCGAGAAAATCAGTTAGTTTTTCATTTTCTTAGAGTCGTTTTTTCTACCATTTCGAGGTGACGGACACAGCTGAACTATTGCGGTGTCTACCAATTTTTATTTACTGAAGCAAAGACGTGTTTCCTGCAGTATATATATATATACATATATATATATATATATATATATATATATATATATATATATATATATATATATATATATATATATATATATATATATATATATATATTTGAATTCAAAGGATATCGGGTAGCGGTCCGTGGTAAAAAAAAACAAAGAAAATAGAAAGCTGCTTTTTTCTTTAACACTCAATATTTCGTCAATTTATTTGTTGACTTCTTCAGGAATGAACTAAAATTTAATGAAAACAACAGGTCAAACTATATAACAGACAATTAAAACAATGGCGAGAAATACTTACAAAATTAGAGTCTACCACATAGTTCCTCAAAAACCATACTTTACAGTTAAGGTAAATGAACGAAGCGACATAATGAAACAAACGGATAAACACTTAGTATACAATTCTTAATAATGGTAGGCAAAAGTTGCGCTAACGGGGGTAGCGAAAAAAAAAACAAAAAAACAATCAAAAAAAAAAAACAATCGATCTAAATAATGACAAAAAAAAGGCATCAAAATAACCTACTCCGTGGATCAACAACGCAACGCGAATACGCTACTAGGTGGCCGAACATTACATTATCTGTGGTTTAACTGAAAAATGTTACAGTATATATTGCTTATTTGTTGTGTATCAGACTTGTAATTAATTGAATCTTTGTTTTTGTTAATATGGCACATTTCAAGAAACAATCGGGCTTTATAATTATTGACACATTGCAAAATTTTTGGATTGCTGTAGTCAAATTCATGTCCTGTTTTTGTGTAATGCTCAACCACTGCACAAGTATTCTTATGAATACGGCAATCACTTTTGTGCTGTGTTAAACGTTGTTTTAACCACTGTGAGGTCTGTCCAATATAACAGCCTTGACAACCCAAACACGACAATCGATATATGACATTACAGTTATATAGTAGCGGAGTTGGATCTTTCACTCTAGAAAAAAGTTTAGAGACTCTTTCAGTATTATATTTAGCAATTTTTATTTCCTTGAATTCCTTGAAAATATTTATGATAGTTTCTGTGAGGTTTTTAATATAAGGTATCTTTCTGTAACACATCCGAGCGTCTGGTTCCTCTGTTGGACCGTCAAATGTGTTGGAGTTATAGATTAATCTCTTAAGTATATGTTTTGGATATCCGTTATTGACAAAAACGTTGAAAATTTTTTTTCAGGTTATTTTGAACAAAACTGTCATGGCCAACACAATTTACGGTCCAACAGAAGAACCAGACGCTCGGATGTGTTATAGAAAGATACCTTATATTAAAAACCTCACAGAATCTATCATAAATATTTTCAAGGAATTCAAGGAAATAAAAATTGCTAAATATAATACTGAAAAAGTCTCTAAACTTTTTTCTAGAGTGAAAGATCCAACTCCGCTACTATATAACTGTAATGTCATATATCGATTGTCGTGTTTGGGTTGTCAAGGCTGTTATATTAGACAGACCTCACAGTGGTTAAAACAACGTTTAACATAGCACAAAAGTGATTGCCGTATTCATAAGAATACTTGTGCAGTGGTTGACTACAGCAATCCAAAAATTTTGCAATGTGTCAATAATTATAAAGCCCGATTGTTTCTTGAAATGTGCCATATTAACAAAAACAAAGATTCAATTAATTACAAGTCTGATATACAACAAATGAGCAATATATACTGTAACATTTTTCAGTTAAACCACAGATAATGTAATGTTCGGCCACCTAGTAGCGTATTCGCGTTGCATTGTTGATCCACGGAGTAGGTTATTTTGATGCCTTTTTTTTGTCATTATTTAGATCGATTGTTTTTTTTTTTTAATTGGTTTTTTGTTTTTTTTTTCGCTACCCCCGTTAGCGCAACTTTTGCCTACCATTATTAAGAATTGTATACTAAGTGTTTATCCGTTTGTTTCATTATGTCGCTTCGTTCATTTACCTTAACTGTAAAGTATGGTTTTTGAGGAACTATGTGGTAGACTCTAATTTTGTAAGTATTTCTCACGATTGTTTTAATTGTCTGTTATATAGTTTGACCTGTCGTTTTCATTAAATTTTAGTTCACTCCTGAAGAAGTCAACAAATAAATTGACGAAATATTGAGTGTTAAAGAAAAAAGGAGCTTTCTATTTTCTTTGTTTTTTTTTTACCACGGACCGCTACCCGATATCCTTTGAATTCAAATAAGTTTAGTACGGTCGATATAAGAAGAAATTCCAAGTGTTATATATATATATATATATATATATATATATATATATATATATATATATATATATATATATATATATATATATATATATATATATATATATATATATATATATATTCACGTATTGATTCACGGATGGAAAAATGTGATGACACTATATTCCGGGATTTCATTCGTTCGCTTGTTGAACTCCGACTGGAATCCTGCAAGTCCACGTGTTTCGGAAGATTACATGGAAAAGTTTCCCGAATCACAGAAAGAGTAAAATGGTGTCAAACTCAATATACGCAAGTAGCTGTCTATACATGATATGATAAACATCAAATGGAAAGAAAAACCTAACCAATTCTAGATCCTAAAAAAAGTTTTCAAATTTGCTGCTAATATATGTACCTGCTCAATACTATAAAATAGCCTGGAAAATGCCCAATTATGCACGGATCAAGAGTGCAGACAGTATCACTTTAAGATGCGTCCCGGTACTTTAGTCGCCAGATCCGGAACGATCGGATGTTTTCGGAAGACTTTAGTATTGGTATTTTGCAGTATCTCAATTGTGACGATCACATCACACGCCACTCATTGAATTTATTTGTTGTTTTTTTTGAAAAATTCACCCAAAAACTAAGAGCAGTAGAAAAAGTTTAGTATGGAAGTCGTGGAAGTAGTCGTTCATTAAATACTCGCTCCGCTCGTGCCAAATAAACTCGTTACTCAAATACTCTTAATCATACTTTCGGAGATTTTACAGCAAGGCTTGAATTTTGACGTTTGTCACTTCTGACCTTCATGTCAGTGAATGTATTCTTGTTGTTTTGCAAAAATATACCCAAAAACTAACGATCATAGAAAAAGTATAATATGCAACACATTTGGTAAACTATTTAAGTTACTCAATTATTAAGCATTCGCTTTGCTGCGCTCTGCTAGTGCCAAAACTAACCTGTAAGAAAATGTCGTTTATTGAATTTTTGGCATAATATATCATTTTAGGAAAAAAAAAATACAAACCACCAAAAATTTAAAATAAATCGCTACAGGTGGTCAATTATTAAAGGTTTTAATGGCAGAATCCCAAACCTAAAGAAACTATGCAGTAATTCTAATATAGGCATTTCACAAATAGGCGAGTGGGGTACAGTGTGTTGCCTAAATGTGAATGGTTGATTGCCTATCAACAATATTAAAATTGTCATACTTATATTATATTATAAATAATGAAATCTAAAATGAACTACAGTAACTTAACTGGGAATGGGTAATGTGTTTAACTTGTATGAAAATACTGTTTCAATTTTTATTTTAACATAACATACACAAAGGTCTTTGATAAAACTGAAACACATTTCAAAGCACGTGGTACATTTGCACAACTTGTTACAAATCTTCAATTTGATTTTATTTTTTTATATTTTAGTGTATTGCTCCTAGCTGAACATTAATAAATATTTTGCTGATCTAGACCGACAATAGGTTATCAATCCTCACTCTGCAGGAATATGTAAACTAGCTAGTTTATCTTCAGTAGGACTTCGAAGGTGTTTTAAAAATACTTAACCGACGATGCATACATTTATATTTTAGTCATATATTTAATAATTAATGTAGTTAAGTCATCGGTTCATACCATGGGAAATTGCATATTAACACTTAGAATTACCATTTTAAATAGACCATAAATGAGCGCATAAATTTCGTGCCTCTCGCTGAATAAAATTAAATTTGGTCGTAAGTATTTCATAATAAATTATTCCTTAATGCAACAAAATTAGCACGCGCATGCCTACTATGATATCCATTTATTCTTAGCCGGGTTGTCGCAAAGTAGTGCAAACAAATAATAATCGCGGAAAGCATGAAATGAATTCCTCCCCACTACCATGTACAAAAATTACCAAGATACCTTTAATAAGCAATAAATCAATCACTGCATTTTATTGTAAATTTCATCTAGTCGGATACTAAACAAATTCCAGCGACTTTTGACATCCATGAATGCTGATACAATATTTAAAATAAAAAATTAATGTGTCATTTTATATTTTACTTTTTTGCTAAATATTGAAAATTATGCATTGAAAAACTCTAGGAAAAATTTTATGTCATCATCTTTCTTTTTTGAAATACGATCATGAGGTTTCTACGATTTTTTAATTTGTTATCAGAAATATATACCATTATTTTTTGACGAGACAATGAAGTTATTTTTAAAGGTTCCAATAGAAGGACGATTTGAGGGTCAATTACGATGTTACAAAATAAAATTTTAGCACTTTTTATATAAAGAAAGGTTTTACGATTATTAAAAGGCAACTCTGTATGGCGCTTTTAAACATAAAACACGTGCATTGTTGCAGTGCCAGTAGGAAGACGATTTATAAATTTAAGTTTCTCTCATAAATGACCACCTCGAAGTCCCAACTATTTCCTTTAAGGAGTATCAAAGAGTCGACTTGATGAGAGTGAAAGTTCAATTCAGGAAGAGCTCGCAGATTAATATTTATAATAATTGTTTTTGTTTTAAATTTAAAATCGCAACAAATATATTGCTCCTTACGTAATCGCGATATGGGTCAATCGGTCCGAGTGCCCTGCATATTTTTCTAAACAAGTACTGGATTTATGCCAATTTTAAACAAGAATAGTGGTTCGAAAGCAGTTGATATACGCGTAATATATACAAGGAAAGACGTGTCGGCCAAGGAAAAGGCAATTTCTCTACGCTACAGAGACAGGTGTTTATTAAAATAGGAAGATATATATCAACATTTAACTTATTTACCTTCACAAATTCTTTAAATGTTCTGGGGATAAAAGGTGTTTACATTGCCGGTAAATATCCCATAATTTTTAAGCTACTCGCGAACATTTGTCAGTGCCGTGCTATCGAAAAATGTAAAAATATTTGGGATTCTTACGTTAGAAATTGATATGCTCAGGTTGTTTCCATGCCTGGTATGTATATCAATAGCACTCTAAATTTTAGACCAGCGCCATTTCGTCACGAAGAATATAGAGTCGGGCTGGTTAAAACCGACGGGTAAACTGCAACCCAAATAAAGTTTCCATATAACATTCGCAATAATTGCAGAATTATCCAAATATCTTTAAATGTTTTCGAGAGTCGCCAGATACATTCCGCAACTTATTTAATGCAAACCAAAAATTTGTCCAACATTTGATGTTATACATTTTCGTTTTTTTTTACTGATTTTTTGTACAAATTGGCGCTACACTATTGGTCTTGGCAAAAATTTAATTAAATACACCGTTTGGAAACACTACGAGCTTTGAATACCTGAAATTCATTTATAGAACTCCTATAAGATTAGGAGACTATGGAAAATAAAGTGACATATATGTCTCCGGTTTCTAGTTGACATTTCAGCAATATCGCAGCATTACCGCACAGGGGGAAGCCTGTCTTTGTGTAAGGAAAATGAAGGAGTTCGTAAATTCTTTAATTAATACTAAAGTGATAGGATTGGTTATCTCAAAATCCATTAAATCTCAGTAAAACAAATTCGTCCGATTTTGGAGACGTTTACTAGTTTTTAAAATATAATTATTCTTTAGATTTGCATAGGTTTATTGTTTTTTATTTGTTAATAAATTTTTAATAATTTAATAACAAATAAAATATTGTTCAAGAATATTTAGGTAATTTTGTGATATAAACGAAAAAGTCTTCTTAAAAACATGCATATAACATATAAGTTAGTTAATGTATTATTAATTATTAATGCTATGTACATTTTCTACCTTACCATTAATAATTATATCAAGAGTAAATATATTTGTTATTTTGGAGTCCCATTTCCAAAATATACATTTTATTTTGACAAATATCAACATCAAAATTCCTTTCATAGAAGAAAAACGTGATAACTGATAACAATAAAAGGTAAAAATATTATGATCTCAATATTTTTTAACAATGTCTAAATATACAGGGCGTTCCTAAAAATATATAACATTGTTTTAACAGACTGTGTGGGGTTCTCCAGAACAATATTTTTGAAACTTCTGGATTCCTCCTGCGTCGGTTTTTGCTGAGTCGAAATTCCTGATGTTTCGCCAATCATCCTGTTGGCTTCTTCAGAGCTTGACTGAAACTGACAGTTAAATTAATTGAAAGCGGTCCTCAGTGATGAGGCTCCGTTTCAAAAAAAGTTAAAACCATTGAAACAAATCATATTAACACACAAAATATTATAGTTTTTTTTATAATAAATGTAGTAAAAATTATTAAAAACCTCGCTTTTTACCTTAGCTATACAGACATAAGACATGATTGAAATTTTCTGAAAAAAAAAGCGTTACGATAACATAAAAACAATTATTAAAACGGTTTCAGAACCGAATGCCCGTATTCGGAAATCTATATCGGCGTCGTATAGTTATTTTCAACCGATTACGTCGCTGAAAAACGCTCATTAATTTTAAAATTTTTAACGACTGAGCACGCCATTGGTCAAGAAACGCAACAAATAAATCATATTAAGTGTGCCTAATAAACGCGTTCAAAAGTCGCGCGTGCAAACACAAGCAGGCACTCGCGGAATCTTAAAATCTCTCTGGCCGCTTAAGTCTTTGTCGGGTTTTGAAATTTGCATGAATAAGCGAATTCTAACAACTACTGGTCAGCTTGGGTATTACGTAAAAATGTAATTTTATTATTGTACGCATTGCGTGAACAGCTGTTCTCTATTGTGAGAAAACTGTGTGTCCGACACGTTAATCTCTAAGAATATTATTGGATTTTCATACCAAAATGGAAATGTTTTGAGGTAGCGCAAGATAATTTAAAATTTAAGCTTAAATAATGTATTTATAATATATATATATATATATATATATATATATATATATATATATATATATATATATATATATATATATATATATATATATATATATATATATATTTCACGTATTGATTCACGGATGGAAAAATGTGATGACACTATATTCCGGGATATCATCCGTTCGCTTGTTGAACTCCGACTGGAATCCTGCAGACGTTTCGCCAAAATCTCACTTGGCAAATTCAATGCTCGCGCTCCGAAAACGTGTTCGACAGATTCTATTAATTTAATGCAAGAATTTGCTTAGAACCATAAAACATTCGTTTAACAATGCTTACTGAAAGAAGACTATCCAGAAGTGCATGGTAGCTACCGACAGACCCATCTGCATGAGATCGGTGGGTAAAGTCCATTGGCTTGTCAAAACAGTTGGAAGCAAGTGAACTCTAGTTTTTTTTTTTGGACAAAAACGTGAACGCTCAATTCCGTATTAATAACGTGTTACAACCAATTGATTTACTTTACTTTCAGCTGCTATGAGGCAATGCCAGACCACATAACCTTGCAGTTTCTAGAAACGTCCTCCGACAAGCTGTGTGAATATGCCAGGTAAAATGCTGATTTAATTGCAACATCCTACAGTAGACGCAATAAGGTAAAATTTTCCTGGAAGAACATACCACAGCAGATCGATCATCTGTTGATTTTTTATCCTTTTAATAAATTAATTTAAAAATGTCATGGATTGTTAAGCATAGTTAATAATAACTTTCCAAAATATTAATAATATAATATTATGCAAGAAGTCTGATAAATCACTTTAGTCACGAGTTTGATGTGGCACGAGCGGCGCGCAGGCTAACGAGTGTCTAATAAACGAGCTTATGAACGTGTTGCATACAATGCTGTTCCTACTACCATTAGTCGCAGAGTAGATGGTATGGACCAAAAATACGTTTAATTATGGCAGACGAAGCTTGTCGGATTCTAATAATTTTTGTTTTTGTTTTTTTGTAATACAGGCGGTACAAACTAAGAATTTTATCCAAATTTAGTATATAAATTGCCATGCCTTACGTCTCATGCCTCTCACAAGTCGTGACTTTTAGACGCCCTTAAGAAAATCAAAAGTAAACCATCTGTAAATCTTCTTGAATTCTGCTTGTATTGAAAATATTAGTAAAACCTTCAACTGTGTGTTTTATTTAAAATTTTCATATTATTTAATAATTTTGATAACTAGCCGTTCTAGTTGTGCTGGTTTAGCCTAGTTTTATGAAAATATTTTTTTTTATGTTCCTCATAATCGTTTTTTTTGCGAAACTATTAGAGGCAGTTTGAATTTGGTGTTCTCCGCGAATTCCTTTAGTGATATTTTCACAATTATCTCACCTAACAGAGTATAAATTGCAACAGCAATTACTACGCCGTCCAAGTCAAACTAAATTGCTTTATTTCTATCCAGGTCCGTAACATATTATTTGAAATCTTTGTTTCCTGTTCATTTTTTTTGTTTCCCTTACTTACTTACTTACCTGCAGAAGTAGAGTCAAATCTTTTTAGTTGACTTTATTGTATCTGAATTTTTCATAAACTAAAATGGGATCAAATATCGAAATGTCATAAATTTTGTTGCAGAAAATAAATTCGAATGTCATTTTGCATTTTTTCTGACAATTCCTTACTTTATAGCTACGTTCAGCTATTTTAATTATTATTAATCAAATTTATCCGTTAAATATAAGTTCGTTCTTTCGTAAAAATAAATTAAACAAAACTAGACAAAAGAATAAAAAGAATATACAAATTAGTTAGTTGCGAATCACATGTGCGAATTAAGCGTTTTAGTTAAAATTTAATCAAGGCCATGATTAATTTAAGTCACAAAGGTCACAAATTTTGATAGCTCATTTTGGCCTAGGTAAACGTGTTAAATTAAATTTCAATGCGTTTTTTTAACAAATGTTTGCAGCACGGCAATGACTACTAAAATAAATGATTAAAATTCAACTGAAAAGAAGATTTGATTGACTAACAGGTTGTAAAGGAAAAACCAACACCGAAGTTTGATAAAACTAACAATAATCTTACTACGTAAAAACTAATAGTCATGAAAAAACTATGGTATACAACACGTTGATGAGTTTCTTCGATTCTTCGGTTTATGAAGCACTCTCCGCTGGTGCCAAAGGAAACCTGATGCATGACTAAAAAACCGTTTAAACATTGTCTTAAAATATATCCCGGCGTGGTTAAATATAAACAATAAATAATAAAACGAGTTATATTTGTGACGATCGCTATTAGAGGCACACCATCCATCTATTGTTTTGGTAACAATCTGCAATCAATAACAAGAATATTATTAGTTTCACAGCAAAGAAGCGAACAAAAATTTCTGCGAATTTTACAGCTCACCTCGCAAACACACAATTTCAAATAAATATACATATCAAATTAAAATGAAGCACAGCTCTTATCAAATAAAATGAAAAATCTAATTTTGCCTTTGGGATAAAACGTTTCCCGTTCGTGGTTAATGTATTGATACTTCGTTTGGTTAATAACATTTGTTATTTGTGTAAATGTTACAGGCGTTAACCTCTAAAATAAACGAGAAGGTTTGTGCATACTTGCGATGAGCTAGTGTTATGAAAGTGTTTTTCCTTTAGTGACGGGTAAGCATAGCAATTATTGACGGTATTATGACAAGATCTTCTTTACAGGGGAAAATATTCAAGCCGCTTAGTAAAATGTATTTGTATTTCATCAATGGAGTAGCAAATGTATCTATCCTTATTTTATCTCTAAAATGACAAATTAATAAATATTTCTAAAATGAAGCAAGAAGATAAATTAGTTATCTTTGAGAAATTACTTATAGCAGTTATTGAATATTAAAAAAAAATACTATTCATTTATCTAAACAAATATCAAATATTTTTGAACAACTTTCTGATTTTATGTTGGAAATTAACGAATTGCACTGGGCATATTCCAGGATCAAGGATGATTGGGTGCTGCACTGGTGTCCAGTTGATGGAAGTGACTATGAATGGCGTGGCATTTCTTAATGCACGTTGCTAGTAAGTGGGCATAAACTGCTAAGTTGTTTTGTTTCTGTGTTCCTGTTTTTATTATTATTATGTACATAATTATTGATAATTTCGTAAAACGTCGCGATCAGGATGTAGTCATAAGCGGCCAAAATTTTCAATATTAAGTATTTCACATCATTAGAATAGATTGTTAAAGTGAAGGTCATTGTTATCTAAACATGCCGTGGTCTCATTTGACGGATATACCAAATTCTCTCCATTAATTTTGGTTTATTGTCAATTGATTTCTGTACACCATATTTTTTTGACATGACATGACATGGATTTTTAATCTGGAGAACAAACTAATCCATCCATGTCTGAATTGGTAGTTCAGATATTGAATTACCTATCTATTATAATTATTTGCATTAGCATTCAATATTAAATTGCCCATCTATAATTATATAGTAGTAGTCACCCCTAAAGAAAGATAATACCACACCACATATACAATGAGTATTTATAAACATAAACGTAGCCTCCTCTGTAACTAGTACAACACTTAAGAAATTGGGTTACTCAAAGTGCTCTTGTTGTGATATTGACAGAGACGAATTCTTGCTATTTCAGTACCTGGCTGCAAGTCTTGGACACATCGAAACCGTCATGGACATAACCTTGACTCCTAATATACGAAATTTGAAATTTGTTCTTCTTCTTTCAAGTTTTTTTCTAAACCAGAGTTCGTTCTCTATCCCCGACACCTTGAGAAATCCCAGTAGGCATCATAATATCGAGATAGATAATATTTCACAGGATAGTATCGTATTAGAATCTGTGCAAAAAGGATACATGCTGCATATCACAAAATGTTTATATATTTAAAAAAATTCGGGCAATTTAATTTCGGTTGATTTTAAAAAAATCGTGAAAACCGTATGTTTTATTTATTTATTATATTTTCATTTCCAATTTTAGCCAATTCAGAAACTAGATATAACAAAAATTTGAATTGTATGCGAATATTTAAATAAACAATTCCTAAAGTCTATGACTTTAGGTATTCTTTTATGATACTGGTCATTGTATAGTAAGCACCATATCTATGAATACAAATAAAAATTATTTGCTTTTTAGTGCCAATCATTGCTGTATGTATTGATTTATGTTCGTGTTTTGCTTAAAGAAATTTTCTTTTTTTTTATACAATGAAGTGAAATAAATTGTTAAAAAATAATATCAAATAAAAATAAAAAAATAAATATCAAGCGATGATATGGACTTTAAATCAAGTGTGTCTTGCGTTTGATGTAAATAATCGTGGATGTTAGTTATTTGCTAAGCCTTTAAAAGAAATAATAAAAACTAACATTAAAATAGTAACTGTAATTTGAATGGTTGAAGTGATTTGAAGTGAATTAGTGAACTTTTTGAAATACTAGTGGAAAAATTATCAACACTGGTGAGTTACTTTCTTTTTTAAAGTGGGTATGGCGTTTTTTGCCTAATAGGCTAAATTAGATTAGACTATTTTTCATTGTTTCAATGTACGAAATTAGCAATGTCGTACCAAAAATTAATTCACAATGTGTTTTAGTGTTAGCGGAGAAATTTACACACCAGTTATTTTTTCATATCTGGATGTATTTAATTACTGTTGGCGAAGTCTTGTTAACACTAATGATTCACTAATAATGATAACAATTTTTTTAAGGCCTAAATTTTTCGTGTCAACTTTTGTATTGTTAGCAGGCAAAACAATAAGACCGCGTAATCAGTTTCTTTCAAATTTGGATCTTTCATGATGGCGAAATATCTTTTGCTTTATTTATAAAATTAGCAATGTTCGTGGCCAAAACTAATCCGGAACCTTTTTGGTGAGTTTTTTGATACTTTTGAACTTTTTAAGTAATTGTTAAGATGTCAAATTTGTTTCCATTTGAAATCCGTATTTGGTGGCGCCATCTAACTAAGCTGTAGAATCCAATTTTTGGTTTTTTGTTTTGTTTAGGCAGATGCCGCTAGAGGGTATTTGTTTTTAATTTAATAGATTATGTGGACAAAATAAATAAATTACGATTTTTAACATAGTGTGCATGCGTAAAGAAAATTACGGTTTACGTAATTCCACACGCGAGAGGCATCACTACACCGACTTTTGTCTAAATATAACAAAACTAGGAGAATTACCGATTTCTAGTAGAAATGAATCTCATATCTTTCAAAAAATAATGTCAGAAACGATTCGTGGTTTAGATTTTTTTTGCATTGGTATTAAGCCCTTAAAATATGATACAATGGTCGGAAGTTTAACCAGTTTATTGGTTTATCTTAAGGCAGAATGTCTTCAAAGCCGTCAATATATTTCAGAATATTTTATTTTGATCGTTTGTCTCCACAATTTTTGCGAATATAAATAAATTATCGATGGTTAATACACCCATATAAATTACGGAAAAGAGAAACAGGCAATTTAGAAGACAAAGCGTGCATAGGCAATATTCGGTATCCGTGAGCAATTTGATCATAGTTGTAAGTAAAGGAAAAACACTCGGAAAAAGGTAACGCGGCAAAACTATTTGAATTCTGATATTCTTTGCCATCCTGTCCTAGCATTACTGCATTATCACACCAAATATTTATTTGTAACCACTTCATTCTTAAATATTAGTCATATTCAAATAAGGCTCTGTTGTGACCAAATTAACATTATTCAAAACTTAAGATTTAGAACCAGTAAGAAAATATGAAAAGAATTTAAGTAGAAAAATTGTTTGGATGCCACTTATACTTTTAAAATATGAAACAAATATTTTAATTTTATTTAATTAATTCGTGTGAATTCGATGTGAAGTTTCAATCTTAACCAATTTCGATTAACAGAAGTTGGTAACTACAAAAGTAAAGCAATACAACATTAAACGAGGTTTATGGGTGATACGTTTTATTTAGATTTTTTGGAACATTCACAGAAAATTAATTACAGAAATTACCGAAGTTCCTAACTAAATGTGGGAAAAATACTTTTTTCTATGAAGACAATGGCTTAAAGTTGAAAAAAAAAAAGAAAAAAATTTCAAAAAGAATTTTATTTATTAATTTAAGACTAACACTAACAATACATGCTTCAACTTTTCAGAATGGTTTTTCAATTACGATGGAATACAAAATTTTTCCATATAACAAAAAATTGTTTTCAAAAATCGGTGAAACCTGTAAAATCATTTAGAAATCTTAATAAAATCTGAATCCGGTGAAATATTCTTGAAATTTGTGAAATCATATGGTTATGTGAAATCTGGTGTAATTTTGGCGATGGTGATTTACCGTTCGCCTGAATTTAAACTTTTTTTTTGTTTTATGTTTTTATGTTTTTTTTTTATTTTAATTCTTATCTTAAATAACTTACTTCGGAACCCATAAAAGTGTTTCATTTTGCAAAAACACTGCTTCCTTATATTTTGTGCATTTTGACCATTATATTTAGTACCGCATAGTCATGAAACTTTTCGATTAACAAGTGAAACTTCCGATTTGATCCAAATCAGGAGGTATGCAGTGCGCAATCATCAATTTTTAACGCCGTCCCTGTCTCTTTTTTTCATAAAAAAACCACGCCGCCCGCCAAATTATATCTTACATGGTACGGTAACATATGACAGGCTCATCGTGAGATTCCTTTTTAGTACCAATGTGCGCATACGTCTCTATTATACCATACCGGCCGTCTAATAACACATATCGGTCATATCAGTAATCAAATTATAGCGCATCATCGTCCGCCAAGTTTCTAATAATAAAGTGAAATTGTCGCGTTTTCTCTAAATTCGTCGCTGGTTCGTGATTAGCCTGGTTTTCTTAAGTGTCGGAAGTTTGTTGTTTAACGCCAAATGTTAATATCCTCGGGCCACAATCTCAAACGTTGTCCACTTTTTTTGTGTTTTTCGTTCGGGTTTAAAGAAATTCCACCTCCGGTAATAATTTTGGTCTAAATGTGGGCAAAGCTTGATATTAGCAGCATCGTCATCTTGACAGACAATGCTTGACACCTCCGTGATTTCGCTAATCCAATTATATTGATAGCAGGGATATTGCCAAAATATGGTGGCCAGTATATTATGCAGGGTGATTGATAAAGGTTGGACACCAAAATATGACTGAGCTCAACATGCCTCATAATAATGACATATTTCGAAAATACAGGGCGTTTTCTCATTAATTGATAAAGTTTTTATAGCATAGTAATAATTGATTTTAGGTTGACATGACTATTATGAATTTGAAACGTATTTGGGCATTGCTCCTAGTTTCACCGTGTCATTTACATGTAGTTAACATTATTGTACTGAGGTAGTTGGTGGACAATTTCGTCATTAAGTTTGAATTTTTTTAATTACCACGTACTGCTAAAATTGTTATTGTCAAATATTGATTTGTATTGGTCCCCGTACCTTTCCACATTTTAAGTATTTAAAAAAAAAATCTGAAAAAATGTCTTCAATTTTTTAAATGAAATACCGACAGTCGGCCTATTAGTATTTTTTCTATGAAAACTTGAACGTTCTCTCAGATTTTCATCATGCGTCAACCATACCGCTACAGATAAAAAAATAAATCGCTTTATCTAAATAATACGCTGAAACTACCGCCCTTTAGGAGAAACCTAAAACTTTTTTATTATACTATAAAACTTTCTCGATCAATTCGAAATTTCAGAATAAAATTTAAATTTTGGACACTCCGTATCTCTGAAACCACCGACTTTTATATGAGGCATGTTGAGGTTAGTCATATTTTGATATCCAGTTTAAAGATTGTCCAATCTTTATGAATCACCCTGTTGAAATATTTGTCTGTTTAGAAGATTCCTTTACTTAAACCTTAAGGTTTTTGAGAGTAATTAAAATTTTCTGAAAATGAAGCTTAACTTTGGTCTTATAAATATTTTCAGTACAAATTAGTGATACTTTTATTATCTAATACACGTTGCGCAAACTTAATCAAGTTAGACTTTTGATTAGCAATAAATAGGTTAGTAAACATATGAGGAAAACACCATTTCATTATCCATAAAATGGTGTTAAACACAAAACATGAAAAATAAGAGGTTTACTAGCCCTTTATTCCGACATTTTAAATGTCAGTGTGAAATTTATATTTCAATATATTCTGATAAAAATATGAATATATATCTGATGATTTAATAATCTTGGAAATAGTATAATTTAGATAACTCATAAATGTAAAAATTCAATATAATACAGTGTGACCACTTTTTGCAATATAGGATTGTCTGGGTAAATTTTAAATCATTACAGTTACAGAGTCGGATAAAGAGGTTGACAGTTGGTCATTTGGATGCATAATGACCTAAAGTGACCAACATTATATTGTTTGGAACACCAGATTTCTTCATATTTATTTTTCTTACAATTTTAGAAATAAAAAGTTATGCAAATCATGTTGGGTTCAAAATAATTTTCTTTGGAATGTTTCGTCTACAGAGTCTCTAAGTTTGGAAATTTCACGCCCTGAATTTTTGTGCAATTATAGATTTTTTATAACAAAACTGAGCTAAGTGTATAGATAGTGTTAGTCTGTGTTAGTTTTTTACGAACTATTACAATGGCGAAGATAAACAACTTCCAGTTCGAGAAATTTGATTTTTAATTTTGTGTGTATTGCATTATAAACAAATAATCAAAGGATTTGTTATTTCTAAATTTGGTAACAGGGTATTATGTGTCTAAGTACACATCGTTTATCTCATCCAACACACTCTGTATCCTTAACTTTTCAAAAGTTATCTATAGATTCCCGTTGAAAATGACCACTCGTCATTTTTCAATTTTACCGAATATCTAATGGTCTGTACCCTAGGATTCAAAGTACTAGTCCTTTTTTGTTTTTTAAGACATACTTTTAATATATTTGAAGTGTTATTATCATTTTACACTTAACCATTACAATCTCCGTTGCTCCATCGGATATTGTGTCATTTTCTTCATGTCGTCGTTTTTGTGTGTTCGTTCTCTAATTTGCTTCCAACCCATGCACATCCAAGATAATCTCAAGATAATACTGACCCCATCCGTAGCCGTGCCTACTCGTATGGGATAAAAATCGTGAGAATTGCTCTTGATTACTTTATAAAGTAATAGTATTTTATGCAACAAGTGCGATAAACGACATTTGACTCGAGTTATATACAATGATTTCTACGTAATAAGGATAGGACACCGTGAGATCTACGATTTCAGCATTTGGCCACGATGGTACTATGAAGAGACTGTGAGATTCACATCGTCAGCTTTTCGGATACGAACCTATAAAGTCTTAGTTTTAAGTAATATGATTATTCTTGTTGTAACTGCTGCTGCAGAAAACTCTTAATTTTCGATTTTATTTTGAAAATAAAGTTTTGAAAAAAGTCATCTCGTCTTCGCTTGAACATAATTCTCGCGAGTGAGTTAAAAAGTTTACCGAACGTGTTCCATACTATACTTTTTCTACCACCGTTAATTTTTGGGTACATTTTCGCAAAACAACACGAATACATTCACTGACATGACTGTCAGAATTGACAAACGGCAAAATTCAAAGCGTGGGAAATATCTCCGAAAACATCCGATTGCTCCCAAATCCGTGCGGTAAAATCCCGGAAATATCCGAAGTGGCTCGGATTCGCGGGAAACGAAACTAACGTGGTAAAGTGACGCTTCCCGCACGCTCAATCGGTGCGTAATTAGGTATTTTACAGACGAGAGTAGAAAAATAATATTACTGAGCACGTTGTCCTTTCTTGTAGCATACAAACTACTGCATTTTATGTACATATTTATTTAAATTTGTATTCACATTTTGATATGATGGCCATTAATAGTATATTATGCAACACGTGCGGTAAACGGCATTTGACTCACGTGTTTATTTGACACGAGCAGAGCGAGTGTTCAATAAACGAGTGAGTTAAAAAGTTTGCCGAACGTGTTGCATACTATACTTTTTCTACGACCGTTAGTTTTTGGGGATATTTTCATAAAACAACACGAATATATTCACTGACATGACCGTCAGAATTGACAAACGTCAAAATTCAAAGCGTGGGAAATATCTCAGAAAACATCCCATTGCTCCCAAACCCGTGCGGTAAAATCCCGGAAATGTCCGAAGTGGCCCAGATTCGTTGGAAAGGAAACTGACGTCGTAAAGTGACGCTTCCCGCACGCTAGATCGGTGGGTAATTAGGTATTTTACAGACGGGAGTAGAAAAAATTATTGAAAATTTATCTCTTCCCTTAAGCAATCTTTTCGGGGCTATTTGCAAGTTACGCAACGGTATGTCATATTCATCTATTTCGTTTGCTAATTCCTTTCGTTGCCTTGGTAAAGTTCCAACCGGATCTCTTGTGCGTAGGAACCATATAATTTAGGCAGATGTTGCTTCAACAGTTCACTGAATTTGACCATAACTTTATTTATCATAAAGTTGTCCAAGTCGTGGTTTGATTAGTGACAATTACTATTCTATAAATAAAATAAAAAGTAAAGAAATGATATCTACAAATCAAAGTAATACTGATGACAGATGGTAGGAGTCACAATATAAATTTACATTTTTCGAAATCTAACGGTATACGCTTAAAAATAAACACCGTGGCGTTTTGAAATCGACACCGCAAAACTTGCCCGACGCCTTTGTGAATAAAAATTTTTAACAGGTGAAACTTAATTCAAGGGAAGTAGAACCCGTTTATATTTCCTGTCTACTGCAGACCAAGTAGCACTTTAAAAATTCATTTTGACCCAATTACTTATTTTAAACGATGCATTTTTATCACTTCGAAACTTTAGACTCCGGATTCCGTTTCAGACTGCGGTACGACCGTTAATGCTTACTGTAGTGTTGACGCGTAAGACTCGGTTTGAATTTGATACATTGTCGGAGGGAAATCGAAACAAGTTTTCTTTCGGTCAAATAAGCATTAATAATATCTTTTTTTTTAATGGTTACGTACGTAGGATATTATTTAAATATTTAATGTATACTTAAGGTCCCACTTTTAAGTGGATTTACGACACCCTAAGGGAGGTACCTACTGCTTCATAGTAAAAAAAATAGACAAACTAGGATGCACATACGGGGCGTACCATTTTTGTTAATTTTGACAACGAAAGTTTGGAAGAGTTCTGATTCGTTTTGAAGCTGAGAAATGTATAGATATTATATGGAATTTTAAAAAAATTAATTACACACTGTACTTATTTATTTGATATAGAATTGGGACGATTTTTAAAGGGTGGTGACGTTCCTCTAAGAATTCATATTTTATTTTTTACATCTTCTTTTGCATAACATTTTCATTAAAAAAATTCTAAAGGAAAGGAATATTTTTTCTCCACATTCTGTATTCTGTAAATGCTTTAATGTTTTTAATAGATTACATATTTGTAAGAATTTCTTTCAAAATACAGGAAGGTCTATTTCAAAAATAATTTTTGTCTCCCATTAGGTTCAGTCAACTAGATGCGCTGCATAACACACGACTGCGACCTGAACAGGGTCACCTGATCTCTTCTGTCCGCCCACCTTGCCTTCCCTTGCGTGTTCCATGGTCGCTGTAGAAGTTGTGCTTAACGCACCTGTAATCGCCATACATACCTATTTCTCTAGACTCGCGAGTTTGGCCTGGGCCATAAGTAGTTGGCCCCTTGAGTTATCAGTTGAGATCCATACTCAATCATAGGCTTTATAACCATTTTGCAAGGCCAATACATCTGCCTTGGACCAATTCCCCAGGTCTGAGACTTCCAGTTGCGTGTTCTATCCAGGATGACCCTTTCATTTCGACTGCGATAGGTATGTATTCATCCTGAAAAGAGGGAGGTTTCAATCCATCCAGTTTCCTCTTGCGAGTGAATGGTAGGAAGAAAGGAAGAACATTTGATACTCCTTCTTCACATTTGCCTTTAACTGTGACGACCAGGTCGTCTGCGTATGCCTACAGAACCCCTTCCGCAGCGAAAGGATAGCCAGCAGAATATCCAGCAGCAGCATCCACAGTGAAGGTCGTGGTGGTTTTGGTTTCTAGCAATAGTATTCATTACCAGATATAGTACATTATTGAATGCTCCTCTCGAGTAATACAGTTAGTGTAATTATAGAAACTAGTCTATTCTCTCGACTAAGTTTTGATATGAGTATTTAGTCTAGCTCTGAATAGTTTGAAGAGATGAGAAAGCTGTAGATTCAGTCCTCGTACCTTAAAAAGGCCTTGAATCTCAAAAACGAAAAGGACTAACTAAATTCCGAACAACATTTCTGTATCATAAAAAATAGCCCACACTATTGCAAGAACCGCTTCTTTCTGTCCTAGGATAATTTGAGCTACTTCGCAAAAGTGTCGAAAATGGAAATCCTTATACATACAACAAAATTGTTTTACCATGCGCCGAA
Organism: Cylas formicarius; assembly: GCF_029955315.1. Lineage (NCBI taxonomy): Eukaryota > Metazoa > Arthropoda > Insecta > Coleoptera > Brentidae > Cylas > Cylas formicarius. The sequence goes on along the minus strand of NW_026844264.1, from coordinate 18,571,285 downwards.
TCAATTGCATCCTTAATTTATTCAATTGTAAAATAATCAAATAATTTATATATATCACCGCTAAAACATTAAACGGACGTTATGTCCAGAACTATTTTTACCACACGGTTGTTTAAATAGAGTTTTTTATTTCCTTGTCAATTATGCCTGAGCTACACCCACAATAAATAACAAACAACACAGATAAAAGGGACAAGAACAGGTTTTATTTACCATACAGATTTGTGGTCAGGCTGCTTTTGTTGCACGGAACAAATGTCAATTAAAATTGATATCCTTTGATAATTATAAGCGTTATTAATGATTATTGATTACAGGCAAGTATACATATTGACTTTAATTTTAATTCAACAGAAGTGCCTCAATCACTTTGCGGCAGGATATGGAGCAGAGTTTGAGATGTTTATCGACCGTCTACTTACAGTTCTCAAATCATCAGTCGATTAGTGAACCTGACCGAGTTTGTAGTGCTAAAGTTTTTTGTTGATTTAAAGCCTATCAGGAAATATCTTTACCCGTAAGAAAAGTGTAGTAATGAAGCTGCTAAAAATTTTTAAGCTTCAAAAAAATTGCCATGTAGGTTTTATGTGGATTCATTTTATTTTAACATGAAACATGGTATTTTGTTTCTGACATAATAATACATAGGAGGATGTTTAACCACTTTGAATTTTATTATTTGATAAAAAAAAGCGCACCTTAAACTAGGATGAGAACTTTTTGATTCGTTTCTCCTTATCGTAGGGGCTTCTTTATCTACTTTCTTCTTTTCTCAGTTCTGGCGTCCTCTTTTACGCAATGTGCACCAATTGGGGTTTCTGTGCGACGAATGTCAAATTAGTACTTTTCAAAACATCCTTGTGAATGCGTAGGATAAGTCGTAGTCTGCCTGTCTGTGTGGCCGATCAATACATACTCTAATACCCTCTATTCGATTTAAATTTCGTTAGAGCGTCTGGTGTTCCTTTAGCGGTATGGTATACTGAGGCTCTGTACAGTAGCTGTAAGTGAGCATATATCAATCTGATTAGTCATCTGCTTACTTTCTTGCCAAAGCCGCGGTTCACTAGACCACATAATCAATTTTTACGTTCAAGCAATGCATAATTATGAAATTACTAATAATATAATTAAACCACTAGCAAAAACAAAGGAAACAAACAAAAACGCGTTTACTATTGAAATAATAATATCGACATGATATTAAAATGCAGTGGAAATTTTTTCATTTGCATAATCATCGGTCATTAGAACAATTAATTTGGAATTATAACACATATTAAAACAAAGTCACACAGTACACGACTCGATTGCCACGATTGTTGCTGTTTGTGGATTTCAGTGGCGGGGAACTTGAAAATAAAAAAAAAACAATAAATTATTTTGCCATATTCTCCATTTCTAAACTTAAAGACAACGTTTTAAAACAAATAATAATATGACACGAGCATATACGAAATGATTTCCATAAATTTGCCCAGAATGGCCCTCTTTTCATTTTCATAGTAATATTTTTAGGGTTAATTTAATTATTAAGTTCACACTTAATTCAAACACTTTCAACAGGGTACAACCCAAACATTATCTTGTCAGTGGCTTTTACGTCAGTAATATGACTGAAACTTTTTTTCAAATGTATTTCCTGTTCTGAATGGTTATTTCTGCAGAAAATTAGAAAGTTGGGATCAGCAAATGCATTTTTAGAGCAGATTTTGTATAATGCTATAACTGCTGAACGTTAAAATACTATCAGCGTTAGAAATATCTATCGAAACGATAGCACACAAATCATGACTAAAGTACGGAAATACTCTAAGTAACTTGTTACTGTTTAATGAATCTGAAACCTTAATGTCACACTATTCGCACGCCTGTCAGTGCGTAATTGGATATTGTAAAGTAGGGGGTAGAAAACCTATATTTCACAATTTCGAGAAAAGCTTATTATAATAGAAGAGAACGCACGACACTGAAACTGAATATTATATAAAAACTCGTATGCAAACTAAAACAAAACTGGCCAGCCTTGCCAAGGCCGCAGAGGCATTTCATTGAGGTGTGTTTCGTAACCTTCTCAAAGGTTTATATTGTTAACCGCACACCACCAGCTGCGAAATTTGCAGAACTGCGAAATTAATATCGCTAACACAATGTATAAGATGTGGGCGATTGTGCACGTGGTGCGTAAATATTGGGAAACTAGGAAATCCCTCTAAATCGTTAGTTTTTATGTAGGAAAAACTGTCAAAAATTTTCAGTTTCAGAATGTAAGGTGGTAATTAGTTTTTCCTACTCCCGTCTGTAAAATATCTAATTACACACTGATCTAACGTGCGGGAAGCGTTACTTTACCATGTCAGTTCCGTTTCCCCCGGATCCGCGCCACTTCGGACATTTCTGGAATTTTACCGCACGGGTTTGGCGATATTTCCCACGCCTTGAATTTTGACGTTTGTCAATTCTGTCGGTCATGTCAGTGAATGTATTCGTGTTGTTTTGAGAAAATGTACCCAAAAACTAACGGTCGTAGAAAAAGTATAGTACGAAACAGGTTCGCTCCGCTCGGGTCAAATAAACTAGTCAGTCAAATGCTGTTTACCGCACTTGTTGCATAATATACTATTATTTTCCTTTCTTAATGCGAATATACTGCACACTTTTACAATAATTAGTTGTAGTTGAAATAAGTTAATCGTCATACACTTTATTTTCATTTATTATAAATAAATTTGTGGAAAACACTTTGCTCGTTGCCCCTATATTAGGCTATCTTTGAGAACCTTAAAAATACACATTGGGAACTACTTTTGGTAGGAATTTTAATTTTAATTTAAAAAAATTTCATGCATTTACTGCGCAGGACTATTTTTCCCTTTCCTTTTATGTTTACTTACTTTTTCAATGAACATTTGAAAATGTAAATTGGACAATGCCATAAAAACGCCATGCACCAATACTCCTATCAAGGTTATCACAAGACGCAATGATGTCTTAAACGTCGAGGCTATCTTGAGTTCATATTTACAAATATTTACAAACCATTTCTAAAGCGAGACTTAGCAAAGAGTCGAATAAAAGCAAATCGTTGTTTATATTTTTATTTTAAATTTGGTCAATACTCGCCAGCACCTTATTTATAAAAAACAGTTTTACAATGATTTCAAACTCACAAAACAGAGCTGATATATATTATTGAAAATATTTTAAAAAATTGATTAATCAAAATATACCCGTCCTTCTATTTTATAGGTTTCTAATCATTCGTCATCATTCCAATAAGACATTGAATATTATCCGACACAATCGGATAATGCGGCACAGACCTACAATTTTATTTTTGTTGGTTGAAATCAATATCAATCAATTTGAAGAGCGCGAGCACCGCCGAAGCGTCTGATCCATTTCTTTTACAATAAAAGATCTATCTTTATTAAACATACCTATATAAGTATACAAATTACTCAGTCCTATTGTGTTGTGTTACAATATTCGACTTTTTTAGATAAGGATTTTAATGGACGAGATTCTCTTTTTGTTGCTGATAATGATATGATCTCCTTTTTTAGAAAATACTATTCAGCATCGGCACCGTTATTAATTTGGCGTTAGGTTACTTTGATAGCAATTTTAAGAGTCACTGGATAATTATATACAATAGGATTTGATTATATCGGTTTATTGATGCGCTGTTTGATCAGTCTGTCGAAGTTGATGATTGTAATAATCTTGGTTAAATATACGGTCACGTAAATATCGCCGATTTGCGTTTCGACACCCAGGTCTAATTAAGGGTACTTTAGATTTTTGGGACCAATACAAAATAATCACACTAATAATACTGAAATCTCTGGTTGAAAGAGTAAATCGAAATCACTACCCTTAAGCTGTGGTCAACAACTCAAACTCTCAAAGAATTGAATCCAATTCACAAAAGGCTGAAATTTACGTATGTGAACCAAAATAAAATCAGGTAAAGTCTGTTCATAGATATAAGAAAGTGACTAACTGATACGAATTAAGGAAAGACCCGGGCAAGCAGTAAGAATGAAATATGGCCGAACAGGTCCGAACTTTGCTTAGAATTTAATTATTTGGGGTTTTGTTAGGAAAGATACTAAACAATATGTATGTATATATTATTATTAGATTAGATTATTTTTATAACCTACTTAAATTACTTAAAATTATTCGCATAATATATTAGTATCACTATCGCTATCATCGCCTGTTCTAATTATTATTTGTTTTATATTATTTGCAATATGGATATACGATTGTTCTGCTTTTTCTGTATGTTTAACAGAATTTGCTCAACTTTGTGGATGGATGTTAAAAACTTCGGTTTCTATAAGTTTGAGGACATTCTAGTTAACACGGGGAAAAACATTGTTACGACGAATGGCAGATTTCATTTGGTGTCAAACATGTTCAATGTGATTAAATATACAGTGCCAAGGTGGAAGCCTTAAAACTGTATGCCCTAGATTTTTTGCATAATTATCACAGACGTATTGCTTTTGTAGGTTCAAGCTTTGTAGAACCTCAATCAATTACTTTTTGGTATAATCTTTGTGAAAATAAATGTCGTTATTATACATGTAGTTTTAGATTGTTGCTTTTGTGTCCCATAGGGAAGCTGTTTTAGTCAATTGTCTGCTGTGATAACTCGCATTGTCCATTACAATGACGCTATTAGGAGGAATGTTTGGAAGTAGTTTGTTTTTAAACCAACTTTCAAATAAATCAGAGGTGGTGTCTTCATGGTAATCCAGAGAAGAATCTTGGTTTACACTTATCAGTTGAGTCAACCCAACCCTTTTCCGGGGTGTCATAAGTGTCGAACCAGGTTTCATCCAAGTAAATAATTGGCCTTTGTTGTTCTCTGTAAATCCTAATTTTTTCTAGATATTCCAGTCACCATTTCAACACACGAAATAAGAATGATTACTAATAAACTTAAACAAAGTGGTATACCAAACCAAAGAATATTAAACACAGGTAGGTATAAAAATTTTCTATTACGGACCACAATTTTACCTGTTTTTAAATTCCGAAACTTTAGGTAATAATCTTGTTTCACTGTATGTTAATGACCACCCTTAGATAATCACATTCAAAAGCAATTGGTCACTTTCTTATATCTATAAACAGACCATACCTAATTTTCGTACACATTTTTACAATCAGTTTAACCAATTTTATCACCTTAGATTAACTTTTATTAATGTAGGTCAATCACTTATTTTAAAAAGAGCACAAAACGACGTTTTTATTTTGTAAGGTTTACCGAATACTTGTTTTTCTGTGTTTTGTTCTTGTGAACACACCTTTAGAAAATATTAATTCTGGAGCTCAGAAGGATGATAAACTAACCAAATTATTTTCCAGTAAATAATGCATGACTTTTTTCTTTGTTGAATTTGAAAAGTTTGGTATGGGTCACAATGAAATAATTTTAATGACGATACGGGTTTATAAGTTGTTGTCATATAGTTAGTGTTGAGACTGGTTCATTGGCCGTCCATTGACGACTTCTTAATTGACTAGTCAAATTCGATCAATATGTTTTAAATAACATCTTGCAATTGTAGAGGCTTATCTATCATTGGTTAATAGTAATATACATTTTATAACAAAATATTATGCGCTTGTGATATGCAATTTACCTATAACCCTCTTCAAGGAATAATATAGTTGGTAGGTGGTAGCAAAATGCAAATAAATGTAAATAAATAACACAACAAAATTTGACGGGTCAATTCCTCAATACTACATACAAACGAATGGATTAACTAAATAATTATAATATTATAATTCTAACTTTTAGAACTTTTATTTTGAAATTTGGTTAATAATACTTGATGCCAATTTATATACAACTTTGTTTTTTAAAATATTTGTTAAAAATAATAATTAATGGTACTGCTCTCTTGAAGCATTTTCATAGTTTCCTAATTTATTTTTCTCAGCAAGCAGAACTTTTTATGAACAATGACTTTATGATTATAAAGATAATATTACGGCGGACATGGATGTCATTTATTAATTATATTATAATTTTTATGCGAGATAGTACGATCATTGCCGGTAGTCCATAGCATCATTTTACTTTTAGGTACTTGTATACACTGTGAAGCATAGCTCGTCTCTACTTAAAATATCTACAAATAGGTTTTCTACTCGCTACTCTAAATCCTAATTGTGCACAGATCCTTAAGACGCCAGACACTGTAATTCGTTTTATGTGACGAAAGAGAGGTTATTTTGATAATGTAGTATTTTTAAACTCTGTAAGCGCAAAAGATCGTTAAAAACTTCTCTCTAAAAAACGCATCCGTTGCACGTTTTTATATATTTGGTTTGTTTTGAGCGTCGATTATGTTACAAGTTTATTTGAATATGTCAAAATTAAGAAGGACACAATGATTTGTTTTCACATTGAGCTTGAATGAAGGAAACAAATATAATTAAAATATACCTCGAAATACATGGGTTGGCATAAAAATAAAGTAAGTGCTGAAGAGTGGAACTTTTTTATCATATTCATTCAAAAACAATGATTGATAGATCACATACTATACATAGTGAAGAGCAGAAAATTAAAATATATAGCGTAATCAGTTCTTGTTTGCATTGGAATTCTTGAATTCCCATTAATATTTTCCATGTGCGGGAGTGATTCGTTAAATAAATTGAGAACTAGCTCTTTATTTAGCCGAAACAATTGAATGAATCTCCTCTCCTCTAGATTAAATGGATCACTTCTATCTCTCATTAAACTTTATGCAATTTTTAGATTTGGGGTCCGTCGTCGATTCTCCTCCTTGTGCAGTCAATGTCTCAAAACAGGATACATCTGTTGGGATTATGAACACAAATTTTAAACATTTTTATGTCCTAAGAGGTTTCAGGATAGAATACGAAAATAACAAATAGCTACCTGTCGGTTATTCTGTTCTATATGTTCTGCTAATTTTAATTAAATTAAATTAAATGTGCAAAAACGAACTAAGAAACATAAGTCAACCAAAATAAAAAACGATTTTTGGTTAGGTTGGGATTTTCTTCATGATTGTTTCTATGTATGTGACTACGGCTTTCCTCCGGGTCCGCATCTCTTTCGCTTAGGAATATGATACAAGTTATAGAGTCTCAGTCCAGTTTCGCTAAACACTGTCGCGAGTCATTTTGGGCGGTTCCTTTACTGTTAACTCATGTTTCCGGTAGTTTCTTAATGCTGACGCTATTTTCACTTTTATTAATTCTGAGGAAAAAGGTTCACTCACTTGTGACTCACAAATTAAATGATGCAGTCGCTATAACAAAAATTAACTGGTCTGAATGTCTATTTATTTATTTGGCAAAAAACAACTTATTGAAATTAAGTTAGTAAAAAGCCTTCTAAAAACATGTGAATTACTCTTTGTCCTAAACATACCTTACTGAGTTAACAAAAAAGATTTAATTAAAATATATGCAATATTAACGTCAAAGCTTAAATGATGCAAAAATAATTACGTGGGTCAAAATTTATCAGTTTAATTGTTTTTTGTTTACTTTGACATTTTAAAACACGTTTTTGTTCAGTAAAACGATTTTTTTTAAAAGGGTCGTCGGACTACAATTTCTCATCACAGAAATGGATACAACCAAAGGGACATAGCCAAAATGATAAATAAATGTCCGTCAATTATTCCGCATATCATTGAGCGTTACTGTAACGAAAATAGGGTCGAGAATAAGTCAAGGTTAGCTCCAAATAAGATCTTCTTTGAACGTGAGTAAAGATGGATTGGTCGAACTGCCAGAAATAAGCCTTTTCGAATTGGCATTGGCATTCGCTGGCGAGCATATCGATAAAGATTTGAACTTCTGGAATTCGGTAATATTTGCCGATGAGACCGAAATAAACTTACTTGGATCCGACGGAAAAATATCAGTATGGATAAAGCCTAAGGAAGGTTGCAATGTAAAAATTTAAAAGCTACGGGTAAACCACGGTGGAGGTGTAGGTATATGCGTATTTGGATATTAAAACAGCATCTGGTTAAATATTGGTAGCCATTATCGGTTAAACAAAAATGAAAATAAATAGTTCCCCAATATCTAACAAGAATGCATTAAAAGTAAAAATTACTGAGGTATGGAACACAATTTCTGAGGAGTGTACTAGAAAAGCAGTTGAATCAATACCCAAAAGACTACAAGCCGTTATCGATATCGACTAAATATCAGCAGGAGTATTTCAAATTATGCAGTTGTCTTTCTCTATGGATTTCGTTATATTTTGTTTCGTTGTTCGTTTGTTGTTTGTTTTGTTTTGTTTATTGTTAACTAAGTAAGTTAATTTCAATAAGTTGTTTTTGTTCCAAATAAATAAAGAGACATTCAGTTTTGTTATATCGACCGAATCATTTAAGCTGTGAGTCACTGTATTTACGAAAAAATCATTGCTCTCGAACCAAAACAAACTCTTGACCAAAGAATGGTTTATCAAGGTTGTCGCATAATATACTATTTTATTATTTTATTTAACTATATATAGTTCTATTTTGATCCTGTATACTTTGTAAAAAAACTCGTTTTTAGAATTTAAAATGAAAAAAAAAAGGTTATTCCGCTTCCAAAACAAACTAACGCATGCGTACTAAAAGAGCTTTCATCCTAGCCATGCATTTATAAAACAATCGTTGCGCATTGGTTGTAAACTTTGGATGCTATTTTTTAACCCTTACTTTATAAAATTTAAAACATTATAAAAGCATTTTTGTGTTAATTCTATAACCCAAAACAGATAAATCCGAGACCTCTGGGATATTTGTCATCCACGTAGCGGTCTGTACCTTATTGCAAACCCATCGTAGCAGCTTTCGTTTAAAATGTTCAATGTATTATTAATTTAACAAGGTTAAGCTTGTTAGTAAGTAATACTAAGCTTTAAATATATATCATTAGGACAGTATTAGTCGTTAACTATAAAATCTTCACTAAAAACAATTTTTCTAATGTCATCATTTTAAATTAATTTAGTAGTGCGCTTGCCTAATTGACATAAAACAGTCTGTTATAGATGTTTCGATAATTCGACAACACTAATGATAGGGAATAGAAAATTATTTAATAAATGAGCGGTTGAATGACCTTCGCAAAATGGAAAAATATTTTTGCGAAATTAGAAAGGCGACGTACATTTCGCTAAATTGTTTTTTTTTTCTCTACATATCTGTGAATTATAAATCAATATTTCTAAACGATTATAACGTATGTCAAACCCTGTGTAAATTTATTTACATAACACAAAATAATGTCCACCAAATAATGAGTTGGGGATTTAGATGTGTTGTTAATACGCACGAATAATATAAAAATTCTCATCAACGATTCAGTTTAAATGCAAGTTAAAGTAACGTCTCAAGGCCTATTAGCAGTTGGTGATGTTATTCCTTGCATATAGAGGGTCGGAAGGTGGAGAGAGAAAACCCAATCAATGAATCAGTTTCTGTTTTAATCCCATTTGCCAATATTAGCTAAATTTTGAATTTATTTTGGGAAATAAGAATATTTAACGTATGGTAAACAGCTGTAGATATTTGTTGTAGATGTCTAGGAAAATGTTTGCTTTTATGGGGAAATAAATGAGAATCGGTAAATTAAAAATTTTAAAAATTAAGGGGCTATAGAAATTTTATTTAAAGCGTCTTGAAGAGAATGCAGTGTGCTTAAACTTTGCTTTATATAATAACATAATAATAACATATAATAACACCAGCTCCATTGTTTCTTTATTATAAGATGCTCTGAAGTAAGGCTTGATTTGATTTCAATAAAATCACAACGAATTAAAACAAATGTTCTTCCAAAAATAGGAGTTACAAACGTTATATTTTTCCCACGGCTGGACGATCATTTTAGTCGGGTTTTTCTTTTCCCAACCTTTAAACGTATGGATTTAGACGACAAGGAAAACAAGTGTTATTAGTTGACCCTCACATTTTTGAAAATTGATCATAATTGGTTTGCTGAAAATTCCTAAATACCTATTATGGCGCAACGTGCATTTATTTGCCGTACTTAAAAAGTACAAAACAAAGATATAACGTTGCAAAAAACTTTTGTACCTTTCGAGCGTAATTATTTAGTTTCTCCTAGATAAAAGGAACCGTAATTGGCAACCGGGGGTGCCAGGTTTGTTCTTAGGCGATTAGCAAAATGTCGGCTGCTAGCGCTTTTTCATTTTGACGTGTCGCTTCTTTCGACAACCAAATTAAAGTTTGAACCAACCGTTTGTCGGCGGCGGCATCTCGGGACAATAATAAGTCAATGATGCAAAAGAATTTAAGCGCCATGGCACACGTTTCCCTCTCGCTTCGAGAACTTTTATAAACAACAGTTCAACAGTTGACATGAGTACATTTCATAAGCTTTATATATATATATATATATATATATATATATATATATATATATATATATATATATATATATATATATATATATATATATATATATATATATATATATATATATATATATATATATATATATATATATATATATATATATATATATATATATATATATATATATATATATATATATATATATATATATATATATATATATATATATATATATATATATAAGAAGATCCCCAAACTTTTATCTAGAATAGAAAAAAATTGGCAATTAAAAAATTGCTTGCGGCCATATGATCTCGATTTTTAAAATATTTAAGCTATTGCTGCGTCATCACATCTATTCGAACCACATACTAGCATTCATTTTTTGAAATTTTATTTTATTAATTGGCACAGTATTTCGTTTTTAGATTCTATGCAAAAATTCTGAAACTTTCTTTATAATAGATGTTAATATCTCTTTTTCGGAGGTAAAAATTACTTTTCATAAAATTAGAAAATAATTTATGTGGCAACCAGTTCAGGTAAAATTGTACACGGTGTTTAGGATGATTTATGTTTTTGTAATAAGTTGTTATTTTTTGTATTCTATTGTATAATTGTATAATTATCGACATCAAATAAAATTTATCTGTATATCTTAATTTGCCGGAACAAGACTAAAGATCTGAGGGTACCTATAATTACCTATAATAATTGTACAAACTACCGGAACAACGTTCTTTATTTATATATTTTAATTATGTATTTGGCACAAATCAAAAATTGTTTGTAACTATTTCAATCTACGAGCCGATAGGATGAAAAATTTCGGTTGAATGATTTTCTGAATCTCTCCCTCTTGTGATGATAAATATAAAACTTATTGGTAGTAGCATTTTTGGTATTTCCGTAAATATGACTGATGAAGGATGGTGAAAACGGAACGTGGCGTCGTAACAAATGTTATATATGTTATTTCTAAAAAGTAACGGTTAGAATCTACCAAGAACTTGTAGATTTTTTCCTAATTTTCCTAATACGCTGGTAACCAACATCGAAATAGGAAATTAAGATTTCAGTTTTTCCGCAAATTATAACAAAATTTTTTCAGCTGCTGTTGCGTCTAATGGAATATAGGTTACGGAGTTTCAAGAAACAATTAACAAATTATAAAATAACAAAAAGAGAACAGTTATCATGAAAAAAATTATTTTAAAGGCAAGAAAATTACGTGATTTTTGATTATATCATAGCATGAGATACAATAATATCTTGAATATTTAAACACTATTGTTCAGATAATACATATTTAACAAATTCCGTTCATTTCTAGATAACAGTCTTTAATTGGTAGAGTTTCTTCGTAAACGTAGGTTTCAAACTCGTACTTAAAACATAGGTCCGTAAAAATGGATAATAGATATTAATATTATTAGTGAAGATAATTAAACAAATAATGTAGATGTTGCTCGGTATCGTGTAGAATATTGAATATTCCGAGAAACGGAGAAACGAATAAAACATTTAAATCGTCTAATATTTTTATTGCCGTATTTCAACGTTGAAACATTTAGCATACAAAAGGACTGAAGTCTCTCAGCCGACAAGTGCCGGTGGGCAAAGTTAAATCACCCGCAACAATAGCATGCTTCCTATTATCTGGTCAAGAGATTTATTTGCCATCAAAAAACAAACCATAACGGTTTTTTTAACCTGTAAGAAAGGCAAGACAAAGGCTGTGATTTCTGCAATTATTACCACCTCATTATTTTCACCTCAAATGGCTACGAAAACGGTCGATTTTTTAAATTTTCCGAATTCTTTTCGGCCTCTTTTTTTGCATCCGTTGCTAAATTTGCTGATGCGATAAGTTTCCATTTCATCAATTGGGTCAGTACTACGGAAAACGTACAATAATCGCATTATTGCTAGAGGGGGCCTGAAATACATTTTAGTGGCAACTCTTCAAATCCACATTTTTTTATGAGCATTTATTAAATTAATGTTCATATGTTTTGTAGAACTGCAGAGGGTTAAATGATTCCAATAATTGCAAAACACAGTTGAAATATTAAATTTCAAAATTTTGTATCAGCGTTTTCGAACGTTTGAACTTCGGTCCAGCTAGCAGGTGCTTTAACAATGGTTACTTATTTTATATATAATTTTGTACTCTGTGCATCTGAGATGGTTTTGGCTAATACAAATTAATGCTTGAATTAGAAATATGCATCTCAACAACTGTTCCATTCATGGTGACCTAGTCACTATTAATGTTAGTCAGTTTTTTTTTGGCACTGATTCGAATATCTATACCAGTTTTAATATAATAAAATAACAACTAACACGACATTCACTGAGCAAATATTCTGATTTATCTGAATCTGTCGTAGACCCATTGCTCTGGGTCGAATAATTTAAATGAACATATACATGCAGCGGTGAGATTTTTGGCTTTTTTAGTCGGAAAAACCAGCAACAAATTAAATAATTTTATCTTTATTCATTTTTCTAACACTCATTTAATAAATATTATCGATATACGAATATAATACGAAATAAAACACCGAACTAAAACAGTCTTTTTTCCAAATTTTACTGTGTCCCAAACACTTCTGTTTTTGACAGTGTGACAATAATGAAAAAGTATTCGATATGCTTCGTCTATCATACGCTAGAGACGGGGTATATAGGTATTTAAAACTCGACACCTCGAGTCACTTGCTATAAAAAATTCTTATTTTGACAAATAAGTTTCACATTGTTTTCCATAGGTCGCTTGGAAACTGAAAATACTGTTTTTAAATTTTCTTAAAATTTGGACTTGAAAACAATGGCGCAGCTAAGTTTAGGTTAGTTTTACCGTGTTTTTTGAAAAAAAAAAAAACAAAAACGCTAGTTCGATAGAAGTCATCAAAAAATGAGCCTTTACTATATTTATTTTTGTTTGAATAAGTTTATGATGTTTAAGAACACGCGTTTTTCTGTAACCCAAATATCGCACACCGCTAAAATAAGCCAAATTGATAGAAGAATCTATTAAAATATTGCAAAAAAAAAGCGTAATGTAATATATAACAGTATATATTTAATCTTGTGCAATTCTATAAAATTCTGGAACTGCATAAAATCCTGCGTGGATCGCAGCGTTGCCAAATCATTGAAAAATTTACTGATATATTTTATAATGCATTAAAATATTGTTTTTGCTTTTTACAAAACTTCTGGATTCCTCCTGCGTCGGTTTTTGCTTAGTCGAAATTGCTGACGTTTCGCCAATCATCCTGTTGGCTCCTTCAGAGCTTGACTGAAACTGAAGAAGACAACAGGATGATTGGCGAAACGTCAGCAATTTCGACTAAGGAAAAACCGACGCAGGAGGAATCCAGAAGTTTTGTAAAAAGCATTACAGTAGCCTGTGGAAGTTTCTTTGAAAAATTAATATTAACATTACGCATTTTTTTTTGCTTCAACAGAAATAAAAAAATAAATCAAGCCTTTCAGTTTTTTCCAAACATACATGGAAAAGGTAATTGGCGCAGTTACGCTACGTTTTGAAATGCTTCACAAAACTTTAATGCAAATCGAATATAATAATAAACAATTGCTAATGCAATAGTCAGCCTGAATTATTGATAATGTTAGTTTTATAATTTCGCATTTTTTCCTTCGCCACGAGGCAGATTTATTAGATCATAATCTGGTATTTATATGGAACAACCTATCACGTTTTTTTATTCATTAAGCTACGAGGTCCTTTCTACTATTTATTGCACGCTCATGTTTCTCTAAAATATATCGGACCGAACAATAGAAAATCGGGAATTGAAAAGCGTATACACTTTAAATGCACAGATTCGAAGAATAACAATATTTTCCGCAGCATTATGCAAATTCTTACAAGCTAAGTTGGCGCAAAACCCTTTTAATATTTTAAATCATAAATTATCGTTAATTGCAATTTAATAATTCTGTTTGCAAGTTCGCAAACATTTAATATAGGTTTTCTTATTATAATGGACAAGTTCTCATTAAATATGAAGTTATGCTAATACGGAGGCCCCGCGTCGGGTCTTTTTTTAATGAACACTTAACAAAATAATGGTTTAGCAAACTTGAAAAACTGCAGGAAGTAACATATTGCGCAACAAGTTTGGTAAACGTTATTTTAGTCATGAGTTTCATTTGGCACAAGCGGAACGAGTACTTAACAAATGAATGACCGAAGAAGTTTATGAAGGGGTTGCTAACTATACTGCCTCCAGCACCATTACTTTTTGAATAGATTCCTTAAAAATACCACTAATAACTATGTGACAAAAGAAATCGCAATAAAAATTTTGAAAAAGAGCAATTGTTGCAAAGACAAATTTTATGAATGACATTGAGACTTTGCAGATTTATATAAGGCGTGGAATGAATTTGTTACATTAATTAAATTGAAAAAAGTATCAAAAAAAATTACAAGTGAGTTTTATTCTGGTCGAAGTTTGCAAAAAAATGGACTGTCTAGTTTACTACGCATGTTAGAAATTATATCCTATTAAAGTTCACAGATTGCAAACAAAATTGGTCTTCGTCTAACTCAATACATACACATACACATATACATAAACATCACAAATTTTAAAACGTTTCGAGTGTCCAGCAGTTTACATCGAATTCGTTTCGGTTCATGGATAAAACTCTACCGTTCATTTATTTTACTTCTCAATAGTTGGGGGACTATTAACCATTACATAAGAACGTAATTAGGCTTTTATTCTTACGTACGTGACATAATGGTACACGAGAACAGTTAAAATAAACATGGTCGTAGATCTTTGCGCCTAAACCGTTTTAGAGATAATAGTTAATTAAAAGGAACATTATCAAATCGATATTGCATGCGAAAGCGTTTTATCTTAAAATGGAGTTGCACTTAAAGAAAATTGCATATCAAGTTGTCTGTGCGATTGCAGTATAACGAACGGGCTCGGTTCCTTCATGCGATAATGTCGAAAATTTTGTCATTTGAATTCTTATTTCACCTCAAGCGTTTTGATTTTTTATTAATTACTCAAAAAGGTCGTCATAGCCGAATATACTACTTAGCTAACCCTGCGCCGCAATAATAACTTATGAACGGCATAATCGGAGAACAATAGAATTTCTCCATTCTTAGGAACCAAAGTTCACGACTTCCCGATCCCGGTTTTCACCGAATTATCTTCAACAGCTTTATCGTCTTTTTGTGATCACATATGAGTTTAATAAACAATGCCCAATTTAAGGTATAGTATCGCAGCAAGTCTTTACGGTATAATTTATGGGTAAATCGATGTAGCTGTAATTAGTTTTATGAAAATAATGGCATAAATTCGAGTCCTCATATTTGTCTATTTAATTATATTCTATAGTTTTAGTTCACCAATTTGAAACAAAAAATTTTATAGCAAACAGAATTCTTTATTGGATGAAGAAAAATTATATCGATTAAAGGTTGAAAGAACGGAAAAAAATGGTAAAACACAAATGAAAAATTATACAGGGATCAAATTAAGAACTTTAAATATACGAGAGATTACAAATGAGGATTAAATTGATTAATTGATTAATTAAAATTAAAGTGAAAATTTATCGGAAAGACTGAATGTTTACATAGGTTAAGAATAGAGAAAAAAATAAGAAAACAATACAACTGCGGTACAAAATAACGGAATACCTAATAATGATTAACGACGTTTTAAGGTAACCAGTAGGTACCAAACAAAAAAAAATCGTACATGAATTAAAGTAGTTAGTTTAAAAATCTATCAACGAAGAAAATGTCCGAAGTAATAATAGTACAAGAAACGAATACTTAACGGCACAATGAAAGAAAAGAAAAATTTCAGCCAAGTTCTAAATGAAATGATGAAGCAATAAATAAAAGAAAACAAGAGTGAAATGGGATAATAAGAACTCCACGCAGGGTAATTCGAATTCAATTTGGGCAAGATTGCTAATTTCTGTGCTTAACTTAATATTCCAAATTTTGCAGATGCTCCCAAAACAATATTCTTCAAAAGTCGACGCGGACAAAATCTAATTTAACAAGAGTTATAATGTAATGTTAACCAAACGAAACCTTCCAGTGAAGTTAATGCCAGCTAAGGTCATATCCCCTTGTTTCTTGAAATTATTTGTAAAGTCAAGAATTCCAAATATGACAAGTTATACATCAGTGAAACCAGAACAAAAAGAGCTGTTTTTAGGTTTAAGAATTCAATATCGCGATTAGGGTGGCTGAAAGGCTAAACGCCTTGTAGAAAATCCGAAAGCTTCATCGTGTTGCTGAAAATAAGGGGTAATGGCAATGAGGTCTTGGTTTTGAGTTATTTTGTCAAACAATGCCAGTAAAAAATTCAATAATTCTTTAATTTTCTGTTACTTCGCAACTATTCGTAATTTGAAAAGTTTCTAAATATAATGTTGTTAAGCACTTTGGAGCTTTTTCCAAGGAAGGTACAGCAAAGGAAGAACTATTGAAGACATTTGGTCAAGTCAAAAGAACACAAGTTAGTATGGCTTATGAATATTCTAAATGAAATCCCCATTTTCAACTTCGGTAATCTTCTCCATGAATGGTGGATGCGTAGATATTTTGCAATAACTTAAGAAAATTTTGCCGTCAAGCTCTGTATATAAGGCGCATTTTAATTTCAAAATCAAATTTACCAGCTGAGTAATAGTTTTAATTTCATGCTCGAAAATTAACGATCGTTATAAAACAGAACACCGAAGCACATTGTTATCAATTACAAACCTTTATACTTGCTGTGCATTACTATATTTCGCACGCAGATACGAACGCATTAAGTTATAGGTATGCGGTTCTTATTCAGACAAGCGCTATCGTGTTTTAAGATACCGTAACGACTGCACACAGCATGCATTGTCGATACTTTTGTCATTAATCGACGCGAATATGGAATTGTGAAGGCGGAAACTGTCCTTTTCACCATAACTTAGTCAATATAAACGTTTCACATCCAGCAACCTGCTAATGAATAAAATGATTTAACTACTTGAAGCAAGTTTATGGGGCATTTCAGAATTGTTTAAGTTGACAGACGTTCCAGTAAATCATTTGCACATGCTCGATATGAAATTTAGATCAATTTAGGTATTTGAGATAGCATTGCGAAGTTAGAGTCAACGTTTCGCGGAGAACTTTAAAAACAACGATTCTTTTAATTTTTTCTATAATATTTTTCATTAAAATCCCGCTCAAATTTAAAGTAACCCTATTGTTTGAAATTTGGAATACATGATATATACGAATTTTTAACAGAAGTTACGAAAAGTAACAAATTTAAACTTGCACAGTTTAACAAAGAAAAGACCTAACCTATTTGTTAACCTACCTAACCTACTTGTTAACGTACTTTTTAACCATTAATTTTTGAGTATTGTACTCCGTATATCTGATTGCCGATATATACAGGGTGTTACTTGACCGTAATTACTTCTTACACTATAGATAACTCTGTACAATTTTCAAAAATATCTGCAAAACAATTTCTGAAATCTTAGTATTAAATTAAACAAGGTATATTTATACTCTGTATCTTAAAAAACTGGTAAAAATACTTTGATTTTCCGGGCATGCTGCTAAATTTTAGACGATAACCTGCACTTAAAATAAATAAATAAATATGTATATATATATATATATATATATATATATATATATATATATATATATATATATATATATATATATATATATATATATATATATATATATATATATATATATCTCACGTATTGATTCACGGATGGAAAAATGTGATGACACTATATTCCGGGATATCATCCGTTCGCTAGGTGAACTCCGACTGGAATCCTGCATCCGACTGGAATCCTGCAGACGTTTCGCCAAAATCTCACTTGGCATCTTCAATGCTCGCGCTCCGAGTGTTCGAAGTGTTTTCGTATATGTATAAGTTTTGTGACGTTTCGGCCTTCAAGACCTTCTTCAGACATTTAATTTTAACCTTAAGCCAAAAATCAACGGTTCACTATATAGTTGTTTGGTAATTTACAGTTTTACAACATTCACAACAGACATATTGAATATGTAAATCGACAAGCCACATTGATAAGACGACGAACCAAAACAATAATGCTATATATATATATATATATATATATATATATATATATATATATATATATATATATATATATATATATATATATATATATATATATATATATATATATATATATATATATATATATATATATATATATATATATATATATATATATATATATATATATATATATATATATATATATATATATATATATATATATATATATATATATATGTTCAAAGTGTTTTCGGGGCGCGGTCATTGAAGATGCCAAGTGAGATTTTCAGCTCAAGTATAAATATTTCTACATGTTCTGGTTGTTTAATATAAGGTTTTTATGACTTAAGAACAGCAAACTAAACATAAAATGCAAACAAACATGAAGATAAAAATACAAAAAAAATGCAAACTAGTACCATGAACTCCATGAACTTCGAAAATATAACCAAATACTAGTATCAGATTTAAGCAAAAATATATCACCCCGTATTAAAGGTACCCAATGAAAAAACTAAAATTTCTGGAAATTGACTATTTAAAAAAAACATTTATAATAAGCTGAAAAAAGGGATTTGTTGTAAAGTTTACATATCTCATGGTTTTTGTCATGAATCATAATAAATTGGTAACTATTTTTGTCAATTTCGACTTAGTGAACATTTAAAAATGGGTACCATATATTTTAGCGACTTTAAGGCAAGTACACCTTGATAATGGACGTTAGGTTAAAAGTGTTAAAAATCTTCTATTTAATCTTCTACGAGCCAATAGCGATCTTGTTAGCTGGCCATAATGCATTACACTTATAAATTATATTTTCTCATTCGAGCTTGTAATAATCTTATTTGTATTGCATGAGAATGAAGTGTTGAATTTCATAGACGTAGAATTACAGGTATTGATTTGTACAGGCCGTTAGTATCATTTGTGTTTGACTTTAATGGCTTAATGCCTGGGTGATTTACCCCGGCCAAGAAAGTTACGTTTAAAATTTACTGTTTAGGATAGTGACCGTTTAGTTTTAGGCTGGGTGGTATTAAGTGGTATTTATTGTCATTTGAATTGGCACATAACGCAATTTACGAAGGATATAATAAACTATGATTGAAACATTAGAATACTTCTGAAAATTGCAATTTTATAAATTCCTATAATATTAATAACAATAATAATACATGAAATGGGAAATGTCGAGTGTGAAAAACGCTGAAAATTATTTCCGAGTTACTGAAATGCCCGCCAGGGAGCGTAAATGCCATCTTGATTTTCAAAACCTGCTTTCAGCATAATTCTCTTATGTTACTCGTAGTTACAGCGAGTACCGTTTTAAAGCTAACCTAGGATATGCAAGCCTTATTGAAGTTATCGTCATTTGCAATGTTCGAACACCGCTACCACTTTCCTTGCAGAAATAAAACATTAAACAAAAATGAATTAAGTTTGTCTCAGCTTTCAAACGCACTTTAATTATGGTCACTGTATGATCAAATGACGCTCCCTGGTGGGCATTCCACTTGAAAATAATTTCTAGTACTGTCTTTTTTCCGATTTACTTACAAAAAAAAATAAAGATAATTTCTGAGACAGTCTGTTCCCCTAATACCGTACCTCGTCGTCCTTATTGGGACACGCGGTATGTTTGGGGCAGACGATGCATAATAATCGATTTTTACATCCGCAGCGTATACGAAACAAAGGCGACCAAACACTTTTTAAACCCCTCGTAAAAATGATTGGCTCGGAATACGGCTTAGCTATGCATTATAATGTCAATAAAAAAGCAGTAGCGGGTCCTGTAGCGAAATAATTATTATTCAAGGTAAATAAAAGAATAATGAATAAAAGTAATTTACACATTTACTGATCTGGTCGTGCCTGGGTTGACGATGTCTACAATACAGGGCGTCATTCGCAGTTCAATTTTTCCCAGTTTATGTATATATATATATATATATATATATATATATATATATATATATATATATATATATATATATATATATATATATATATATATATATATATATATATATATATATATATATATATATATATTCTCACGTATTGATTCACGGATGGAAAAATGTGATGACACTATATTCCGGGATATCATCCGTTCGCTCGTTGAACTCCGACTGGAATCCTGCAGACGTTTCGCCAAAATCTCACTTGGCATCTTCAATGCTCGCGCTCCGAAAACACTTCGCACACACACACACACATATATATATATATATATATATATATATATATATATATATATATATATATATATATATACATATATATATATATATATATATATATATATATATATATATATATATATATATATATATATATATATATATATATATATATATATATATATATATATATATATATATATATATATATATATATATATATATATATATATATATATATATATATATATACATCTTTCCATTTCATTTTGAAATTCATTCGTAATAGTAATTTTTAAATCGTGGAGAGCATTTTGTTCCCACCGTCTGTTTAAAACAAAAACTTAAAGCAATCATCCACATGCGACGCTGTTTATAATTTAATTTATAAATATTTGCCTTGAAATGTGTTAAATAAGGTTACTACGGACAATAGCTAGAGTGGCAAACTTATGGGGTCGAATTTCGTTTACATCATAAGCATAGAGGGAACGATCAGATGATCTACCGACTTAGATTATCTGATCGATCGGAAGGTAGGAATGACGTTCTGTTTAGATTGCAGTAAAATCCTGAGCTAGCTTCATCTGGTGAAAACTAAATACAGGAAGAAGTGCCTATTCAGATTTATGTTTCGCTTTTATTGCTAACAAGACTTCTGAATTAAATTTAATATTATTTATTGAGGAAACTCAACACCAAAACAGAAACAGGTGTGAATTCAGTAATCATTCCTTAGCGTGTCATTTATAGAGTTCGTTGACAAAATTCTAAAGAAAGTGTATATACTTAGTATATACCGGATTATTAATGGTCGATGGTTAATTTTGATTAGATTTGGCTATGCAAACGTTTACGTAGAAGGGAACATAGATTTTTTGAAAAAGTTGTGTACTTGAATATTGGCATTTTCAAATGCCTTGACTTTTATTGCTGAATATAGGTATGTCCTTTAGAGACACCCGAGAACAACTCTAGCAAATCAAATTTTCTGTTAAACATATTTACATAGAGGCGTGATAGATAGGAATGAGCGATAGAATACTATATACGATTCTGGAGCGCGTATATCGCGCCCTCAAAAACACTGCCAACTACCAAAAGTTTAAATAAGAAAAAGCAATTGCTAAAGCTAAGCGTAATGAAATACCGTTGAGTGTGAACGCTTACATGAGACGTCCTGTACGTTAAATAAATAGCCGCCTGTTTACGTACAGGCCTGGATTCTTAACTGAACGGTTGCAGGAGTTATGCGCGCACGGAGGGAATATGTTTTAAAACATCCTGGTTCTACGGCCGTAGAACATACGCGCTGGCGCTGTTGGTCTCGCCGTCGGTAAGTATGTACGACGTAATTATGAAATATTTAGCGTGAAATTCCCATTTTAAATTAGTTATATGGCGCTGTTTGACTTTTATAATAACCGTACGCTATAAACGATAAAATCTTCATTGAAATTAATTTTAACTACTCATATGTTCGAAAATGTTAGTGGCTAACTTTCCTGGGTAATTATTATAATTTGTCCGCTTTAATTTCCTACCTAAGTACTCAGTCCTGCGCGATGTTTCCATCGATAACCGCGAAAGGGAACTCCTTGCGAAATAATATAATGCATAGTGTAAATTAAATTTCAAAATAAAATCGGAAGGCAGATAATTTTTCGAGGTGCCGATAATCAAGAAAGAAAAACATGATGCTGGTATTTGCCATTTCAAAAAATATTTAGGTGTTTATTGTCCATTGTTATATTGATTGGGATGAAATCCATCTTAATGGAAAAAAATGTCCTACCAATTCTTTTCTGGCAACAGTGTCACTTATTTATTGCCTGTTTTAATAACAAAGTATTTTGTATTGTAAAGTTTACATTAAATGCGTTACAATTTCTTTACTTTTGAAAAACTCGCATTAAGACAACTACTTATCAACTCATTCAATCGTATTAATAATATACGAGAAACATTAATACTAAAATGTCTTAGTTGGCCAAGTTATTTTGATTTACCGCGTTAAAAACAATATTGGGCACAGAAAACGCGACGCATTGTTTGGACAACATTAAAAATAAAATTAAAATAGTGATAAAAATAAGAACGAAACTTACAAGAAGGAAAACGGTTCGTGAAAAAATGAACTGGCCTTGGGCTGTCACGCTTACATTGTGCCCAGTTTAAAAGCATGTTAACGTAAGAGCAAAACAAAACGCTATTGTTTATTGCAGGACATCAGAAAGGCGACAACTATGCATTTTGTGAAATTCAATTTTTGTACTTTCTAGATGACAGGTTTCGCATTAAAATCTGAACGATTTTGTTTTTGTTGCCACTCGACATGGCGAAAAGCAATTATAGATACACTGCTGGTACTGTTAAGATCAATTAATTGCTTGCTTGAGTATCTTTTGAAACACATATTACCGTCAAACATAAAAATTGTAAAACAATATCGTCAGTTCCATTCGTTCCGTTTGCGTGATTGTTTGTGATAGAAATAACGTTGTTTTTTATTCAATTCTTTCCCTCCTATTTATAAATTTGATAATAAAATAGCAATTAACTCCACGAGTTAAATTGAGTTTTCCGTTATATCTTGGTTCTACGCGAGACGCCAGTTTTTAGATAAGAGGTATAATAGAATCGCGTATTTTTATTGAAAATCATTTTGGTTGAAAATTCAAGTTTCCCAAACATTGCATTATATATTAGTTATGTAACCAACCAAATTTAAACCCTTCGCACTAGACAAAAAATAACAGTACTTGGAATCTAAATTTAACTGTTTTTATAAACATGTACGTTAAAATGCCCTAAGGTTGTCATCTATCCGATTATTAGAAAGAATTTTTGTTGTCCAGAAGTACCTTTGCAATATGTGTTCTCTATAAGAAAACAACTATGCAATAAACTGTTTGGGTATACAACTTGTATACCAATACATTAGCTAGTTATTATTGATAATTGCAATTAAGTACGAGGATAACTATTTAAAGTAGCTCGGGTTTCTTAAAAACTAGTATTCGATTCGACAAGGCATTTGAATTTTTGTTCTTTAGCTGCATACCGTTAAATTTTATTTTAGTATAGGTTAGTTTGTTGTTTGCTCATTTTCTTTTACCTTTCGTTCAAAATTTAGTTTTCGATAAATTTTTCGCTTTCAAATAATAATCAATTTAAAATAATAAAAATTAGGGCTATTAATATTTGACATATATCACTTAGATACGAGTTAATTTGCAGCATAAATTATTTCCATTGTCGCATTGTCTCGGAACGAGTCATATTTCTGAAAAATGATATCCTTGAGGATTCAAAGATGCAACTCGTCATACAAAAAAAAATTGTTGGAACAATCAGAAACTACGCTCAAGATTTTGTAAAGGTGCCAAAATTGGGTTGTTTGCCATCTGCCTAAAATGTACACTCATGTTATATAATGATTAGCATCAATTTTAATCTGTAAAAGAAGTTTTATCCAAGTAATGTAGACGCTACTGAAGCATTGTCTCAGATGGTAAGCTTTTGGCTACAGCACAATTTTCAAGGATCTCTGAAATAAGAGAAACTTAGCTCATTAAGGATAACTCAAAAAAGCATCAGTATGGTGGTGGATACTTGCCAAGATCAAAAATCGTAAAATTCAAATGAGTTTTTTGCTGAACTGCAGTATAAGGAAAGTTATAAGTCCAAGAAAAGAATTTTATTTAATATACAGGTGAACTGTTCGAATCTTGTTGCAAATAGAGTGAGTCACGATAAAGCTCAGTTAGTCGATTTAACTAGTTAGGTAGAACATTTAATACATAATTAATATGTTTTGCAAGAAATTCGATAAACGACACTTTAGTTTGTTATGGCACGAGTGAAGCGACTGCTTAATAATAGAGTATTTATGTTATATTGTAACTATGAAAATGGTATTACTATAAATACATAAATAAATAATAATTTAAAATAAAATTGGGTTTGGAACCACCTCATTTATTCATTTCAACGGCCACTATATTTCATTTTAGGTAACTCAAATGTCTTAATATGTAATTTTGGCGGTTTATTGGGTCATCGCCATTTTATAGCATTTAATTTAACCAGAATTTTTCAGATTTTTCAGATCTTTTGCAGGGTCGTTTTCAACGAAAACTTTTTATTAAAATACCGGTAATGTCCCTAAGTACAAGATGTGTTTCATATCTTTTGAAATATTTTAATATGCACACTAAACAGGATGATACCGAAAATTGTCACATAAACATGGACCCGAAAACGCAAGATGACAAAGATTGCTTTTATATCTACCTCGGTCAGTACCTGCTGTGTTCTATTACAGTATTATCCCTTATATATACAGACTAAAGGCTCTCCAGCATTGTCTAATGTGACAGCGACTCAAATGCATACATAAAGCATTTTCATTTCCTTCATGTTCTTGAATACTTCAAACAATCAATATTTCGTCCTTAATAATAAATTTATACTATTATTTATAGTTAACTATGCTTTCGTTTTTCAATTCATGTAAAGTTCTAGCCAATAACATTTAACAAACCTGATAAAAACGTCCCTCAAATTAGATATACGAGATAACTATCACAGAAACTTTTCCATCAAGTAATCACCGATACGTCATCTATCGGATGTCCAAAAAACAATAGCATATAATTTTAAAATCTATAACAGTTGTATAGGCGTGATAAAAATCTAAAACTTTGATACATTCCTGGCCATTTCTCTAATTTAAAACCTTTCATTAATAATTAGTCGTATGTGAGATCATAATTAGTAGATAAAAATTTTAGTACGTGCCACGTTGGGCAGAAGCGTAACACGATCGGGGCAAACAGGAGTGAAAGGAAGTGGGCGTCATATTTTTGATAATAGATCGTAAAAAAAAGTTACAAACATCGATGAAACCGCATTTACCAAACCGATAAACTAAAATACAAGTTCAGCAGCTACTTCACTGGACTATTCCTTTACCAAAATTAGCAGATAAAACTGGCATTGTTAAGAGTTTATTTTTAAAAGGAGTCTTAATTAATTATTCTAGTATAATTGCATTTTTTTTAAATTGAGATTGTTAAAATTGTCAAATAGTATATTATGCAAGTGCGGTAAACGTCATTTGACTCACGAGTTCATTTAACACGAGCGGAGCGTGTTGCATACTATATTTTTTCTACGACCGTTAGTTTTTAGGTACATTTTCAATGAGACTCCATTCACTCACATGACCTTCAGAATTGACAAACGTCAAAAGTCAAAGCGTGGGAAATGTCTCCATCCGATTGCTAGCAAACCCGTGCCGTAAAATCCCGGAACTGTCCGATATGTATCGGATCCGTGGAAACGAAACTGACGTGGTAAAGTGACGCTTCCCGCACGCTAGATCGGTGTGCACCCTACAGTTAAAAACATTAGATCATTTAATATTAATAAAATAAATTCTACTAAAACTTTTGTAGACTTATGATTAATCACTTTCTTGACTGGACCGAAAATATAGTACTACTATATCTACACTTTAGTCATTTAGCTTCCCTTTCGCAAAAAGTAAATAATAATAACCACTCGTTTCATTTAGAAAAGTCACTCTACTTTTGTTGCTAATTCTCACAACCTTTTTAATTATTGGAATTTAGTCATAAAATTTAGATACTTAATTTAGTATCTAATAATAACAAGAGTTTTCCTCAAAATTCCATAGTCGTTGCTTTCGAATAAAAAAATGAAAACTATTCACAAGATACACGGTAATGGTAAGTTTTCAAATTAACTGAAAATATTTCTTCAAAGAAATTGTTTCTGCAACGGGAATGAATACTGTATACTATATTTTAATAATTAGGTTAGTTGATTTGTAAATGCATGTGTGTATATTTTTTTACTTATATGTGTGGGTATTGTATATATGTAAGTATGGATGTGAAATTATTGACATACTGCCAATTGTGCTACTATATAAGCCCAGATGCCATTAAACAATATTTGCAATTTTCAAGGCAAACAGAAGCAAAGGATAAATAAAATCACTAAATAAATCTGTACAATAATATTCTTCGTCGTTTTAAGTCGAAATATGCAAAAGAAAATCAAAAAGTAATGCACGTATAGCAAATGCTGAGAATTTAGCGCTACAAAGCTTAATCTGCACCCAGTAATTAAGCAAGTCAATTATTAGTTGCGCCACTGCTTCAGTGCCTCCACTACGACCACGTGCATGGCAATCTTAAGGACAATGAGATTGATTGTCGGTCATATTATAACGAAAAATATTTTAATTATTTGATTGTTGGGTTTTACCGTTCAGACGGTAGATCAATTGAATTGGACGCAACTCTATTACGGAAAGAGGCCAGTCAGACTGAAACAAATGTGGAGAATTTTAATTTTTTGATTAAGAACGAGGAACGAACCTGGTATTTTAACATCTGTGAACTTTTTTTTAATAAGTGGAACGTTGTAGGACAATTGGTAGTTTTGCAAGACCGACCGAGCATTCTGTGATCTAATACCAAGGGGTCACTTTGGTACTTGTGTGGTCCGTCAACGCAGAATGTATTATGCTAATTGTACAATATAGTTGCTGTAAATATTTATTAATCTTTGTTTAAGGTTTGTGTTTTCCATAGTACTGACTGGAACTTATATAGAATACCCACTTCAGTGGGTTAAAGTGTAGGCGTATGAAATTATCGGTTGTATTCATTATGGTATCTCAGATTTATACCGATAAACATTT
This sequence comes from Cylas formicarius, assembly GCF_029955315.1. Taxonomy (NCBI): domain Eukaryota; kingdom Metazoa; phylum Arthropoda; class Insecta; order Coleoptera; family Brentidae; genus Cylas; species Cylas formicarius. Next base: position 18,543,834 of record NW_026844264.1, on the reverse strand, counting down.
ACGCACTGAAAATATAGTTCTCATTTTAAATGAATATATTGATTGATGTTGCCTATGTTGGTCTATGAGGCACGATCTCTATATATCTGGTAGCTATATGAAAAACATACATTTGGAGACAGACACACTCAAACACTTTTTGGAAAATTACTAATAAAATCGTTCGGCATTTATCACCGTTTTTAATGGTAATATTATATATTAATATTGTAGTTTCTTTTAGTGTGTTCCATTCTTATAAATTGACAAAAAGAATATATTTGTAATGTTTTGTTATAAAAATTCAATATTAAAATGAAATTTTACAACTTTGTCGCATAGAGCTAAAATTGCTCCATTTTTTCGTTCTAACAAGCAATTTCTGGAAATTTATAAATCGACACACAAATATTTTTATAGAACTAGTTAGGGTTTTACACTAGACGTTATCAATAATGCTGGGCAAGTGTCGTTTTAAAATAGTTCAACGTGCAAGTCAATTGCAATTATTATAAGACTAGTGCTTTCGGAACTAAAAAAATATTAAATTGAACTCAATGATATTTTTGAAGAATCCTGAATTGCGGCCCAACCTTATGGCTCATATTACAATTAGGTTAAATCGACCAGAAATACAAAAAAAATCCTAAATCCGGTTGGCGACAGGAAAATGAATAAGTCAAGTTGAATTCGACGAATGAAAATCCACTTCGTGATGTATCGCCCATATGCCATTAAATCACGCATGTTACGTCTACGAAACCCGTAACAAGATGACAAATTTATTAAATCGCGTTCAACAAAACAATCGATTCAGGTTCCAACGTTGTTAAGTATTTGCATTTTTATTTATGCTTGGTAGAGTAATTTATTTACATTTATCAGATTTATAATAAACTGCAATCCCGTTCTTAATCATAAAACTGAATAATTTAATCATGTGGTAGCTACGCAAAAAGATGTGGCAACTTATAGTACACCTGTTAGATCCGAAAGCGAAATATTTTGATATACTTCGCGGTTTAACCGTAAGTCGAATATTTAGGCTGCCGGGTACATTTTTTATGAAAGATACTTTTTGAATAGACCGTTGATATATTACTAGGCCATATTACTGGTTCATATAACGATCGATACGCACACACTTGTTTCCCAAATAGAAACATTCAAATATGGAGAAAACTCTGTTTGAAAAACAGGCAAACATTCACAAGCGTTATGGAATCTGTATCGGCAACATGAAGTTTAAAATTCGTGTAAAACTATTTGATTCTCTTATATTTATAGTATGTAGGGTACAATACTCACATTGAGTCTCTACAATAATACACAATTAATAACATTGGTACAAGAGGAAATTCAAATAAACAGTCATTCAGGAATCAAGAAGGTATTTAGTAAACAATTAGTTTAACTGTCTATGGAAATCATTACTTCACCAGCGTTCACACCTTATGTACACAGCACTATATTAATTTCTATTATTTCTAAATAAATGCGAAAAACTAAAAGCGGCGATTCGTTGTTTAAAGTAAAGGGCACTTTGTTATACAAACGTTACAGTGATTTTATTTTTCATCTGAAAAACGAAAATATTTCGGAATTATTACTGTTATAAAAACACAGTTGCTGCATTATTTTCTAATGAGTATGAATTGGACTACCCTATCATTCTAAATAAAAGAAAAACGTACATGGAAAATAAATTCTGTTAGAGGGGTTTATTAGAAGCTATTTTGTTTCCTGCAATTTTTTTTATAAACCTTACTGTTTCCAAATAAAAAAATAATATATAAAGCATTGCATTATAAAAATAATTTATTTCTGTTCTGTTGGAGAGTTGTATTTTGCATCAACATTTATCTGTAATCTTCTAAACAATTACATCGTAGAAACTAATTGATCTATTCATGTGTAAACTAATGAATACCTTCCTTAAAAACATTTACATTACATTACAACAATGCAACTCAAATGAAAATACAACAAATAAACAAGCATAAATATATATATATATATATATATATATATATATATATATATATATATATATATATATATATATATATATATATATATATATATATATATATATACTTAAAAAATTGTTCTTGGGTTATTTTTGGTCCTTTTTTAGTGGAATTAAAATAAGTTTCCGTTACTTGTAAACAATTTTATTTTTTGTGACGTTTCGGCCTTCAAGACCTTCTTCAGACATTTAATTTTAACCTACAAAAATGTATTTTTAAATAAAATTATTTATAGCATTGTTTTCCTGGTCATAATTAAAACATAGATAAAAATTTGTATAGGAGTCAGCAAAATAGATTGAAATGATTAGAAATTATTAGTGCGAGTCAATAGAACATACAAAGTGATTAAAAATAGTATAAAAACAGATGCACAACAATAAAACATACATAATAATAATAAGACGACGAACCAAAACAATAATGCGAAGCACGGATGTACGTTTCTTCACGGTAGGGCAAAAAATGTCAGGATACCTGAAAACTATGTTTTGATCTCGTTAGATGTCATTTCTCTATACACAAATATTCCCATCCCTTTAGCTAAAGATATAATAAAGAAAATATGGACAAAAATTAAACATTTCACAGACATTCCGTTAAATCACTTTCTTGAAGCTGTAGAATTAACATTAACATCAACCTATTTCTTATTCAATGACAAATATTACAGGCAGGTCGATGGTTGTGCAATGGGAGCATCGATTTCCAGTGTTAATGCACAGTTAGTAATGGAAGATTTGGAAGAATCCGTACTAAAAAATATAAATCTTCATATCCCCCTATTTTATCGTTATGTCGATGACTGCGTAAGTGCTGTCCCAAAAACTGAAATCGATGATATTCTAGAGAATTTTAATTCATACAACGACAAACTTCAATTTTTAATAGAGATCGAAATAAATAACGTCATTAACTTTCTAGACCTGACACTATACCACAGCAAAGACCAGATCAAAACCAAATGGTACACCAAAGATACTTGGTCATCTGGGTATGTAAGTTTCAACTCCCAACATCCCATCACCCAAAAAACATCCGTAATAATAGGTTTAGCCGACCGAGCTATTAAACTGTCAATATCTCCCACTACCGTACGTTCCAGGGCTATCGGAAAATTTGTGCAATGTGTTCAAACAACACGACATTACTGTGGCACACAAAGGTTATAACCTATTAGAACAAAACTTTAGTAAATTAAAATCAAAAATCCCTGACGAGAGAAAAAGCCACGTGGTGTATCAAATACCGTGCCAAAATTGTAACGGTGTCTACATCGGACAAACTAGACAATACTTATAAAGTCGCTTAAACGACCATAAATATGACAAAAAAAATAACACTGCTCTTTCGAGCCATTCCAGGGAGAATCAGCACTCGTTTGACTTTCAAAGTGTGAAAATTTTACGCTCAGAAAGCCACACAAAAAGACGGGAATTTTATGAAATGATTGAGATCCAAAAAAATCCAAACGCCATAAATTCTAAGACTGACACAAAAAATCTCAGCAAAATTTATCACAACTTAATTAAATAATGAGACAAATTAACCCGTGAATCTCACACAAACCAAAAAATAAAAAATAATAAAAAAAACGCTTTAGAAAAAAAAAACTCCGTTGCCCTACCGTGAAGAAACGTACATCCGTGCTTCGCATTATTGTTTTGGTTCGTCGTCTTATCAATGTGGCTTGTCTATTTACATATTCGATATGTCTGTTGTGAATGTTGTAAAACTGTAAATTACCAAACAACTATATAGTGAACCGTTGATTTTTGGCTTAAGGTATGTATGTAATCGTAATATAAAAAATTATGTATGTTTTATTGTTGTGCATCTGTTTTTATACTATTTTTAATCACTTTGTATGTTCTATTGACTTGCACTAGTAACTTTTAATCATTTCAATCTATTTTGCTGACTTCTATACAAATTTTTATCTATGTTTTAATTATGACCAGGAAAATAATGCTATAAATAATTTTATTTAAAAATACATTTATGTAGGTTAAAATTAAATGTCTGAAGAAGGTCTTGAAGGCCGAAACGTCACAATAAATAAAATGTTTCACAAGTAACGGAAACTTATTTTAATTTCACTAAAAAAGGACCAAAAATAACCCAAGAACCATTTCTTAATAATATATAAAATCAAAAGGATCCAACAACTCACAAACTAGAAAATATATATATATATATATATATATATATATATATATATATATATATATATATATATATACATATATATATATATATATATATATATGGCATTGCACACGTTTTTCCTTAAATTTAGTTAACAATAATTCAATCTACTTTACTCATTTAAAAAAATTGAAAACATATGCACAAAGTTTGTTTTTCTAATAGAAATACGTCGGAAATATTTTATTGTTGATTAAAAATAAAAACATTATTTTTGTAGCGCTAAATCTCCTTACTGTTTTGCTTTTGAACCAATGTTTATTTAAGAAACCACACTTTATTTTAAATAAAAAATCGCCTCTTAAGCTCGTAGTTTTTTAAAATTGTCATGAGGCAGTATACTAGATTTTATTCGATAAGACTTGCATCTAGAAATTTTTTCTATCCAAGAAAAATTCGTGCATTTAACACTGCGATATTATAAACCGGGACACAGATTTGTCATATTCCCTTGACAATAGTTACAGATAACCAGCACCAACTTTAAAATATAATTCAAATGAAGGCAATGGAAATACTAACATAGTACTAATAATAAAGATTTAATTGAACAGAACTAAAATAAATACTTTGAGTTTTGCATATCAAATCATATACTGCGTGCATTAAAAGGTTTTTTGTTTAATACTACTGTGATAACGGTCCTTTTTGTACCGTGAAAAAATTGCTACTTCCTAAGTCCGCTGCTTTCGATTCTATAAATATTAGCAATTGTAAGGGAGGGGCAATACCCACTTGTGACAGGTATATCACACCCACATCTAGCCTTAAAAATCAAAATAAATAAGAACTGAAAGTTCAGATTTTCATGAAGTTATATATTATGACATGATAATTGTTTGGACAACACCTTGTCTTTATCAAATGTAATATTTACAAACTACCTGCTACTATATATACCGAAAAATGACCATAAAACCTTAATGTTGTTGTGAGAATTTAAGTTCAATAAAGGAGAGGTATTTAAAACTAATTGAACGTTAAGCAATACATTTGAATGTCTCATTTTGTTAATCTCAATTGATTCCAATAAATTTAATTTTCTACTTTTTGGCGCTGTATGTAAAATATCGAAATTGTCGTCAAAAATTTGTTTTTCTGTGTTTAAGTGTGTAGCATAATTAGAATCTAAACTATTGTTTTTAAACGCTCTTTTATGTTCGTTAATGCGTTAATTCGTTAATGCGTTTTTGAAGGATCTACCTACCTGTTTGTCCAATATAAATTTTAGGACAAGATCCACATTTCAACCTGTAGACGCCTGATTTTTGGGATTTTGGACATTTCGTTTCATTGTTCTTTAAATATTTTCCTATTGTGTTGTTAGTTCTGAAAGCAATTTTTAAACCACATTTTGACAAATGTTTTGAAACTTTTTCACTAGGTTCTGCTATGTATGTAACTGTTTTAAATTGTTCGTGTTCTGTATTAGATTTCGGATAAATAGAGTTTACTGTTGTCTGTATTTGTTTTTTATTTATAATTTTATCTATAATGAACGGATTGCAGCCGTTGTTCAGTGCAATTTGTTTAATGATATTAAGTTCTTTGTTGTAATTTTCTGTCGAGAGTGGCGTATTAAGAAGTCTGTGTATAAAATAGTTAAATGCAGTCATTTTATGTGTATAAGGGTGATTTGAGCTGTTGTGTATGACTGTGTCCGTGTGTGAAGGTTTATGATATATTGAAAAATCTAATTTGTTTGCGCTTTTGTAATAGTCAAGTCTAAAAAATTAATAGAGTTATCCTGTTCAATCTCGATAGTGAATTTTATACGATTAACCATAAAAAAACTCTTACTTAAAGGATGTTCTAGTATGATATTTTCCAAATTATCCATAAAAATCTCGGCTAACAAAAATCTGAACTTTTAGTTCTTATTAATTTTGATAAATGGATTTTCATCAAGTAAAAGTCACCTCAGTGCAATCCTTAAAAATTATATTAAGCTGCACCCCCACCTACATCGTTACGTTGTTCCATGGTTTTTATGTTTTTTTTTATGGATTATGACATAATTTTTTTTATTTAATTAATTTATTCATAGTTGATCTATAATCAGTTAAATATTCCTTTAGTTCATTCAACAGGCTAGTCAGTTTTAACATGGGGCATGTCGGTATAATATTTGTAGTTCTCTCTAGAACGGGCTTAATAACTTCATGAGAAAGCATATGAAATACCTTATATAGGTCAAAGTGTAGTACATTGCCAGGGTGCACTGTCTGTCAGTCTGCAGAGTTGTACCATTCTCCGTGTGATCCCCTTTGGTGGTCTTGAATCTCCACCTCGGTCAAGATCCAGTCAGGAATCTTATGCATACATAATACATAAAGCCTTACTACCGTTGAAAAGGAATAGAAAAAAGTGGAACACGAGAGAATTAGGAGTCAATGTTCGAAATGGAGTCAAATCAAATCTGAAAGCAACAACGTAGACCTGAGAATAAATGACAATGAAAATGTGCTTTTGCTTTTGGGTTATTTATCAAATAATAACAATAAAAACCAAATACGAAATTGTCAGCTTTTCTTGAACTTACTTTCGCCATTGTTAAGCATTGAAATTAGCAAGTTTGCCCAAATTTGACAGTTCTCGTATCTTCTACGGTAGACTCCTATGGTTGGGGTGGAATTTGAATTACACTGTATAGGTCTGTACATATGTACTTAAGACCACACACAGGAAAAAATAAGAATATTGCTGACGTTATGTTATCATAGAGATGGAAAATTGGGATCCTCTAGTTAGTTCATTTTGTAAATTCAACGTGTTGTTAAAGGTAAGGAACCATTCTGTAGCTTCAATGTAGACACCTGTTTCGATTGCCAAAAATAAAATAATAACCGCCTTATCCTTTAATTACCGGTACTTATCGACGACCCGGCCAAATACATTTTCCGAGACTCTTCAACACAATGAACAGGACTTGCCCGAAGCCATAAAAACACAAAGAAACAAAAAAATAAAGGCAAAGATAAAACCACCGACAATATAAAAAACGAGTCGAGCAAACATTTTTAGGCATTCAGAATTGGGTCATTAAATTCTGTTTTACTGGCCAATAACATGGTCGTTCGCTACACGGAGGTTGTACCTGGCATTATCTTCAATCTGCTTGTTGCTTTTGAAGAAGACGAGACGTCTTATTTGGGACGCGTATACATTTTTTCTTCGTTATTTTTGTTAACGGAAGAGATTAAAATCATTATTGCATTTTTATAACTTAATGTGTAAGTTAAGACTTAATGGCCATCAACCAGTCTTGACATAATTCATATGTACGATTGCCGAAAATGATTCCCAGAACGATTTGAATTCGGAAATCGCTGGTATCGATTTCTCGCTTCCTCGATAAAGTCATTTAGCGTAATTGCAACTGAGAGTAAAAATGATGCATATTGCTGTCTGATGAAAGTTAATAATGGGCCATCGTGTTCGACACATTCATGTGATTATAAATTTACGGTTTACATCGATAAAGTCATTTGGGCAGTAGGCCATCGAAAATCGTATAAAGTAGATAATCGATTTCGTTAGTAAAACTTATTGATATTATTTTATTCATAATGCATTTAAACATCTTTGGTTCTAAACTTTTATATTTAATTTTAGTTTAATATAATTTATTTAATAGTTAAGATTATGGAAATAAATTTAAGGATATCACATTTTAGTCGCATACTATTTTACAACTAAAAAACTTTTTACAAGTTCAAAACAGATGTTAAATCATTTTTTCTACTCCCGTTTGTAAAACACACTGATCTATCGTGCGGAAAGCGTCACATTACCCCGTCAATTTCGTTTCCCACGGATCCGAGCTACTTCTCGCATTTGCGGGATTTTACCGCACGGGATTGGGAGTAATCGAATGTTTTCGGAGATATTTCCCACGCTTTGACTTTTGACGTTTGTCAATTCTGATGGTCATGTCAGTGAATGTATTGGTGTTGTTTTGCGAAAATGTACCCAAAAACTAACGGTCGTAGAACACGTTCGGTAAACTTTTTAACTCACTAGTTTATTAAAAACTCGTTCCGCTGAGCTCCGCTCATGTCAAATAAACTCGTGAGTTTATTTGACACGCCGTTTACCGCAATTGTTGCATAATATACTATTTTCTACTCCCTTCTGTAAAATACCCTAATTATACATCAATGTAGCTTGCGTAAAGTGTAACTTTACTACGTAAGTTACTTGTCCCACGAATCCAAGCCACTTCGGATATTTCCGGGATTTTACCGAAAATATACTCAAAAACTAATCTTTGAAAAAGTAGAGTATGGAACTTTTTAAGTAACTCGTTTATTAAATGCAAATGCCGTTTACCGCCCTTGTTGCATAATATACTATTATATGTCCCAAAATAACTAGATGTCAAATCATGCATCAATTTCGCATTTATAAATTTGTTCTGTGTTGTAAAAAAATCTTTTATTTCTATGTATTTTTTAATTTGTTATTATTGTAATATTATTTAATCTAAGCAAATATAAACACAGATTATTATTGTTATTATTTTGTTATTGTTATATTTTTGACATTAAGGACGCAAAAAGTAAAGATTTTCGTGTTTTTTTTTCAGATATGTTCAATTCGCTACCATCTCGCACTGTCTAAAAAATATTCTCGCTTAAACCGAGTCAATAAAAATCTGTAATCGTTTCAAACGATCAAAAGGGGTCTGCCGACATTTTCGATTTATCGCCAGGTCTATTCTTCTTGACAGGCATATGGCGACATATTTATTACTCGACAAGTTGTGAAACTTATTGCTTAATGCGCGTCTCGCCTTAAGACCGCCGTACCTTAAGATTCTACAGTTTATGATAAAGATATATGTCTCGTTCAAGGATTTTATTTTGACACTAGGAAGTACCTATATTATTTAAAAGGAAATTACATATTGTGAGGTTGCAATCGAACTTTTGCAACATTACATATGACAAAACATTAAAAAATACGAAATTCATTTGGTTGAAAACTTTTTAATCCGTTATAATTTTCCTTTATAAACACCGAAAAGTCTTCGACTTGGCCCTGACAATTGGATATATTGATACAGTTTGCCGCTTGTCTAAATTTGTACTGTCTTTCTAACAACTACAAGTTATTATCAAATAGCGAAAGACGTTTAGAGTATCTATAAAAATTGCTGCTGTACCTAACAACGTGCCAATGTTTTTGAACCGACAACATTAATATATTTTTTCTACTCCCCTCTGTAAAATGCCCAATTACACCTCGATCGAGCGTGCGGGAAGCGTCACTTTACCACGTCAGTTTCGTTTCCACAGATCCGAGCCGCATCGGATGTTTTCGGAGATATTTCCCATGCTTTGACTTTTGACGTTTGTCGTTTCTGACGGTCATATCAGTGAATGTACGGTTTTGAAACTAACGGTCGTAGAAAAAGTATAGTATGCAACACGTTCGCTAAACTTTTTAAGTCACTCGTTTATTAAATACTCACTCCGCTGCGCTCAGATTGTGTCAAATAAACTCTTGAGGCAAATGGCGTTTACCGCACTTATTGCATAATATACTATTACTCTCGAAAGTAACATAAAATATAAACATATTTACTATAATACATTTGTTTAGATGGAGGACGTTGAAGGACAATAAACATCAATAGAAAAAGGGACAGGTAAGTCTGACTACTTTAAGATTTATAGATCTACTTAGAATAGATGGATTATATCTCCTACCTTTATTCTGATAGTTTTATAGTAACTGTAGAATATTCCATTGCAAATGTTTTGAGGAGGGGTCAAAATTAGAAAACAATTCATATGAATATTTTTCCAAGGGCTTACAATAGTTGCAAGAAATATAGAAACTGGAAGATAATTTCTAGCGATAGTTTTAGAAGGCGTGAAAAATAAAATTGAAATTGTCCAAATCTCAAAATGTTTGGAGGTTATTATCGGACAGAATGTAATTTTAATAAAATATTTTTAGGATCAGTCTGTCAGGGTAACAGTTTAGAAATTTTTTTTTCACAAGTTTTTGTCGCTTTTTTGCTATCAAATCTGACGTGTTCTGCACATATTTGCTTCAGTTAAACTTAAGAATCTTGAGTTGTTGTGTCTTGTTTTCAAATTTACCCGATTCCGATAATCCCTTGGTAATTTAAGGCTTTTATTTATAATCCAAATTATTTCGTTACATATACATCTATTGGATAATTTTTAATGTAGAAGTAAAATTGAGGGATCGGAACTTAAACTACCAAACTAACCAAAAGTGAAGCTTTCTTCTAATTAAAACACCAAATATTTATGTTTCCAAAAAAGTAATTAATTTTTGGGAAACAGCAATAATAGACCCGATCAGGAAATAGTATACAGGGGGTTTTACTTATAATATCAAACACAATGCCACGTTTTGATATAAGTCGAACACATTGCATGAAAATGTTTTATATCTTTAGATGCGCGCATAAATATAAATGAATACATTTAAAACATAGTGCTGAACCATGATATACGTACATAAAATAATATAATACTATACTATATAATACTATATAACTACAATTATAAGCATTACCTATAACTATAAAAACAAAATGTACGAAAACAATTTTGTAAAACATTAGTGAGTATCCTTATGCCTAATGAAAACCTAATTATTGTTAAAATTACGATACAATTTGTTCCATATTCTTCCTAGAGACATCCAATATTAAATAGGAGTCAGTCATGAGTGTTTGTGGAATGATTCAAGTAATGTATCCAAAGTTTTATGATACTGATTAATAAAATTGTGTAACCATGAGAGAACAAATTGGTCGTGCTAAAACAAGGAATAATTTTCGCAAAATCCATTCTTGGGATACGTCTCATTTACTTGAATAGTTATATTTCAAACATGGTAGTACTTGATTAATGAGCTTTCTTATTTTAACTGCAATAGATCGACGCTTTTAATATTAAAATTTGCTTTTGACATAAGAAAATATTATGCAAATAATTTATTTTCCTTATTTATTTTGTCTCTCGTCCCTAAGAATAGATTTAATCCTGCGGTTGACCTATCATAGAAATTGTAATTGAACAATATTTAAATGCAAACAAACATCAGGTTCGTTCCATATGGTTTGCTTAAAGCTGTTGAAGATCTTATTTTGGATATCTATTTTAAAATGCTAGACAACACGTGAAATCCAAAATCAATTAATCAAGACTAAATTATTAATATATTGTTTAATTTTGTTTTCGTCAATAGGCTTAACGATGGTCCATTGTCAGTACCTATAGATAGCAACTTAATTGATGATTCCGACATAATTTTGTGGGACTACCCCGGAATAGACGTAGAAGTGGGACACCTGTTTCCATTTCCATTGTTCTCTGCAAATGTTCGGCGCGATTTTGTTAACATCTAACAAAAAAATGTTTTACACTATTTATGATGGCATCCCACTATCTAATCTAACCACGGTCAATTGGTCAAAATTATAAGGTTGTCTTTATGACCGAGTCAATATATCTAACGAGCCATGACGTTCGTATTTATTATTGAGCTTCTCCAGTGGCTAGTTTCCCGAGGGTATATAGTTGACCTTTATTGTATATTGTAATGTGCATCCTTTAACGTCTTGAGAATTCAAGATCGTGACCTTTCCGATCTGCGCAGTCCACATATTATGGTAAGTAGATTGCAATTTATGGAAATTCATAAATTTAATAATTTCTTTGCTCCATTGTCTTTATTTTGTTCATCAAAAAAATTAAAATAACGACTTATACCCACTCTATCTGAGTAGGTTATTTCTGTATTTATAATTTTCGCAGGCAACCAGCTGATGATATTGATATGGTTTGATATTTTAATACACAATTTATTTGAAACACTTTCTTGAATTAGAAGTAAACATTCTTTTCTAGATATTTATTTTCATTTTCAATGATAAAAATATTTATAAAAAAAATAAAACTTCGAAATGTCACCTTTTTTTTTTGCTGGGAATGGAATTGACAATTGGTTTTGAACGATCGAAATTAAAAAAAGTTTCTACTTACGAAAACGTGTAATATTTTCTATACTTAGGCAGCAGCAAAAAATCCGACAGAAAATAACGAAGAATTAAATGACCTAAACAAGAGCTGGACGATGTTATCTTACGCTGTTCCAGGGAATTTTTTGATTGGGTTGGATTTTTTCTTACCTTTAGTGTTGCAATTTCTATTTAACCCCTAACACGCAATTTTGTATATTTGTATTTGTATATTTAATTCGCTTCTGCATTATTGTATCGTATTATTATTTTTCCGATCGCCATTGCCTTATTCACATTTAAAAAAACAATAGTTGTCTTATTCTTCTGTTAATCTCCAGCTGAACCTAAAGGAATTTTCACAAAATTCGTGGAAGTATTTTTAATCTACTCTGTATCATTTATACAAGTTTAACCAACAGTGTCCCATAGGCGCTACCGTTCGGAGAATTTCATTGCATCAATTTTTCGAAAGCAAAACCATGTCTTACAGAATGAAATACTTCAACTAACCAAAACTAACAAAATAATAATTTTAATTGTTCGAAACATGGTCTAAAAAAACTCCTTTTTGTTGAAGTGGAAACCCTATAAACTAAACAGTTTTCAAAACACGGTCTTTCAAAACGTCGCCTGGTCAAAGCAGAGTCTTACAAAATCATGTCTATTTAAATTGGAACCTTATAAAATAAGCCGAATTCAAAACATTGATTTGAAACAGAAATGTATGCAAAACCGTGTTTTTCAAAATGACATTCGTACAAAATATTTAATGCCCATTCAAAACAAAAATTTACTGATCTGTCTTGTTCAAAATAGAGGCTTACGAAATTGTGTTCAACATTTATTTGATGAAAATAATGAATGTTGAAAATATCGGTTTCCAAAATAATATATTTTTCAAATTGTTAAAAATATCTTTTTCAAATTGGTCTGTTCAAAATCGAACCTTAAAAAACTGTTCTTAAAATAATTCACAACATAGTCTGTTGTGTCCTGAAAAAATTCAAACTACGTATTCAAAACTACGTATTTCAAAATCGGCAGTATACTTTTAGTTTTTTACCAAACCAAAATATATGAGAAAATTGTTATACACACACATCTTGTAAAATTGCTCAGACATGCGCGGTCATCTTGTTGAAAAATCTAAAAATGTTAATGATTCGGTTACCTGGAATTTGCGAACCATAGGGGGCGTTCCTTTATTTAAAAAATGCGATTTTCTTATTTATTCGGAAATGTAATATTCTATGGTTTTTCTGCTTTCGTCATCTTTCTTTACATTGAGCTAAACTCCATTAATTTGGTCTTAGCAAGTTGGCCAGTTGTCTCATCCAAAACTATTTAAGTGAACGAAGTCAGAGAGTACCCTTATGGGACTCATTTTCACCATTTTCTAATATTACACGGGGGGTTCCACAGAGGAGTATACTGAACCCCTTATTGTTTCTGTATACGAATCTTGCTGTCGATTTATGCTGATGATATTCTCACTGCTGCCCAACAGCCAAATTAATTCCGATTTGCGAGTTGTTTCAAAAATTTCTTATCCCCATACTCTTCTCATAAATGAAACTTAAACTAAGGTATTATTTTTTGGAAAAAACGCTAGCTCGTTCAAGAATATAGGTTTTAAGGTTGTCGTAAATAATGAGAAGATTAATATTATTGATTCTTTCAAGATTTCGGTTTGTTTTTTAATATCAATCTCTCTTTCGAATCACACATATCTTACTTCACAAAAAACTAAGAACTCCCTATATATTCAAAGATGTTTTAAATACAGATATTAAACTAAGGTTATTCTTTATTCTTATTCTTTTCCTTTAAACTCACTGTAATGTAGTATACTTACCTGCCCTCTTTAACAAAGATCAAATAAGACTACAGAGGCTGCTGTCTAAGGTTTTGTTATAATATCAGGAAATTTTGATGACATGCACCGTATTATCGCGAATCCGGATGGCTTAAATTACACCAAAGGTCCTTTCGCCACTTATGTACATTAATTTTTAAAATTGCGCAGTCCGAACAGCCAAAGTATCTTTTTAAAAGACTTGTCAAGGGATCTGTTGTTCATGAGCTCACCACTCGTCATAATTCCCTGTTTGCTGTCCCGCGGTACCGTACTGCCTTCTATCAGTGTTCTTTTATCTATAACGTCACTAAAGGTTTCAACTCCATTCCGGATGATATCAAGTCTTGTTCGATCGCTTCCGACTTTAGAAAGCATCTTAAAACTAATCTACTGTCCAATTAATAATATTTTTTCCTTTTTATTTTGCTTATTTCTGTAGTTCTTTGCAGCACCTCCGTTCCATTGAAGTGACGATAAAAATGTATTTGAGTTATTTTTTGTCAAAATGTGTATAAATGTATTTTCATAACCTCTCTTTCACAGTGATACAATCAAGTATACCTTTTACCATTAACGGTATACCCCAGGATTACAAGAGAGTATATAAACTGAAACGGTCAAACGTCGTGGGCCCGGCTACATTCTAGGCTTCAGTACAAAGTGATGCTTGTCCCTTATGAATTTAATTATTAAATTAATAATTAATTTATTGATTTATTAATTTAATAATCAATTTATCACTCAGTGCTCGAAAAATGAGTCAAAATGTTCCTTTTTCATGCATTGTTAATAGTATATTATGTAAGTTTGATAAACTTCACTTTAGTAACGAATTTGGTATTGGTATGAGCGGATCGAGTGTTTAATTAGCGAATGACTGAGAAAGTTTATCTAGGTGTTGCATACTTTACTTTTTCTACTAGTTTTGAGTTCACTTTTGCGAAATAGCTTGAATACATATTTAAATGGAACACAATACGGTAAAGTTCCATGCGATGCGTAAGGGTAATTAGAGTAAACAATTTAGGATCTTTAGTTTATAGTGGGCCGATTTGATTGACGCATCTTGTCTCATCTTATCTCATCTTATAATGTGATACAGCAGTCCATTGACGAGCCATAAACAAAATTTCAGATTTTAAGTCTTTTTTTTCAGGTTTTTAAATTTTAAGATTTCAGATTAATAGTCTCCAATAGCAGCAGCCCAATTTTTAAATGCCAATTTCTTACCATTACCCATATACTTCAAATAGGTCATCGACTTTGTGGAATCCTGTATATTAATTATCTTTTAAGTTGGCATGACTTTAGAAAACTCGTGACTAAAGAGCTGTTGCTGCATAATATGCTATTATCAAAATTCGGCATACGACTGTAACGACCAGCAGTCAATTTTGACAAATTCTATATAACTTGGAAATCTGGCAACGCCGAAAATTTTATTTCTTTGAATAAAATTTTTAGAAAGCGTAAAATTTTTATTAGTAACTCATGTAAATAACTTAAAAATTAAAAGTTGAGCATTAGAGAACGAATTCAGGCTCCAATTCCAATGCGGGGCTCTGAAAACGATTTATTTTATTTATAAATGGACTGTATCAAAAAGGTTTAAACGGAGAGGTCCCCAAAATCTAACGATCATAGAAAAAGTATAGTATGCAACACGCTTATTAAACTTTTGTGAGTCATTCGTTTATTAAACACTCGCTCTGCTACGCTCCGCTCGTGCCAAATAATGCCGTTTATCGCATTTGTTGCATAATGTACTAATTTGCTATTCCCTTCTCTAAAATCCACAATTATACATCGATCTAGCGTGCGGAAAGTACCATTTTACCACGGCAGTTTCGTTTCCCAGAGTTTCCAGCTATTTCGGATATTTCCGAGATATCACCTCACGGGTTTGGGAGCAATCGGATGTTTTCGGAGATATAAGCCACGGATTGAATTTTGACGGCCATGTCAGTGAATGTATTCGTGTTTTTTTGCCAAAATGTACCTCTCGGGTCAAAGAACCTCGCGATTAAAATGCCATTTACTACACTTGCTGCTTAATATACTATTAATGCATAATTATTAATTAAAAATATTAATGCTTCCGTCTAGCCGGCCCAAAATAACTGTGCCTTGCTTTTTTTACAAGTTTTCACACATATTTCCAAAAATTATCATATTCTCCTAAGCAGCATAGGCTAAAAATAAAACTAAACTAAAAAACTAAACATATCAAGTTACTTCAAAATATAACACAGCTCTACAAATAAAGATTTTTTTTTTGTTTCCCTGGATATCTGTGAAATATTTTATGTTTTCAAGTGTCCAGATCACGAATATATATATGAAAGCACTGAATGTGCTCTTATTTTTATGATTTTCACAAATCACACATCACAAATTTGAACAATAATCAGCTTTTTATTTATAAAAATCGATTTTATCAGTCATGATTAGGCTTCTGCACAATCTTTTCGCGCATACAAACATCACGTGATCCCTGCTCTTAGCGATCTCCACCCTTTTCTCCGCAGAACAGCAGAGATCTCAGTTATTCGACTATTCGAAGTACCTACACGTGAATCTAAATAAGTTCTTATGAGTTTCAATTACTGAATATATATTTGTTTTGTCTTTTAAAATATGAGTTCGACAAGAAGAAAGTGTAAATATAGCACTGATTTGTTTTGTTATATTTGCGGTGTTTATTTAACAAAAAAAAAAACAACAAAACATTACAGACATTGTTAAGGAGGCTTTAAAATGGACAAACTAGAAAAACCATTTCTGGGATTATCACATGATGGCAGATTACTGCTGGTCTTTAAAAAGAGATTGTCCAAAGAAGAGTTATAAAAGAAAAGTTTTTAACATTTTTTTCTCTATTTACTTCAATGTTTGTTAATCTTTCAAAATAAAACTAATATTTTTAACATTTATGTCATTTTATTTCTTGTTTTCTGATTTTTTAAAATTAAAATGAAAATAAAGATTTTAACAAAATTGAGAGCAATTCTTTCAAAATCATTGATAGTTTCATGAATTGTGAGCATAAATATATCTAAAATTAGTCTCATATCCAGAGCAACAAAACTACTGTATACCAGTGCTTAACGCTAGCTATAACTTGATACAGCAGTTTCAGCTATCAACTATTCGCAAGAATTTTTTGCTAACAAATTTCCTCAATATTCGTCGGCAAAATCTGGATTAATTTTTCGTAGTGCCTTAAATAATTTACTTACATTAACGTGTTGAACTATTTGGAATTTAAATAACCTACGCCTTATTATTTGAAAAAAATACATTCATTTATTTTCAAGGAAATTAGGAGCGTATGCGCTTCACAGTTTAATTTTATAAAATTCTCAAATAATTAATGTAAATCAATTTTAACAAACTTAAGCATATACTTGGTTGACCAAATCGCGTTCTCACGAAGACCCGTTAAGCCGTAATTGACTTTCAGCCATCTTATAACACGTCCAATTTTAAAAATGAAATGTTGCATGAAATCGTGATACGAACGCAAAGGAACGTTAGCCGCCACGCCGACTAGCAAAGCAGAAAAAAATATATTCTGTACTAATTAGTTTGTCCACCTTCGCTTAGTACATAAGTGTAATTTTGCAATAAAACAATTCACAATGGTGCCTTATTAAACCAAATTGCATATCGCACGTATCAATTTCTTCGCGAGCGCATGTTCTAGATAAGAAAATTTGCATTTTTCCGCTTCACCGAGCAAAGTGAAATCGAAGACGAGAAAAATCAAAAAGCTGCGGGCAGGTAGTAATGGGATTTTCAGCCGATGTTGAAATATAACGTATAAAACAGTAGCCGGTGTAGGTATGTTACCGTGCGAAGGTAATATTTCAAATTTGGCACTTTGCGTCCATTAACCACAAACAGATTGTCGTTTTATTAATTATATTACCCATTATAATAACGATAAATTAATGTAAATTGTTTTCAGAGTCCATTTTGTATTCAAATTTTGTGATCTTAGGAAAAAATCATCTATGCACAAAACTAGTTTGATCTTTTCAATTCGATCAAGTATTTACGTTAGCGAGACTTTTCTAGTTTCAACACAATTTTCACTCAATTGGCACTTGCGTCATTAACCGGCTATGTTATGTGAGCGGAAAATTGTCTGGTTTAAAGTTTACCCTTTAACGACCTGTATTGCGAAAAAATATTATTGGAAAACTCTTGTAATTTAACCATAAATTACCGAGACTTAATTAATTACTTCATTCTGCTGTTGCACTTGTTTGGTGTGTGGGGCTATACCTCAAAATTCAGCAGCCAACATTATAACGAGTTAAGTTATACATTTCTTTTATAGGTATGGTGATGTGCGGGTTGACGCAACACTTTAATAATACCAATTTTTGAGCCCTTGACTTGTGGGTGTGTTCGAAGTACCTAAGTACAGTACCTATTTCATGGGGAGTTTACATAGTCCCTCAGGCTCATTGTGCAGCTGGTTAGTAAATAAATTGTAGATTTTTTCTCTTTTAAAAACAGCCAGTACGTTCTGTCGTCACTCACGCCCATGACATGAAGCTAAATTCTTAGATGGCAGTCACCTTTTCATGTTCCTATAAGTGTTCGTAGTCTCGTGATTGAGACTGGAAGCACACTTTTGGTACCGCGGCGTGGAGGTCTATCGAATGCTGAGAACTGACTTCAACTCAGACGAGATTGACACATTTCGAAAGGCTTGGCAATGTTTCCCGGCTGTCAAGTAGCAATTCGGAGCTCATCTTCATGGAGATAGGAGTGCTGGTGGCCCCTAGGCTGACGCAACAAATATAGATGCTTATCTGACTACCTTCCCTTGAGGTTCTCGCGAGGTTCTCTCAGATTTTAGCTTCTCTCAGAATGGACGACATTATGGCAAGCTTAAATGTGAAGTCTCTATATCCGAGCGATCCAGTAGAGGAAATACTCCTGCTTTTAAAAGAAAACGAAGATTTTCGGCCGTATTTAATGCATCTGTTAAAACACTGCCCAAATGCTTACTTTCTGTACAACGGAAAAATGCATCGACAAATAGATGGATCAAAAATTAGATCATCTCTCTCACCTGTGATAGCCAATCTCTTTATGATTCAAAGTAAAAGAGATGGCAAATCTGAAGCTAAATGACGTATTTGTTGTATGGTCTGTTTCAAGGAGGAACTGTTAAAATTCCTAGACCATCTGAATTTCATTCACCCAAAGAATTAAATTCACAATAGAACTTGAAGTAGATAACAGTCTGGCCTTTCTAGAGTTGCACATCACAAGGACTGAACACACACCATTACATTACATCCAATGGAAAATACATTAATACGCTCTGTCATTCAGGCTCATAAACGAGAAGAATATGATGATGAACTGAAGGAAATTAGTATCTGTCTTCGGCAAAACGGATACCAAAAGTGTACCATTAGCAAAACAATAAGCAAACAACAGCAACCACAGCAGAGAGTGTAGGACGAGACTCAACGGAAATCGATCGCTGTCCTGCCCTACACCAAGAGGATTACTGACAAAATCGGTAGAATTTTACGGAAACACGATATATCTACGGCATACAAACCCGATCATATAATTAGAGCCATATTAACAAACCCAAAACAAAATATTACTTTGGAAAATCAAGGAGTATATAGTGTAGCTTGCGGATCGTCCAGCTTGACATACCAACAGATGGATTTCAGCCAGGCTTGAGGAACATCGCTTGGCCATAAGAAATAAACAAACAACATCTACTATATTTCAGCACCAACACTACACACCAGACGAACTTACTTAACTTATTTTCATCAATAATGTTGTGATTTGGTATCAGAAAAAAGGCGGTCAGTCAATTGGTCGCTTAATCGACAAGTAACAATTTTTTGCTTTTCACACCGGCACACCCAAATTCCCTATCGGCGTCCGCATCTTAATAAAAGAAACGTTATAGATCGCATTAACAATGCAAATAACAGCGTATCAGACCATCTACAGAATTGCGGTACAAAAGTGATGGGTGGCACGTTCCGAAAGAGGGATTCCATTCGTCCGACGGATTACCGTAAAGCCAATTAATTGTAATAGCAAATAATTCATTTTAACGAATATCTGTTCGGAGTAGTCGCTCTGTTATTAGCGAGTCGCGGTTCAACGAGTACTTACATTTTCGCGCACTATTTGAATAGTATAGATTCAATAAAAACGAAGAATCCAACAGTGCCAAACTTGATTTATTTTTTGTATTTGAAAACATCGATTTTTCGTAATTGCTGGATGAACCTGTGATTCTTAAAATGAGTTCCTTTTTTTAGTTTTATAGGTTAGTTTTATTGGTATCCTATTTCTTATGATCAATATTGTTTTGCTGATCGGACGACTCTGACAGGATTGTCATTGATAAGCCAACAACTAAAACATTGCTAAGAAAACTTGTAACTAACTAATATACGACTTGTGCTATAATGCAAAAAAAATTGTGAACGACACTTTAATCACGAGTTTGCTAAGGGGTGTCGAGTGTTTTAGATCTACCGAAAAAATCCAATCGGTCCCAACCCGGGGCTCGAAGTCACTTGCGACAGTGTCTAATGAAACTGACATTTCAAAGTGATAATTTTCTCATGCCTGAGTAGAAAAGTATTATTTGTCTGCTTCCTTCGCTGTCCTCTTAATTATTTTTTTTTATTTCCAAACCTTCATTGACCTAATTCTATATGTTATATTCAATCTAGATTCATAAAGATTAATGTTGGGACTGATCTTTGAGCGAAATTAGGTGATACCTGGAAATTAATTTTTGTTTGTTTCGATTTAATATTTGACATTATTAGTTGTTATTTCTTGTTATGTGGGTGTTTCTAGTATTAACATCAGTACGTAGTATTAGTAGTATTATTAGTAGTATTTTTAAGGCCCTGTTATTATTATACCGTTACATTTATGTAATATTTAGGTCATTTAATGAAGCACAGTATTGGAAAACACAGGCGCTTCATTTTAACTTGTGCTGATTGGATTGGTTGATATTGGTATTGGAAATCAACGTCTTCTTCAAGGTTGGAGGAAATATAATGTTAGTTAGTAAGTTAGCAGTAACAACTCATCTATTTAAAGCAAAAACTTGACCACTCTAGTCATATTTGGGAGAAAATTTTGGCAACTGGGAATCTCTACATAAATATTTTTACCTGGTCCAAGAATGGGACACGTACAGCTAATGAAAATTTAAATATTACAGAAACCTTTTATACCCTACAGTGAACTGCTGCAATAACAGTATAAATTATGCATAATTTATTTTAACAATTTTTCCCTTGTTGCCAGTACTTATGCGAGCGGTTCTAGGAGGGCTGTTATTTTTCTTACTACAATAACTAGGCTAATGGCTTAAATACATGTTTTCTGACAGCACTTAAATCTAGCGTTTTAAAAGTTTTCAATCTATAAATTTTTAATTTGTTAAGACTTGTTTTTTCTTAACATTAATATTCACTTTTGCTTTCATTTGTTTGCCATTATTGTACCATATTTTTGTTGCTTAATAGTGTTGTTATTTGGTTGTATAACAATTCTTTCTGCTGTGCGTCCCTGTCCTTTTTGACCAGGGCAACATTCACACATTTCCATCCATTATGCCCGGCACGTCTTCACTCCGTCCCCTAGAAGAGCCCGGTACTCTCGAAAGAATACAGTACCTCTTTCTTGGAGGGTGTGGATAGTTCCTCGAGCTCAATGATCGGCTGTCCCTAGTGGCGCGCAACTGGTTAGGAGATGTATTGGAGTTTCCTCCTCTTCTAAATACAGCCTACATGTGCTATCGTAGTCTAACCCCATGATTTGAAGGTGCCTTCTTAGATGGCAGTGCCCTGTTAGTGTGAGAGGGTCAAACGTGAGTCATTTATTCAGCTAGTTCTTCAGCGCGCTGTCTGCTATTCTAACGGAAGGTTCCGTTTCGAGATAATGGACAAGTTAACACACATTTTTTTTTAGAATGTTCTACTGCCAATGCGGGAAACAAGACAAAATTTTAAAAGTTTTTTAGAAAAACTTTCCAAGATTGACGAAAACGTCAACTGCAAAATAATTTTAGAGGTAATTCAATGCAAAAATGGCAAAGAAAAAAAATTTGTCTGGAACTAAACATGTTTGATTGCTGCGATCCAAGAGTGGCAGGCAGCCGAGAAAACCGCAAATTATCAGTTTTTATGGACGGAAATATCATGGGTGAAGAGTTAAAATATCAGATTAGTAGGTTATTAGAAAATTGGGGTTGATCTGAGTGCTCAATTTGCGTTTTTATTACCAGTAAAATCGTTTTCGTCTTTAGGCCTTCCTTCATATTCATAAGTGCTCCGATTTTTGATGAAATGGGAAATTAAAAAATTTCACAGATTTTGCCTAGCTTAAAATTTTAAAAGTGGTATTAATTGATTATTAATGGACCTATTGTATTTCCATTATTGATTATGTGTATCATGTAAAAGTTGTTAAACTATGCAAAACTATTGGTATGACATATAAATTTAATGCCAATTTTATATCTACCTATATGTACATCAGCTAGTTAAAGGGTTTTCGTTTTTTCCATATACTTTTAGAAAAATGCTGTTTTGATTACAACGATTTATACTGAAAATTGCAAACTTAAATCAATCAATACATAATTTAATTGATACAGATTTCTACCAATGTAGCAGAGAATTGTAGTTAATATATATTTACACTAGTACAGTAGCTTTGCAATAGCTACTCATTAGGACATCAAATATATATCGGTAAAACCCTTTCATGTTGCATTTCTGTCTAGGAAAAATTAATACAATAAATAATTTGATATACCAAATTAATGTATTTTATATTTTTAGCAAATGTCATTACATTGCTCTATTGGATACCCAAAGAATTGAATCGTTTTCAGATACATGTCCTATAGCTATTAGATGATATAAGATACCGTCAAGTTGATCGGCCTCAGAAAGCTATGATGTTTTCTTCACGATGAGTAGCATGTTCATAGGTTCCTTACCCGCTAAACAAAAAACATTTGTAAATTGATTAGCTTTTATTGATATTCGGTAGCTATAAAGCTATAAAACTAGCAACTATTAGATTCTAAGAAATTGTAATCTTTAAGTATTTCTTAATCATAATTATCGTTTCGAATTTTGTGTTTTTTCCTATACTTAGCCTTTTTAAATAATGATAATGTTGTCGATTATAAAAACATTTCAGCAATATTACTAACCATCTAAAATGGTATATGGTAACTTAAGTCAAGAAGATTTAAGTGTATTTCTACAGTGAGTATTATTGTTGGAGGGATTTACATCTTAAAACTAATGTCACTAATTCATGACAATATTATGATTACAATTGCAATTCAATTACGAAAGAAAATTTGGCGACGCTTTTTAATAATCAATGGGTTAAAAGCCATTTTTTAAAAGTTAAGGTACATATTTTATAACCAAAAAGTTGTTAAAAATACTGCTTAGTTATCATAAAAAATAGCGAAATCAATCTACAAAAATAAAAAATATAGATTGATTTTAAACGTCTCATTTCTTTCGTCGTGACGACTTCGGTATATACTTATGAAAATAGTGCACAATTTTTACTTTCTTGTTTGGAGTATGTGTGGTTTAATTTGAAATATCACGCAGAACTCCATCATTAAACTCCTAGTGGAAAAAAAAATTCAACTCGTCTATCGAATGATCAAGCACCATATAAAGTTAGTTGCTTGTGTTTCATCAGTTAAAAAAATATTTAAAAAATACGCAGACGTGCAGAAAAAATATGACGCGGCCCATAATGGATGTCCATCAATTAGACATTTAACGTCCGACCTCATAGGTCGCGGGAACCGTCATTTACCCAAATGTTAGACGATTAAGGTCAGATTCGGTTCACGAGTATAAGGCACGTTGGATGTATACGTTATACTAGAAGACAAATTGAATTAACTCATGAGGATTAAAAAAGATGCGTGTCACAATGCTTCTTTATCGATGATGACAGAAATCAAGCCAATTTAGAGACGCGGGTATTATTCCGAGAATGTTTTTTTAATAAACAGTATCGGATTTTGCGAAACCAAATGAATTCTCGACTCTAACAATGGTTATGTAAGCAGCAGTTTTTGCTGCACGGCCCTTTATATCATCAACCAATATTTGAATTTAACATTCCAATTTAACACTTATTTCAGGTAATTAAAATCCTTGTCTTAAGTTTTGCCTAGAGAATGTGTCATTTCCGCTAGAAATTTGGAGAAATGTTTCGTTTACTTTTGCAAAGCAACGCTTTTAATAATATCATGCATACATACATACATATTTCTACACTGATTTGATAAAAAATGAAAACAGTATCCTACAATATTATTTGAATTCTAAAAAAATCAGCCTAAAATATTAATTAGCAGTAAATCAAAATAGGTAAAAATTTCCAGTGGCATTATAATGTTAGTATCAACAACAGAATTGAAAGAGAATAGAAATGTTTCAAAGCTGAATATGAAAATGCAGTGATTTGCTACTTTGTAAATGTACTACATATTTTTCTTGTATCTGTCGTTTCTTATTATTGTTTTCTTGGATTATAGCTACCAAATAGGTAAAAATTTCAACTGGTATTTTGAAGTGCTTTTTATCAACAAAAATGAAGTGATTTGCTATTGTGTAAATGTACTACATATTTTTCTTTTATCTCTTCTTTCTTACTATTATTTCCCTGGTTTACAATTTATCTATTTTTTATTTGAGCTGATCTTCTCTTAATGTAATTAAACTATTTTAATTAAAGAGTTATACAATTCAGATATTTTAAATAAAAAAGCAATATTATTTTAAGTCAGAAATAACATTGATTTGACAGCTTCTAAAATTATTAACAGCGGAAACACCGACATGGTTAGCACATCATGTTATAATTACTTTTACTTATAATTACTTACTATTTTTTTGTAGACGTTTTTTGTTTAAAACATTAACTGTTGCAATAAAACTCAAAATGGAACCAATAAATACAACCTAATTTCCAAAATTATTTGGCCAGTCTCTGCTTCCCTATTAACACTTCATAGTTGATCGACGGGATAATTCTAGGCAATGCAACACAATTTACAAAATATTATTTGGTAACTACAATGATCAAATTGGGCCCTAATAACGACGTTAAAAACTCTTTTGGTGATGTCATTTTTAAATCGCTCAAAAAAGCAGGTTCATCACCAAAGTCGATTTTATTTATATATATACTTATTTATAATAAGTTGAAAATGTCAATTTTAAATGGAAAATATATAATATACAGTTCACTCATTTAATTAATTTAGTACCTTTTATAATAACAAATTTTGTAGCGGAAGCTACATTTAAATCTAGATAAATTATTATAAATTTTATAAAAAAATATAGAAGGAGCTATAGCATACATTTTTTAGATATTATGTCCAATGGCTTGGATAAGACTAGACCAATGTACTTGTTATCCACGGCGGTGATACTTATTAATATATATATAATAATAATATAATATATAATAAGTGATATATATTAAAATTGAAGTGATTTTGAGGTAGCAAAGTTAATTACAACGTATCTTATCAACGCTCCTAAAGTTCCTAATTATATATAAATTAATCCCAATAATAGCTGCGAAACATAGCATAACGGTTTCAAAAGTTGTTGATTTACCTTCAATCGATGGGTAAGGAGGAGGTGCTTAATATCATAAATTGGAAACAAAAGAATAAGAAGTGGTCAGTGAGTTGTGACGAAGCACCTGTGTATGATAAAGAATATACGACTTGCCGTGCAGACGCTAATACATTTTTGTTTGTGTTGAGAGGAGTAATGCCCTACCGTCATAAAGCAAAAGTTAATCTTGGAATTCTTACTAAACTGCTCTACGAATTATATTATGTAATATCGGTAGTTGGCCAGGGATAGATAGAATGGTAGAATATAATTAATATTAAAGTCATTAATAAAAAACTGTTCTTAACCGCCCCACCGATCAATGGGATGATTTATGAATTTATTTGATTTCCTCCAAGTTTGACAATTCTACACGTCGCGCTTGGGAATTTCAAAACAGTACTAATGAATTACCAACTTTAGATTGTTTAACTAGCTTTTTAAAGGAACGATTCAGGATTCTGGAATCCATAGAATCAAACGATTTAAAACAACAACAATTTTACAAACAACCATTTATCAAATCTTCAAAATCGTTGGTATCTGTGTCAACAAGAAAATGTGCTTTATGTGAAAAAGATCACACAATTTATTATTGTTCTGAATTTACAAAACTTAGTCCAAATGAAAGGTTAAACGCAGCGAAACGTTTACGCCTTTGCATAAATTGTTTAAATACAACACACTCTACAAAGGATTGTAAGTCTACAGGTTGTAGAAAGTGTGGTAAAATTCATCACACGCTTTTGCATTTCCCAAACAAGGATTCCACACAATACACTGTTGCCACAACTACAGTCAACGATAGCGACAGTGCTACTTCTACTAATTGCAGCACTTCTGTTACACTGACCGTCAACACATCAATCAATACTTAGGTTTTACTTTCCACTGCAGTCGTGACTGTTAAATTTAATTCCAAAACAAACAACTTTCGGAGAACACTTTCATGTTTGGTGCTGCCCAGCATAACCGGAGGTATTCCTGCGTTTCCAATCAACAGGGAAACATTAACAATTCCAAATAATCTCACACTTGCTGACCCTGATTTTCACCAACCTGCTCCAGTAGACATACTGATTGGTGCTGACACATTTTGGTACCTCTTGTGCATTGGTCAAATCAAACTAGGGACAAATGCTCCAATATTACAGAAAACTAAGTTGGGGTGGATAATTTTCGGTCCAATAGTTACATCTAAAATGTTCAACACTTCTCAAACACATTTTGGTCACCTTTCAACTGATCAAACTCTAGAAACTGAACTAACGAAATTCTGGGAGTTAGAAGAATATCCAAAAACAACATTTTTTTCCAATGAAGAAATTTATTGTGAAAATCACTTCAAACAAAACACCACTCGAAATGATGACGGTCGTTTCGTAGTCACGTTGTCATTGAAGGACTCCATCTCAAGGCTTGGAGATTCTCGAGCAATAGCAACCAATCGTTTTCTCAATATAGAACGTAAATTAAATAAAAACCTCATTTTGAAAACTCAATAACATGAATTCATCAACGAGTATTTAAAACTCAATCACATGTCACTTGATGAGAACCAACAAGACAGTTCAGGTTTCTTTCTTCCTCATCATTGTGTGTTCAAGGAGAGTTCAACAACGACAACGACCAAGTTACGAGTTGTATTTGATGGTTCTTCCAAGTCCTCATCAGGTATATCACTCAACGATGTTAGTAGGTCCAACCATACAATTTATTTAACATCCTTCTGCGATTCAGACGACACAACATTGTTTTAAGCGCATATATTGCTAAGATGTATAGGCAAGTGCTCATAACACCCAATCAACGCAAATTACAAAGAATTATTTGGCGTTGTAACCCCGATGACGCGTGTCTTGTTTACAATCTTAACACTGTAACCTACGGTACTACTTCTGCCCCATTTCTCGCCATAAGATCATTACACGAGGTTGCTCATCGGCATAAAAATGATTTACCAAAAATTTGCTCCATCATCCTTCATGATTTTTATGTAGATGATCTTCTAACTGGTGGCGACACCAAAAAAGACGTCCAAGAAATAAAGGATAAACTTTCCAAACTCTTGAATGATTATGGTTTTTCACTTCGAAAATGGTCATCAAATGACACATCAATTCAATCAAAGTTCGAATCCAACATTCTTCACATCGGAGAAGAGCAAAACAAAACACTTGGATTATTGTGGGATTCAAAACACGACTTTCTTCAATATGCTATCAATTCACGACACCCTGTCAAAGTAACTAAACGACAAATTCTTTCTATAATTTCAAAAATTTTTGACCCCCTTTGTCTTCTGTCGTCAGTAACGATTTCTGCAAAAATCATACTACAACAACTTTGGAAACTAAAAATTTCCTGGGATGAATCAGTACCCACTGATCTTTACTACACATGGTCAAAATACCATTAGCAGTTGATTCACCTGAATAAGGTAAACATTCCAAGACATGTACTTCTCATCAATACAATTTCTATCCAGTTACATGGCTTTTCGGACTCATCTGAAAAGGCTTATGGAGCCTGTATTTACTTGCGTTGTACAGATACATTTGGAAAAGTAACTTCCAAACTTTACACTGCCAAAACCCGCGTTGTACCATTAAAACAAACTACCATTCCAAGACTGGAACTTTGTGGTGCGTTGTTGCTAGCTGAACTAGCATCAAGGGTAATTTCATCAACCAACATCACTTTCCAACGGGTAACTTATTGGTGTGACTCGACCATTGTTATTTCATGGATATCCACATCTCCTTCTCTAGTAAAAAACTTTGTGGCCAACAGAATATCACAAATCCAGGCTTTAACTGTTCCAGATTCTTGGAAATATGTAAATACATTTGACAATCCTGCTGACCTCTGTTCCAGAGGATTCGAACCGACAAAACTTTCAGAATCAGAAATTTGGTTTCATGGCCCAAAATGGTTAATTCAATCAGAAAATCATTGGCCCACACAAATACCTTGTAAAAAGGCAACTATTTTGCCAGAGCTGCGGCAAAAAACTTTAATTTCCACGACTTATGA
Source organism: Cylas formicarius (assembly GCF_029955315.1). NCBI lineage: Eukaryota > Metazoa > Arthropoda > Insecta > Coleoptera > Brentidae > Cylas > Cylas formicarius. The sequence goes on along the minus strand of NW_026844264.1, from coordinate 18,515,001 downwards.
AAAAATCATTCTCATTTCTCGATTTTCGTCTTTGTTGAAACTCAAACGAGTATTTGCTTATGTACATAGATCGATTAACAATACTCGTACAGAAAAAAATGCACTGATGATTACCAAAGACTGTTTTCGAGCTCCAAACTTGACAATAAAAGTAAACTTTTAAGTTTAAACCCGTTCTTTGATTCAATCACTCAAACTATACGAGTTGGCGGAAGACTTCATTCTTCACAATTTGACTTTTCCAAAAAACACCCTTTCGTATTACCGTCCAACCATCATTTTTCTACTCTGGTTGCACGTCATGAATATCTAGCCTTATTGCATGCTGGACCCCAAGCTCTTTTAGCTTCAATAAGAGAAACATTTTGGCCACTGTCCGGTCGTAATCTTGTTAAAAAGGTTGTTCATGAATGCATACGATGTTTTCGTTTCAATGCCAAACCCGAACAATACATCATGGGAAATTTGCCTGTTACACGAACAACTCCTTTTCGTCCTTTTTCTATTTCTGGCGTCGATTTTGCTGGACCTTTTCTACTTCGAGATAGAAAGGGAAGAAATTTCAAAACAACCAAGGCATACATTGCACTATTTGTTTGCTTTGCCATAAAGGCAATCCACTTTGAGGTTGTTTCTGACCTAACTTCAGAATGTTTTTTAGCAGCCCTTAGGAGGTTCATGGCAAGACGTGGTAAATGTTCGCAAATATTATCTGACAATGGCACTACTTTTGTATGCGCGAAGAGCGAAATTCGACAATTTTTGAACGCTAACAATAAACAGATTTCTGATTCTCTATCGAATGATGGCATTCTTTGGAAATTCATTCCACCACGCGCGCCCCACTTCGGAGGCATTTGGGAAGCCGGTGTTAAATCGGTGAAATACCACTTAAAGCGAGTAATTGGCGACGCGTCGTTAAATTTTGAAGAATTTTGCACAGTTCTCTATCAAATAGAGGCATGTTTAAATTCCAGACCACTTTATCCTATGACCCAAGATCCTAACGACTTTAACCCTTTAACCCCTGCGCACTTTCTAATTGGCGAAACAATGAACACCATACCAGATTGCGACTTCACCAAATTGAAGGAGAACACTCTCTCAAGATTTCAAAGCATGCAAAAACTTTCTCAACATTTTTGGTCGAGATGGTCAAAAGAATATATATCAGAACTTCAGCAGCGAGTAAAATGGCGAGAGAACAAAACACAACTACTAAAAACTGGATCCCTAATGATCATAAAGGAGGATGGACTTCCACCCTTAAAATGGAGACTGGGAAGAGTCATTCAACTACATCCAGGTGCAGATGGAATCACACGGACTCAAACAACTTCAGGTGTTCTGAAACGACCAGTGATAAAGTGCTGTGTTTTATCCAATCAAGACTAATTTCGTAACAGTGACATTATTTCTTTTGAAACACTGGAGTGTTTCAAGGGGGGCGACTTATGTTAGTGCAAATGTGACTAAATTCATAATTTAAATCACGCACCAAGCGCCCAGACCGACAACTGTGTTGACCGAACTTTCCCGAACGAAAACAAACAGGATAACGGGTCGCTAAGCTCCCGCCAGTGCAATAACAACAGCGATACCTAGAGCTACGATTGTACTCATTTATTGTTTTTCGCAATAAACCCATTAAAAAACGTGAAATTCTCAAAATTTTTACTGGTCCTTCGATACCGCACAACAAAAACAATGCTATTTTTCGAATAAACAAATGATAGTATTTTATGCAAGCATTGTGGTTGCATTTGTTGCAAAATTTACCAAACTTTGCATACTATACTTATTATACTATGGTATACATATACTATACTTGCTATGTTACAACGCGAATACAAAACTTTGAATTAGTACGGTTATATCTCCGAAAACATCTGATTGCTCCCAAACCCGTGCGATAATATCCCGGAAATGTCCGAAGTGGCTCGGAAACGAAACTGACGCGCTAAAATTATACTGCACACCCTAGATTGGTGTATAATTAGGTATTTTAGAGCAGCGACTAGAAATATGTTGTGTTTATTTATCACTTAGGCATAAACGTTTTTAAATTCGAAATTAGTGTCGCTGCTGATTATAACGATTCTAAAAAAATAAGTGATATAAAGACTGCTTTAGTTTGATATAGAACTCTCTCAGTGGATTAATTCAAACCGATCGTTGCACATGTTTTTAGAAACGCTCTGTGGTTAGAACCTTTATTGCAACAAATTTTGTTCTTCCTATTCAATGATTTTTCTCGTCTAGGAATTCATTTTCGAAACCACTAACAGCTGTTTGCCGTTTCTTTTATTTATGGCCATCGCAATTAAGTGAAGCATTTAAGACAATCTCCCTCCACAAAAAAAATGATTGAGATAAATCGCTTTAGCGATAGATTTTCTATATAAAAATTTTGAAACTTGTTTAGCCATTATTTAAAACTAATTAAAATTAAAGTGATTTATTAAGATTTATTCCAGCCATCACAAGGGCCAAGAGAATCAGAAAATTACTAAGTGATACGGGAATGTTGGGAATGTTTCTCATTAGCGTGGGTAAAAAAAATAGTCAACGGTATTTATCCACTTCTTTAAACACTTTTGATAGTTTAGTCAACGAACTTGTTCTGTAAACATTGTTCATTTTGTAGCTGCATCTAATATAACTAAATTATTTTGTTGCTGGCTAATAATTTATTTACCTAATATTTCTTGAATTACTCCGCGTTGCGGTATAGATAACATCGATAATTATAATATAACAAGTGCACTTCCAAATATGGTTTAACAAATTACTCAATTGACCACTATTGAACTCAAAGATTAGACCGAAAATGTTGTTAAACATAAACAACAGCATTATATTTAAAATATACCTATTTGCGACAAGATATATTATTGTGCTGATCCTAACATTGCAGAGAATGCGGCAATTTTGGTTACGTAACGTTGTCGACGCTTTAGAAGAAAGCTTGGTGTATACTCGTTCGTATAAAATTTAGTAACAAAAATTATTTGCTTACTTTTATCTAAACAGCACCACCATAAATTGTTCTAATCTAGCCTTGAACACACACCGCCAACATTTCGCCTCTAACATAATTGAAACATCACACACGAACACAAAGATTCCTGGGACGCCTTAAAAGGTGGATGCATCATCACAAATATATTACTTTGCTTCGCGATAATTTTGATTTACTTCTCACCAACGCAATAATTAAATTAATGTATACGATGTATTTAATATTCCATGAATCTGATGTGTTTTCTTTAGTACAGGCACGACTTTAGATATGGCATGTTTTATTGGATGTATGCCGTTGACAATTTGACATTTGCTAATTAAGATGTGTGGGATTGTACAAGCGTATTCATATGCGCGACCTTTGTTAGGTCGTCCCAGATGATAATTTTAGTGACTTTTTCACGAATTAACGGTTACAACAATGAGAGCTTTTTTCTGTGAAAAGATTTTGCGGTAAAGGGCCTGACAATGACTTTTTTTTAAATTTTCCTGGTGATGATATAAAGGAGGAACGAGGATTCTAACCAGCATAGCCATGAAAAGAAAATAATGTTACCAAAAGAGTAATTGTATTTTGCAGATTATCTTCACAAAATTCAATGCACAAGTTCAAGTGCTGTCTACCACGTTGTAATCGGCAAAATACTGGTTTGTGGCTGAAATGGAATCTTTATCGGACTCATACTTCGTCCTAGTATTAGCTTTGGAAAAAAATTAAGTCCCGCTGACAAAAGTTCCTTGAGCTTTTTTGCAATCCATCGTAATGAATCTTGCAAAGAATCCAATCTAACCTAATCCCACAAATAAACAATTTATGTGTTTTTTAATCCGTTTCCATACTCGGCCAAAAGAAATACCTTTTATTATATTTTCCTCGTTAACCGGACCAACTACTATCCATTAACCAGCTATCTATCCATTAAGTAAATAAAGCATCTATGAAAAAAATCTTGCACATAGTAGCTACACCAAGGAAATACTACCGAAGCTGGGAAACCTAATGAAAGCAACGAATATCAACAATAGCATTTAAGTCAGTGCCTTCCAACTGTGCCCCAGAACTGTAGTACCATGCGCTTCTGCACCTCCAGACTGTCAACAAACTAATGGCGCTATTCATGAATAACATGTAAGGCAACAACAGTTACCAAACGCACCAAATGCACATGCCTTAGTTGTGATAGCCAATCACTATCTTATATCGTGGTGCCAGATTTTTTTTCCTAACTTGTTTATATAATGTTTGCCAAGTTCTTCGTAGGCAGAGTAGTAGGAGAAATGAGTTCCCCTTCGGAAGAAATTGTAACTGGGAACGAGAAAATAATTCGAATATATAAATATTAAATAAGAGCGCTAACAATAGGGTCATCCGGTATACCTGAACATCTTTCAATTACGGTAACAGTTAAAAGTAATACTTGACTACCGGGTGCAGGTAGTACTTGAAGAGTAAAACGGTCTTTATCAGAAATACTCGATACGCTTTATATTATGTTTGCACTGTTATTTTCCTCTTATTGCGCCAGTGCACACTTTGCCTTAGAAAATTGGATTTCAGAATCTAAATGGAAATCTAACTTTTAAAAATAGACGCGTTAACCGTTTGTACATGTTGTTAATGAACTGTTAACTTCGCGACGATTGATGTTCTTTACCATGACCCTGTTGCGAAAAGAGGTGTCATCAATTTATAACAATATAATGGTATATCCCTTTTCCGATAATGTTTCCGTCCGTAAAATCGAATCGTGTATTTTTCAAAAAGAAATCCAATTACCGTGAGATAAAAGTTGCCGGAAAAGTACACGAACAAAATAACAAGTTGTCCCAAATCGCCGTCGGCACCATATAATTAAGCGAGAACATGAAGATTAAAATTTCAAATTGCTGTTGATTCGCGAATTTACTTTTATAAATTATGACCGTAAGCCGCTGCTGCAGTAATGAAGATATTTTTACAATATAATTAATAATGAAACGACGCGATCAGATTCTGCGTTAAACTCCCAACTGCGACCTATATAGAAAAAGCAAGGTTAAAACTACCTCTTGCTTCCGAATATCGGCGAAGGTAATTTACCGAAACGATAACACATATTGCAAAACAATAAATTCATTCTTTATGTCACATGGGACGAGAAATTAACGAGAAAAAGTAATTAAGAGATACGTGATTTTATCGCAGACCTTCGGTTATCTCTTAATAAAAGTTTTTCGAGTTTATGCTTCGATGAATAAATTGTTCCACCGGTTGCCGATTATTTTGCGTTTTGCACAAAAATGTTTAAAATTTCCAATGTTTCCCGCCGCTACTTGGAAATCACAAAAACTGTAAATTAGAGTTTCCTTTTTATGATCAATTTTCTTTTTTAAATCCAGAAACGAAGGCTCTCTTGGTTTTAATACAAATTTTTGTAAAGATTTTCGATTATTTCCACAATAACGTGTAGATCTTTTAATATTCACTATGATTATTGATTAATCGCTAACTCTAACATTGCACATAGGTCCAATTTAGCCCTCATAAAAGTGTACAGATGATCCTAAATATGCCGTGGAACATAGAAATTGCAAGTTCAAGGAAGGACACATTTGATTAATATTTTGAGAATTAGTAATGATAAATATTAATAACAATTTTCAAACACATTGATTTATTTTTAAAAGCTCAATATTGAGTTGCGCCTCAACCCAAGTCTTTACATTCTGCCACTCTTCGTGGCATGTTGGGAGTAAGAAGATCGATATCTACCTGTGGCTGGTTTTCCCTGGATAATTTTACTTCATGACGTAGATGTCGTTCCTTTACTATAAGCTGTGACAACCAACTGGGCATTCTCCCTATCTATTCCATACATGTTCAGTAGGCGATAAGTTCAGTAATTTTGCGGGCCATTGAAGAAGAGTTACATTAGCTTATTGGAGGGAATTTCTACTAACAGCAGCGGTGTGTGGTTTGGCATTGTCTTGCTAAAAAGCAGTTGCTGAAGTACAATTTACAAAACTTCTGTATTCCTTCTGCGTCGGTTTTTGTTGAATCGAACTTGGTAACGTTTGGTCGATCATTCTGTTGGGTTCTTCCGAGCTTCACTGAAACTGAAGAAGCCAACAGGATGATTGGGGAAACGTTAGCAAGTTCGACTCAATAACAACCGCCGTAGGAGAGTTCAAAAAGTTTTGTAAATAGTATTGAAAAATCGATTGCTGAATTTCGCCATATTAACTAACGTAGACATGTGCTTTCATGTTTATGTCCAAAAATTGTGGTGCTTTCAAGGGTTATGGCACCCCAGTCCACCAAAATCAAAAAACATGTCTCGTCACTGAAAACGGTCCCCTTCTGATTCCAGTAAGTCGGTTCTTTCACTCGTGTTTGACAACGATGTACAGGGCGGTCGTAATTGGAGTGTTTTCACCGGAAAAATTTTGTTCTGAAGAAGATGGAGCAAAATTGACTTACATGTCAAGGGCTCGATTTTTGAGAAACATTCAAAACCATATGGCGACATATTCACCACCAACTGAGATATAGAGATAATTTTTTTATGTATGGCAATTTTGGATTCAGATAAAAACATTTTTAGCTCATTTTGGATTTCCTTAAAGGCAAAAACTCTAATTGTTTCTATAGTTCTCCGTTTTCTCATAAATGAATACTACATTCTATTTTATATGGCAAACATTTGTTGGTATTTGTGATGAGTAAAGGCAGAAATATAAGCCATTCTTTTGTATTAATAGCCCTTGAATAATGTGTTGAAAAAGACATCACCTTTAAAATAACTTAATAAGCACTGGAACTTTAAAAAAGATCAGGGCAATGTAAAATAACTTATGTGAAAGACACGATACCTAAGAACCATTTAATTATATAAATTTAGTTGTAGATATTATTTTTAATATTTATTATTAATATTAACACCGCGTCTTTATCAAACATTTGATAAAGACACGGTTTTTGTGGAAACAATTGTCATTTATTGTCATATATAATTTCGTGAAAATCTGAACTTTTAGGTCTTATTTATTTTGAAAATCTATATGGCCTAAAAGAGCTTGACACATATAAAATGAGAAAGTTGTATTCATTTATAAGAAAATTAAGAACTTTGGAAAAACATCTGAGTACGCCACTGCATTTGCCCTTTAAGCGAATCCAAAATTTTCAAACATAAAAATATCTAGTTCAGAATTAGATTTTCCTGTTCCAATTACGATCAGTCTGTAAGGAATACTGTGTCTAGTAAAAATTGTTTTTTTTATCAAAACAAAACATTTATCAAACAGACAGTTCTTAAATTCTATAACATATATAATATATTATATTAATTTTCTATAAATAATTTTTTTAAATTATTTTAATTTATAATTATTATTATTATTATTTTAATTATTTATTTTTTATTTATTTTTTAACTTAATTAATTTTTTTAATTATATATATTCTATAATATATATAATATATCCTAAGATAATATTAAAATTATGTTCTAATAATGTTTTAATTCGATAAAAAGTCTATTTTCCGTTCTCCATAAACCTCTAATCTACCTAAATTTATTATTTTTGTTATTATTTGCCTTTGGCTGTATCTTTATGAGAATAGTATATTATGCAACAAGTGCGGTAATAGCATATTATGCAAAAAGTGTGGTAGACGGCATTTGACTCACGAGTTTATTTGACACGAGCAGAGCGAGTGTTTAATAAACCAGTGAATCAAAAAGCTTACCGAACGTGTTGCATACTATACTTTTTCTACGACCGTTAGTTTTTGGGTACATTTTCGCAAAACACGAATACATTCACTGACATGACTGTCAGAATTGACAAACGTCAAAATTCAAAGCGTGGGAAATATCTCCGAAAACATCCGATTGCTACCAAATCCGTGCGGGAAAATCACGCAAATGTCCGAACTGGCTCGGATTCATGGGAAACAAAACTGACGTGGTAAAGCGACGCTTCCTGCATGCCAGATCGGTGCGTAATTAGGTATTTTACAGACGGGAGTAGAAAAACGGCATTTGACTCACGAGTTTATTTGATTTAATAAACGAGAGAGTTAAAAAGTTTACCGAACGTGTTGCATACTATACTTTTTCTAAGACCGTTAGTTTTTGGGTACATTTTCGCAAAACAACACGAATAAATTCACTGACATGACTGTCAGAATAGACAATCGCCAAAATTCAAAGCGCAGCGAAGCGACTATTTAATAAACGAGTGACCTAAAAAGTTTACCGAACATGTTGCATATTATACTTTCTACTACCGTTAGTTTTTTGGTACATTTTCGCAAAACATGACGTCCAGAATTGACAAATGTCAAAATTGAAGGCATGGGAAATATCTCCGAAAACATCCGATTGCTCCCAAACCCGTGCGGTAAAATCCCCGAAATGTCCGAAGTAAATCGGATTCGTGGGAAACGGAAACTGACGTGGTAAAGTGCCGCTTCCCGCACGCTAGATCGGTGCGTAATTAGGTATTTTACCTGCGTAAAAAAAATATTGTCTATGCCAAATCATGCGACTGTTTTATAATAGTCGAATCACGAGTTTTGAAGCCAAATTTATGTAAAAAACATTTAGCGTCATCAACTGACAATCAAAAGAATTAATTCAAATGTGAATGAACTATTCATCTATACAACGTTAGGGACATTTTTTTCAGGGATAAAAATAATCTGAAATTTGTTGAAATGTGTGCTTTTGAATACGATATTTACAATTGTACCTATTTTTTGAATTGTGTTATAGAAATTAAAGAAAATTAAATTTTTAAAAGCACATTCTAAAATTTAATAAAATACGCCTTTTATGTAATATTTAATATTTTTTCTCTTTATGCCTTCCAACTCTTTCGATGCATATCATTGTTAATAGATATTTTTTATTGTTGTTGTTGTGAACTGGGGCTTATTATTCACCACGGTTTTCTCTAAGTAAAACGATTCCACTATTCTGTAGGTACCAAAAAACGCTCAAAACTAAATGCTGAACAATTTTTTAATTTTTCTTTACACAAAAGTTAACGCTAAAGTTACATTTAAAAAGAAGTCGATTCTACTTTCATACATTATACAGTGTTACACTTTGTTTTTAATCTTCTTTTTTACATCTATTCGTCGATACTACCAGGATCATTAGCCCATAGATATGTCACTATTTAAGAATTGGAAAAGAAAGGACCCAATCTCGGCAGCTACGCAAGAGCTGCCGCTTTTAAAACTCATTTTTAGTAAGACACGCGATATGGATACCTAACATCTTATCATTTAAAAAAATCGGGTACTTATGCTTTAACAACCACATAAACTTAATCGGTACGGCATCTGTTAAGTAAATTTTTATGTACACCGTGTAGAGTCGAATGCTAATGTGAGTGCTTTATGATCAAACCGTGTTATTAAGAGCATTACTGATTACCAATTCCCAACGATTAGTGGGTTGTAACTGACACTGGCCTCACGATTAGATTTATTTTCTTATTGAGATCCGCGACTTTTATAGATTTTTGCGCGATACCGTGTGCCGGATTTGAAAATTTTGCCATTACATTTATGTAAATCAGCGTATCGCAAGTGATAATTTGTTGGATTAAGTAACAAAATTTTGACATAAAGGTTACACTTTTCGCCATTAAACGCGGTGTTATTATTGTTATTATGTGTTCCGTCGGCGTTGATAGCGCGGTAAATGTACCATTTCCATTGTATGCATATCGGTGCCGAAAAATTTCGTATTTTGTTGTGCCATTAAAACCGCCACCGGTGTGTAACACTAAGATACAATAATTAATGCTCCGATTTGGTGTTCGCCTTAATAAATTGTGCTTATATCCAAGGAACATTTTCAAATTAATAGTTTGTACGCAGTTACCATAATTCGAAAATTAAATGTTGTTAAATCGGAGCCAGTGCTAGAATTTACAATTGGTGTAGATATAGCACATTTTACATCAGCTTAAACAATAAACAACACTTATTACGCCTGCAGTTTTGCGAGTAATCTGAAATGGTTAAGTCTATCTCTTTCAGGCCATCCATTTCACCACATAAATGGCAATATCACAATAATACAAACTATACATATACATACATTATTGATATCACAAAAAATATATCAGATAATCATTATATATAACACAATAATCTACAAAGGAATAAAAGTCTTCATTTAAAGCACGCATTTCAAATTTGTTGAAGACCTTTATAAAACATACAAGCATTATAGGGAAAGCTTCTACTATTTACAATTCATCTGGATTCCTCCTGCGTCAGCTGTTTGCAAATCAAATTTGCTGACGTTTCGAGAATTAAATGTTGTTGAATCGGAGCCAGCGCTAGAATTTACAGTTGGTGCTACAAATTAAATTCTGGTAAATATAGCACATTTTACATCATCTTAAAAAATAAACAACTAATAATACGAATACAGTTTTGCGATTCATCTGAAATAGTTAAGTTTTTCTCTTTCAAACCATCCAATCAACCAGGTAAATGGCACTATCACAATAATATACACTACACAATCGGGAATATTTGTAAATAGTATTGCAATAGCCTGTGATACTTTCTTTTAAAAATTGGGGAACGCTTCTTTTAAAAATGGCTGTTCTATGAAAACGAAAGTATTATAGTTCCTTTTCACCTGGCATTGACACTATGAACATGTCTGCGAATTTTTTTCTATAAAATTAGACCTGGACATACCGCAGATAAAACGGGTCATAAATGATTTTTTCTACTCCCGTCTGTAAAATACCTAATTACCCACCGATCTAGCGTGCGGGAAGCGTCGCTTTACCACGTTAGTTTCGTTTCCCATGAATCCGAACCACTTCGGACATTTCCGGGATTTTACCGCACGGGTTTGAGGGCAATCGGATGTTTTCGGAGATATTTCCCACGCTTTGAATTTTGACGTTTGTCAATTCTGACAGTCATGTCATGTTTTGCGAAAATATGCCAAAAACTAACTGTCGTAGAAAAAGTATAGTATGCAACACGTTCGGTAAATTTTTTAACTCACTCGTTTATTAAACACTCGCTCGCCTGCGCTCCGCTCGTGTCAAATAAACTCGTGAGTCAAATGCCGTTTACCGCACTTGTTGCATAATATACTATTCCCAACAAGACCAAGATCTGTTCAGTCGTTTAGGAGTTACAGTTACAGAAACATTGAATCGGCCCCATAACGTTATCTTAATATCATAAAGCTTTTAATAAGACTTGAATCGCTCTGTATGCTACGCGTACTAGTGATCTGAATAGTAAATAAATATTGTATCGTTAACGTTTTGTCAAATGTTACTGTCATAATGCCACAGTAAAGCACTCAACAAAAGTTAAGCAGATTTTAAACCTTATTATGTCTAAGAGAAGCACAGATTTCCTTGCAGATTTGCAATACAATTTATCGGAAGAATTAAACCATTTAAATGTAAAGCTGACTGGTAATGGTAAGCTCTTTAATAATTGCTTCTGTCGATAGCCGGATAACAAATAGCCCGTAAAACAATAAATTAAAGCCGAAAATTTATGGAGAACGATGAGTGGTACGCGTGAACTAAATCTTCTTATTTCGGGACTTACGGTTTCGGGTCGGTCTTATTTGCCTTTGTCTTGTTATCGTTAACAAAACTTTTGGAAATTACAAATGCTTTCGTAGGAAATGGTATATCATTCCATAAGTTTTAACAACGGGTTTATTTCGAGTATTTAATAAACGGCTGTCTGAAGAAATTTATGAACGCGTTGCATACTTTACTTTTTCTAATAACTACTGTAAATTATTGAATATATTTTTGCAAAACTAACCAAAACTGTTAATCGGGTTTCAAATCTACCGATTAATGTTTAGGTTGTTTTCATCATTTTCTTTAGTATTATTTTTTTAAGAATAACTTTATTGTGAATCAAAGGGTTGACTCCATGGGCTGATTGAAACTGAGCATTGGCATTAAACTCAAACAATTTCTGATCTGTGTTATCGAACTTGGTTGCTGCATGATCGAAATCCAAACAATAGTGGTGCATGTTTTGACCATACCATCCATGTTCTACATTACTAAATAAAAATATATACAAATTCCTTATGTTGTGAATGTGCGTAACAGCGAAATTACTGGAATCTTCTTTGGATGATGATTGAAATCGAAAGCGAAACCAAGAAGCTAGACGACATATAATTAGATGACCTAGATGACGATTAAGCCAAATTTGCCATAAAGGGTGTGATTTTTTTTAACAAATTTTAAAAATTACTCAAATTTTGGCGCAACGTGAAATTGGACTTTTTGTCACAATATTGAAATTCTAAGTTGGTCAAAGTGTCCATCATTATATTAAACTTTATTGTTTTTACATTTTCTAAACTTGTCTAGAAATTACACAAAATATTAATCTAAAAAGTATATGTTTAAAACGACGGCCTTTTACCTGTATATTTACCTGTACATACTTTCATTAGTTTTTGCCACAGCTCGCTATTAATTTATTTTATGTGGACTATGAATGTCATTACTGACTATAATAAAAAAATGAAAATGTGTTTGAATTTGGACTATGCAGCTGCCAAAAAAATGCACTTGCCAAGAAGAATAAATTGCAGTAATTTAATTTATACCTAATATTCTTATTTGAAGTTGAATTTACTGAAACCAGGTGAATGAAGCTAATTCAAAGTTTTTGTTGATGTTTTGCGAGTTGTTCACTTGAACCATGTAACGCCGCCTTTATATAAAACAAATCCAAAATCGATCATTAAAATCTCGTTGCGGTTCATCCCAAATAAGGAGAATTTTGCTAAAAAAAAAATTACGATCCAATTTAATACTGGACAATGAAGGTACGAAAAGGAGAATTGGTGCGAAATTGAGTGTCACTAAGTGTTTATTAACTCTCTAAAACGCGTGGTTAACGCAATTATTTGTAATGTGTTGAAACAATTTAATTAGGCAATTTCGATTGATAACCGCTTTCATCGAACCAATCAGTTTGCTTATTACGGTAGTGCCATTTTTCCGTGACGTTGCTTCTTTGTTCGTCGAGTACGATTTGAAAATTAGAAAGTATAATAAGCACACACTGAACTTTTGAATGTTGGACAGTTAAGCGCTGCCCATGTAGACTGTTTTCACGAAAAAAGGGAGCAAACAAAAATTGGGCGAACCATATTTGCCGCACAAAAATTACAGTTCACGTTTGTGCGAAGCGTTCGAAACAAATTAATAGGTTCGTACAAGGAACGTTTTTTTGGACCTCCCTTCGGCGGCTCATTACCATAATCTAAGTCCGCCTCCCACATCTAATCCGTAATGTTACACTTCACTGACCATTAAGTAACGCGCAACCTTACCGTCTTTTTTTTACAAAAATTAAACGCCGTATCGGTCAAATTCGTGAATTTCTTTTTTATTCCTCGCTTCATAAATTTCGATCTATTTTTGTTGGTAGGTTTCCAGGATGATCTTCGAATAACCGCAAGATTAGTGCAAACAAAATTTTGGAAAACTTTTATCGATAATCAAAATCCTCGAAATTTGTGTTCATTATACACGAGACTTTCATAACTTATTGGGAAAATAATAGTTATTTATATTACTATGGCGAGTATGTGAGAATGCTTGCTCATTGATAATTTTTTCATTTGTCAACATTACGACGAATGCGTTATTCGAGCACTACACGTTAACTTTATGACAGTTTTGTAATATAACATGTGTCGTCCTTAATCAAGCAAAAATCCATAATTAACAGTCTTGAAAGTATGACAAATTTACCACTTATTTTTATTTTTTTACACCCTTCTGTAAAATATACCGATCCAGCGTGCGGAAAGTGTAATTTTTCGGCGTCAGTTTCATTTCCCACGGATCTGAGCCACTACGGACATTTCCGGGATATTACCACACTGCTTGAATTTTGATGTTTCTCTGCCGGTCATGTCAGTGAATGTATTCTTCTTGTTTTTCAAAAATTTCCCCCAAAAATTAGAAAAAGTATAGTATGCGACACGTTTGGTAATAGTATATTATGCAACATGTGCGGTAAACGGCATTTCACTTATGACTTTATTTGGGACGAGCGGAGCGGAGCGCAGCGAAGCGAGTGTTTAATAAACGAGTGACTTAAAAAGTTTACCGAATATGTTGCATACTATACTTTCTACTATCGTTAATTTTTTGGTACATTTTCGCAAAAGATGACCGCCAGAATTGACAAACGTCAAAATTGAAGGCATGGGAAATATCTCCGAAAACATCCGATTGCTCCCAAATCCTTGTGTGGCTCGAATTCGTATGACAAGAAATTCGCGTGGTAAAGTAATGCTGAGAGTGTCGTTTATTTGTAGTATCATGGCATTCAGCGAAACATGACTTACTGACTTCTTTTTTATACTCCATGCCGTAAAATACTTAATTTTACACCGATCTAGCGTGCAGTCACTTTACCACGTGTTTCTTGTCATACGGATTCGAGCCACTTGGTTTGGGAGCAATCAGATGTTTTCGGAGATTATATCGCACGGCTTGAATTTTGACATTTGTCAATTCTGACGGTCATGTCAGTGAATGTACTCCTGTTGTTTTGCAAATACGTACCCAAAAACTAACGGTCTTAGAAAAAGTGTTAATTTTAAATTAAGTTAATTTCAAGGTAAGTATGGAACAGGTTTGAGAAACTTTTTAAGTCACTCGTTTATTAAATACTCGCTCCGCTCGTGCCAAATAAACGCGTGCCTCAAATGCCGTTTATCGCACTTGCTGCATAAGATACTTTAACTCACTCGTTTATTAAAAAGTCGCTCCGCTCGTGCCATATAATGTCGCGACTCAAATGCATTTACCACACTTGTTGAATAATAATATTATTATTCTTTACAATGCTAACAATAATATAAAATATAATAAATGATATAGGCGTTTTGAGAATTCGAAGACTAAAATAAAGTATAAGATTTTATTTGAAATTTAATATGTTAATATTGATAGAATCTTCTACGCATATTAACTGACATCTTTATTTTTACTATAAAACCAATACAATTTTATAACGAAAAGCGCACTCGCGGCGGAGCATATTCAAAAGTGATTTGTTAACTTTAACTGCAATGTGAATAAAAGATATCACCACAAGCAATAAATGGTTCCCAAAGCAGCAAAATTGACTCACGTTGCTCGTATGTTTCAGATTAGAGGAATAATAAATATAATTTTCCCTAAAGATATTCTTTCATTGCTTCGCGATGAGGGGACGTTGCTTTTATTTCATGTCTTAATGATACTAAGTTATTTGCTTAGTCAATTTATTTGAATAAAGTCGTTAATTTAGTGTCATTGATAGAGACAACTTATTAAATATAACTAAGCTGATTAATATATAAGTACTTCATAATCCTGTATTCAGCTGTTATTTTTCGTTTAAGTTTCTCCAGTGGCTTTTAATCGGATATCTCGTTAACTTTTTTGGTGCTTAACAGTAAAATCATTTATTGCATTATGGTGTAATTTATACACGGCCTATAACTTGGTACTTGGCAGAATTATTAAAATTACATAATTTTTAAGACAACAAAAATTATTCATATATTTTCGCAGAGTTTGTTATTTATTATTAACACACTGGGTTCTTTATGCGTCGCATCAGTTGTTGATAATTTGAACCGACGTTTCGCCAATCATCCTGTTTTCTTCTTCAGAAAAGCTAAAATGTATGCAGAAGTACGAATGGATAGTACATTCTGATGAGCGCTCACATAAAGCTAAAAACTCGAACACAGTATTTCTGCACTTATCAGCAGCGTAGTGCCGGTTTATTCAGCCACAGATAATAGGCATGCAATAGCAACAGGATCGGTCAAGTAGTCCAACTTGGTTCAATCGCCACAACGGTAAGGACCAAGATGATCTCACCAGGGCTATCAAATAAAAAAAAGTAAGTAAATATATAAACCGAGTGACTTAAAATAAATACTTTTTCTACGACCGTTAGTTTTTGGGTACACATTTGCAAAACAACACGAATACATTTGCTGACATGACCGTCAGAATTGACAAACGTGAAAATTCAAGCTGTGCGGTATAATCTCCGAAAATAACCGATTGCTCCCAAACCCGGTGCGGTAATACCCCGGAAATGTCCGAAGTGGCTCGAATCCGTATGACAAGAAATTCGCGTGGTAAACTAATGCTGAGAGTGTTGTTTATTTGTAGTATCATGGCATTCAGCGAAACATGACTTACTGATAACATCCTGAATGCGGAATTGCAGATACTTCGGAAACGCAGCCGTTTTAATTACTGTTAATAAGAGTATCACCCTCAGAGTTCTGCTACAGAGGTAACAGGGATTGCTATTGACATTTTACAAGCGGTGATTCACAACGACAACTGCACGAACCTTATTTCAGTTAAGAAATAAGAACTTAAAAGATCTGATAAAAAGAAGGAAATCTCTTGAAAACGTCTGGATGCTATTTCATATTTTTGTATTTAAGTGATTGTTCTTAAAATGCAACTAACTGTACGTACATAGTTTCGAATTGAGTAATTTCAAGATTTGACAAAATATGTTTTGTATGTTTCATGAAGATTTTATATAATATCTTGGTTTATCTTGGTTTAATCTTTTTATTACTGCATTTGGACCCGTTTCAATTTTTATCCTTCTTTGATTTTCTTTTCACGTTCTATTATCTTTCTATTTTTATTAACGAACTAATTTTCACACAACTATAGTAATTAGTGATTTCCCTTAGTACCAGTTTTTTGTTTCTGTTTCACTTGTTTAGACGTATATAAAAAATTTGCTGTCATATGAAAGTCAAATCAATTGGAGTTATTAACTTTGTAAACATTGGCCAAGCGGACGAGCACAGTCGGTAGCGACGCGTACTCAAAATACTGCTTTATGAATGCGGAACAGCGATCGACCTTTTAAACCGTAACAGCGTTAGGTTAGTATAAATTACATTTTACTGTCCGGTACTTGACTTAACAATAAGTTGTGGGAAACAATCGCTAATTGTACTCGTATAAGATATGTTTCATCGACATTAAACCAGCTACGATAGTAATTTGTAGTTCACGTTTCTGCATATGTAAAAATGCATACGCGTGCGATAAAGTACGAAAGTTCGATCGCTGCGACATTTCAGTTTAAAAAAAAAATAACACGATTGAACTAAACCATATTTAACCGTAATAAGCCCGACTTCAATGGTGGGAAATTAAACATTCTTATTTAAATCATTAATTGATTTGCAAATTTGGACGTCTCTTTAGCAATAAAGAAAGTCACATTTTTGTTATAATAAAAAATATTAAAAATAATTCATGCAAAAAATATAAAAAAGTTCTTGGGATTCACTTATTTTTTAAAATATTTGTTTCTATTTTCCTTCTCGTTTTAAGTTGTACATATGCATTTTCTAATTCCTCGGACCTTTCTAATAATATATAATATAATATCCTATACCTAAGCCTTAAAATTTCTGACATATTTTATTGCCTGTGTATATTAATTTGCGATTAATTTCCTTATAGAAGGGTCTGTGGATATTTCAAAAATTTTGAACATTGAAAACGTAAATGAAGAAATCTTAAAAAGTTATTTTTTCTCCCACTTTTATTGTATTTAACATTACTTTATAGAAAGTATTTGAAAACGTTAGAGATTTCGAAATATTAGGAATTCAACCTTTCTCTCTCGTAAAAATGCTATAACGGCGGAACCTTTCAAACGTTTGACTAGTTTTATGCCACTTGATTTTTTTGTTACTTAGTACGTTATATATATATATATATATATATATATATATATATATATATATATATATATATATATATATATATATATATATATATATATATATATATTCTCACGTATTGATTCACGGATGGAAAAATGTGATGACACTATATTCCGGGATATCATCCGTTCGCTCGTTGAACTCCGACTGGAATCCTGCATCCGACTGGAATCCTGCAGACGTTTCGCCAAAATCTCACTTGGCATCTTCAATGCTCGCGCTTCGAAAACACTTCGAACGGATGATATCCCGGAATATAGTGTCATCATATATATATGTATATATATATATATATATATATATATATATATATATATATATATATATATATATATATATATATATATATATATATATATATATATATATATTCTTAGAAGTTATATAGATAGATATTATATATACAATATGCCTAAAAGTTCTGAGGAATTAAAAAGTGCCTTAATAGAGAGAGTGTTAAAATAAGAAAGTTGGTACTTTTATATAAATATAAAAATTAATTCCCAACAATTTTATATTTCAAAGTATAAGTGAATCCCTACCACTTTTGTATTTTAAATTTTTTTTTATATATTGTACATCTCTTAAGAAAGGGTCCACCCCGTAAATTCTTATCTAGTATCTACTATTAAAACAATAAACTTGCTTACTTCAATATTTTAAAGCAGCTACAAAAAATGAATTTTTAGTTTAACCTACCTACACGTGCTGACTGACACACACAGAGACACACATAATCTAATTGGTACCAACCTTGGTTCCTTTCCAATTAGAATACCTGTTTTATGTTCCGCACGAATGGTAGCTTAAAATAAAGTAGCATGTAGCGATATAGTTGGCGAATTATTTTTTTAAAAAGATAAGACACAAATTCTAGTATCACGCTCAAACTAGTCATTACCAATTCAGATCTACGAGGTATGCTCAAAAAGTAAGGTGACTTTTAAGTTTTATCAAAAAGTATTTATTTATTCTTCAACTTTTTCAACGTTTTCATCAGTTATTGACGTGCTCGGGCGTCCATAGCGACATTCGTCATCGGCGTTTTCTCGGCCATCTTGGAACAGCTTGTACCACTTATAAATATATTTTTTGCTCATAGTAAATTCGTCATATGCCGTTGTGAACATTTCAAGTCTTTTACAGCACTGAATTCCATTTTTAACAAAAAATTTGATACAAAATCTTTATTCCATTTTTTTGACAGCAGGAAATCACCAAGCACACAGAACACGTCTAACGCTTCTGTCTTAAAAAAATTAAATGTGCAAACTGGCTAAAACTGTGAACTGTGTTAAGGACATGTATATCAACATAACAAAAAAATATATATAAAATTTCGGTTTCACTGGTCACAAAATTATTATAGTAGTACTTAATAATTTTAAGTAAATGTTTTTTTTAATAAACGAATGATTGAAGTAATTAACGTTTTGAATACTATACTTTTGTTTGGTTGTTAGTTTTCGTGTAAATTTTTGCAAAACAGCATAAAACATTTACTGACTGACATGTTACCATGGATAAGAATCTGGGTCTCTTACATTATAATTCATTAATACTTACTTAAATTAACCTTCACATGTAATTCTATATTCAAATACGAAAATATTTCATGTGTTTTTTCTCTATTTAAATTTAAATAAAAAATAATTGTAATGTAAATAGACAATATAAATAATAAATGTTATTCTAAATGTTACTCATTACCACCAAGTCTTACGATCAGTTAATCCACTGTTTCCGTAGCAGCTCTATTGACATTTTTTCTATGCAGTAGTAATGAAAGAAATGTCATTTATGAACAACAAACATAACGTTTGAGCTGGCTTAAACCTATCAATGGATGAACAATGGGAGTACTGCGGGAAATACTATCACTAATCAATCAACCTTGACCTGAATTATTTGCAATAGGCATAATATATGCCACTAAACATAGTGTTTTTTCCAATTGTTTTTCAAATACTCCGGCTGAAACTGCGACATGGACTGCATAATCTGGATGCTTTGCGTCCCCATCGCGTATATAAACAAAATTATTTAATTAATTATTTAATTAAATTAAGATATTCACAGTAATTAGTTTTCATCCTAGTGTTCAACGTTTTGCCTCGGCTTATGTCAGAAAAACTATAAATACCGTGAGTTTCCTCGAGCTCTGCACGAATTCGTTATTAAGTTAATCTCGAATGACTTCATTCACCGCACTAAATAATATTGTAAAATGATTTCCTAGAATATCGTTCTCAAGTAATTAAAATATTGATTCTTAATCAATAGATAATAAATATCGTGCATTTCGAGTTTTTGTTTTAGTTTTCGATCTAAAATTGATTGCAGCCATATTTGGTCGTTATATTTGTACTGTTGTGTCGGCTATCTAGATTAATAAGACAGCGGTTGAATTTCTGAAATATGGCGAAGGTATATATTTAGATTCTAACAATTAGGCTTTGCCTTTGCTTTGTGGCGAGATCGACGCATCTATTCTTGTCATGAAAAGCAGCAAGTTTAATTCGCCTCCGCGAACCATAACTAATTCATTAATTGCACGGACAATTACGTTTCTCATGCCTAGGGACAAATAATATGATTGATTTAAAAGAAAGAAGCATCTTAAAATTCGATTACAAATAAATGAAATATTTAATTATGTATTAGCAAAATGATTGTATCCTTCACCGAAGTTGTGTTGGTAGTATTTTCCATCTAAATGAGCTCTATCAGTTTACGGACCTCAAGCATCCTAAATCAGTTTCTGTCTAGCTAAAACTGGCTAAAATAACCCACCAATAGTTGGCTCGTTCTTCACACATGTCACTTTATTGCAAACACCAGCCTCAGGCCGTCTTAGAAACAGATTAAGTCGTACAGGCCGGATGTCGTCATCACTGACAAGGAGAAATAGTTGGGATGATAATTGATCTGGGAACGAAATTATCGGAGGAATTTCCAATATCTAAAGGCCTACGGCAGGGCTGCTCAATCGCTCCTACCTTGTTTAATATATACCTGAACACCACGTTAAAATATTGGAGACGCAGCTGCCGAAACTTGGGAATTTCTGTTGGTAATGATAAACTCTTCACAATGCACCTTGCCGATGACCAGGTCATTTTTGCCGAGGACGAGGATGATATAAACTATATGGTCAGGAAACTGACCGAGGCGTACAAGTCTTGGGGTCTATCAATTAATATGGAAAAAACAGAATATCTTATCGCAGGAGGTACAAACAGATATTTAATCCTAGATCAGGGAACTATAAAATGTGTCGACTCCTACGAGTACTTGGGAGTAAATATCACAAAATTGGCACTAGTGAAGCTGAAATTAAGAACCGCATCCGACAAGGAAAACATGCAACAAAGCAGTTAAATGGAATACTGTGGAGTACCCAAATTCGAGCAGAAACTAAAATCAGGATTTATAAGACCATTGTAGAGAGTATTACAACCTATGGGGCCTAAGTATGGGAAATGATTATTTACGTAAAAGATTATTGGCAATGGAAATGGACTATTGGAGACGCTGTTGTGGACTAACACTGCTAGACAAAATAAGTAACAATGAGATATATATATATATATATATATATATATATATATATATATATATATATATATATATATATATATATATATATATATATATATATATATATATATATATATATATATATGATGACACTATATTCCGGGATATCATCCGTTCGCTCGTTGAACTCCGACTGGAATCCTGCATCCGACTGGAATCCTGCAAATCCTGCATCCGACTGGAATCCTGCAGACGTTTCGCCAAAATCTCACTTGGCATCTTCAATGCTCGCGCTCCGAAAACACTTCGAACACTGAGCATTGAAGATGCCAAGTGAGATTTTGGCGAAACGTCTGCAGGATTCCAGTCGGATGCAGGATTTGCAGGATTCCAGTCGGATGCAGGATTCCAGTCGGAGTTCAACGAGCGAACGGATGATATCCCGGAATATAGTGTCATCATATTTTTCCATCCGTGAATCAATACGTGAGAATATATATATATATATATATATATATATATATATATATATATATATATATATATATATATATATATATATATATATATATATATATATAATTGATCTACAAAAACTAACGTTAGGACAGTTTAATTGTTGAATTCGGCTGAAGGGATTATTTTGAAGTCTCCCTGTAAATCTTCAGACTGTTGACATCAGCGCAAAAGCTTTACATTTCAGACTTGCCAAAAGTTCCTGAAACTTAATCGAAGTGAAAGGAGCTGAATTGTTTTTTTTTTACCAGATTTCTTTAGCCTGGCATCATCATTTATTAAAATAAGCTCACTTTTATTTTAAGAGTCACAATCTGTCCTTACACATGAAAATCAGACTATTGCGTTGCTACGTCTTCTCGGTCCTTCTGTATGGCGTAGAAATTTGGACACTCACTCAAGAAACCACCAAGAGACTGGAAGCATTCGAACTATGGAGAAAATATCTTGGAGAGAAAAAATTAACAACATAGAAGTATTGCGACGTATAAATAAAGAAACAGCACCGTAAAATGTCGGAAACTTTAGTATCTCGGTCACATAATGAGGAAACCAAATAGATATGGGTTATAACAACAAATCCTCAAAAGCAAAAATTAACATTAAGAGAGCACCAGGTCGAAGGAGGATATCTTGGTTAGCAAACCTTAGAACGTGGTTTAGCAAATCATCAGCAGAACACTACACGTTCTCAGTTCTTTTACAATTGTCGCACTACACAATTAGTTATGAATACTAACAGTATAACAAAAATAAATTATATCAAAAATGTTTATGAAAAATCTAATCAAAATCATTTGAGTGGTAGTGGCATTTTATTTTTTCCATATTAGATGAGCATTTAGCTTTTATTTATTAATACGTGGTTGTTCTTCATTAATAGATACGAGACATTTAATATTCCTTCATATTCATATTTTTTACTTTTTTGCTTTTTTCATGTCCTTTCTCATTGCGAAACCCGATGAACAATCAGACTACTTATTATTCGTGAGCTATTTTTAGATTTAAGTAAAAAATATACCCATATAAGTAATAAATATACTTTACTCTTCTTTTCCTTAATCTCCATATGATTGCTGGCGCTTTACTGCACATATTGAATTCCACTACTTCAATATATATGCATAAATATAATAATGCCTTTCGGCGTAATCGAGCATGTCATTTAAATTAAATTGTACACGGAGATAATGCCACAATTATTTGGAATTATACTTTACATTTATGCGTTTTAGTCCTTATCCACCCACGTAGACGATTCGATATTACATTAAATATTTATGAATTTTCTAAAAATTTTCGTTGCGATGCATACAGTCAATATCATAATTAGTATGTTGACCTGCATTATCTGCTATTCAATTCATCATATTTAAAATCTTAAAGTATAACATTTCAAACTTTACATGACAATCCATTTCAGTACAATAAAATGTCACTTCTTACCCAAAAGCACAAACAAATTATCCATAATATTAAAATAGTTATAATAGCAATGGTTTTTTTAGTGACTAAAACAATTGATGCTGTAAAATTGAGCACTATGTTCAAAATTATGTAGAGTATGTGCCTAAATCTTTCCCTACCAATAGATTGCAACGAAGCACATAAAAATAATTTGCATTGAGAGTTTTTCGGAAATTATGGGTGTGAGTATTGGGTAACAATTATGTACCTTTAAGCTGTTTCAGTTAACTAATTTTTATATATAATATATAAAGAAATTAATTGACAGGATTTGGATTTGGCTACAATATGAACAAAACATTTTGCCTGAAGTTGTTAATAAAATTAACTTACAGTGCAAAATGAGTTAAATAATTGAAAAATTAACAACCAGAGAAAGCAGTCTCATCTCTTATGGGAGGAAAAAAAACAACGAAAATATTACACCGTATGCATGTACTGCTGTAGATCTAGATGGTTTTTTGACCGTCCATTTTATTTATTAAAATTTATTTATTTCTATTTCTTCTTATACTTTTATTATATATAATGGAAAAACCAGCAAACTAACCAAAACTAACCAAAACAATTTACTCATTCAGCAGACTTTACTGGATCTAAAAAACACAAAAAACACGAACATAAAATAACATCAACGTACTTTGTAGTAATTGTTGTAAACCTTTTCACAAGACATGCGAAGTAACAAATGTTTTACCACATAAATCTAACCAAAACACTAGCACAAAAGCTTTAGAATCTAACTGAAGGAAGGAACTTCCGGAAAACTCTCGAATTTCCGAATAGTCTTCACTATACCTGCACTAGTATGATTTTTCAAGCGTCCTATTTCTGTATACATTAAAGATTGAAATAATAGATGACTATTTTTATTTTCCAACATGGCAATAACTGTTTTTTTTTTAAGCCGTTTAAGTGCTGATTAATGGTAAAATGAAAACGATTACCTGAAACCTGCTAATTTATTCAGGAATGAAATATAACCAACAAAATTATTTTAAATATGCTCTTCCCCCCACCCTTTATACTGAGCGTGGTCAAGATAAGAATCAATATCATTCCAGTAAAATATTGCGGCGGCAGCCAAGAAAGCCTTTACCTAAATTACCAATTCATTAACATGTTTTATTATATTATATCAAAATTTACAGTCTATAATTATATATTAAAACAAGTATTTACTACTTCCCTTTATAAGTAACGAACTTATTTTTTATCACATCTTATGGCACGCACGTTTCATAATCGTTATATGGCGAATTAATGTTTTTATAATTCAATGTAGCGATATAATTAGAAAATATTTTAAATGGAATCTAGATTAATCGATGGATGTGCTCAATTTATGAGACCCATAAAATTAATACAGTTACAGGTGCTAATCAGTAATATTAACAGGAAGCGGAAAAAGTGGTCCTAAATGTGATCTTTCGATAAAATTTATTGGGTTATTCTTATAAATAATTAATAACGAGCTGGCATTAAATTGAACCTCATAAATCAATTCGCAGTTACTAAATAAAAGTTTATTATACAGTATAACCAATTTGAATTGAAAACACTCCACTAAAATACTCATTTTTTCTATTATTTGTCTATTTGTTAAATTATTCTTCAGCTTGCCTATCTATTGATAAGCTTAGTGAACTTTTCAACTTTGAGTTGTTCCTTTGTTGATGTTAATATATATTTTTATGGTATTTTGGTATTTATAATTATAATGATAGTGATGCCAGTGGTTTAGCCAAATTTGAAAGCAGAAATACTTGATCAACTTTTTTGATAAGGCAAATGTTTAGGAAGTTCCTTGAGGAGGAAGTGTAAATTTTGAAATTTTTTTGACTGCTCTGGCGTCAAGTATAATAAAAATATTTTCTTTTTAAATGCGCAATCTATGTGGAGGGTCAATTCAATTGGGACACACTTCTAGTGTAAGTAATATTTCATAAAAATCTACACATATAAGGATTTTTGCTTGAGAAGCATTGTTTCATTTAATTTCTGTTAAGTTTTGTATTAGGAAATTTCGGATTTTAAAATATTTCAAAAATAACAAAATATTCGAGCGGCGCGACATCTGTCGGAGTGTGTTAAATAGTGCTCAGCCTGGAATACAAATAAAGTTCTATCCTATTCTCAAGCGCCAACAAGTTCTGTTTTATCGGCTTATACGCTGGTTGCGGCGAAATGTTTGAGTTCGTCTTTCCACTACTAGAAGGGGCCAGCAAGCAATCTAATTTTATTTTTATAAACATTGCATTTGCAGAATATTATTATTATTATTATTATTATTATTATTATTATTATTATTATTATTATTATTATTATTATTACAATATTTTAATATTACAATTACAACTGCTGCCTAACCTAGACTCCTAGGTTTAAAAAACCTGTATGTGTCAAAATCCAACAATAAACTCATTTATCAAATTACAAACCTACTATAATTCAATCTTAATTAAAATCAGAAAAGTTAAACTGACTAAACAATTAAGATTAAGCATATCAGCCAAAACCTGGAAGAGTTTTTTAGAATAACATAATTTTAACTATATCATTTTATATTACTCTTAGCAGTTGAAGATGAGCACATGAACACTATGGTGACATTAACAAGTAATAACATTAGTTTTCTTAATTGGTTCTGCTGAATTGTCAATATATATTTCTGAAAAGTTGGAAAGGTTTTTCCCCGTAATATCTATTTTAAGGGGTAATTAAGTTTTCTTATTTTTCTAAATTGAGGCCTACCGGTTAGATAATTTCTAAACAAGTCGCCAATAATGCCGCGGATATCATACTTTTCAAGTACATCAACTAATTGCGCATGTGACACTGTATCAAACGCCTTCTGTAATAATTCCGTAGTAATTTCGTTAGTGAGCTCCGCCATTTTTTCTTCTATGATGGTAAAATATTCATTGATGATATTAATAACTTCTTTTTTATCAGTTGTTAAAATATCATGTTCTTTTAAGAATATGTTTTCAGTACTAAATATTTTTTTTATTTTCATTTACTTTTTGCATATAATTTTTTTTTTTAAAATTCATTATAAATTTAAAGTTTTATATTCAGTAAGTAATGCAGGTGTGGGGTTTTTATTAAGTTTTTTTTCATTTTGTCTCTAGTTTTTATAGGAGTAACTATTTGTAATCCATTGGTTTATCTTATGGTAGTTATTATTAAAAGTTACTACTCTTCTGAGATCTATCTACAATCTTAGATAACATATTAATGAGAAGATCAACTGCCATTTCTGGGTCATGAATATCTAAAATATCATTCCAGTGGAAATCATCCGCTAACCTACCAAAGTTAACTCTTTTTAGTTTCACTGTTTTGTGAGCTGGAAGAAATAATCTCATCTCAATTTTTCAAAATACATATCTAAACATGTTCCTGCGGTCTAGCAACGTCCTTATATAAAAAACAAAACCATGTGCTACCATGAGATCATACTATTTACAATGCAGTACCATCCGTATCCTGGATCACAAAAACCAGAAATGAAGTTCTTCGAAGAATGGGACACGACAGACTACTTCTGAATATTATCAAGCGACGAAAACATGAAGACCTAGGCCATATAATTAGAGGACCTCGATATGACTTTCTTCGACTTATCCTTAACGGAAAAATAGAAGGAAAAAGTGGATTAGGCTTGCATGCATAAGACACCTGAGACAATGGACAGGCCTTAACGCAGATAAGTTACTCCATGTAGCACAAAATCGGGAAAGATGCAGAGACATCGTGAACATGGCAGCCATCAACATTCAATAATGACATGACACTTGAAGAAGAAGAAGAATATCATGAAGGAAAATCCCCATGTCCCTAGCTGGTTTATTTGCAAAATATAAATCCAAATCCTTTAGAAAGTTTATAGAATTGGAGTTTCGGGATAGATAAACATATGTGTAGGCTTAACTATACATTTTCATCGGGGTTTACAATTAAATTAGGTATATTTATTCCACTAGTTTCTAGATTTGTGGTTGAGAAAACGGAGTGCAATGAAGAAGTAGAAATAAACACGCTATCAAAAGAGTTAAAGCCTCCATAGTCGTAATAGAAAATAAAACCGGGGATATTGAATTCAATATAGGTTATTAACGGTGAGTGTCCTATTAGACATTTATGGAGAATGACTTACGGTAAAAACCTGAAATGTGCGGTGTTGCCAGATATACTCGTAACGTATATGAAATTTAGTTTTTTAAATTTTTGTATTCTGCGTAACATTCTGGAACTTTTTTATCTAACATGTACCACAACTATGCCAAACAGTTTGGGAGATGAAAAATACTTAACAATGCTTAATAATTTGCCATCTAAAAGTACAAAACTGTGGTATATTTATTTTCACTTATTTTCGAGTTATAAGTAAAAAACCAAACTATTGCAATTAAAGCGAATTACAGTAGTCACATTTCATCTGGGTAGTACACTCTGGCCGACCAAGGTGACGTTCCTTGTAAACAAAAACTGACATGTCTAGATGTATTCAGATTTCTCGTTTAATCGCATTTTCATAGTTGAAGGTTCCATTTATTTGAGAAGGGAAGATGAATTTGTTTTACTTTTATGGTGAGTGTCAAAGAATTGTTTGAAGAACGTGCAGAAAATTTAATGAACGATATCTGCATTGCATTTGCCACCAATGTAAGAGAAACAGTTTAAATGAATTGAAGCAAATTTATCTCCGAAAGCATTCAAGATAGGTATGGTACATGTTACATAAAAAAGTTCCAGAATGTTTCGCAGAATCCAAAAATACAATAATATACAGGGTGATCCATTTAAAAAACGGAAGTTAGTATACGTTACGACTATATCTGTCAACACCGCATGCCTAAAAATGTGTTACGTAGTTAACTCCAATTCCTAACCGACATTTCAGGTAAATAACCCTGTATTTTATGACATTATGTTAAAACACACACACACACACACCTGTAATGTTTAGATGTCATATATTATAATTCTTTAACATTTTGATCATCATTATTAATGTTATAAAAAATTTCAATTTCCGTAAGAGGGAAAAATATTCTAACACTACTTTATATAAATTATGGTAATATCATTATTGAATCTCATAGCTAAATAGTTCCTTAATTTTCTGAACATCCACATATCTATAATCTTTACTTCTTAACCCTCTAGCCTCACGAAACAAGTGTCTCGTGTCTCTACTACAAACCTTATTGAAATATTGTTCTATCTAAACGAGTGAATTAAGAATACCTTCAGCTTTCCGCCTTTTTACTATCGCATTTTTAAACATTTGAGAGTTAATAGGTTTGTGACTCTTTTAACTAGGGAGTTTACTAATTTGGTCTGAAAGCAGGCTAACATTCGTGGAAAGTGCGGTTACATCTGCAGAACTTGAAAGTCCCGTCCATAATGATTATGTTATTCGATCGCAGTTCGGCCTGAATTTTCGCAGTGTTGAATTTTTTTATTGATTTCGTTTTGCATATCTGCTCTTCAGCGCCTCAGTTTCTTTTTGATGTTTTTAAGTTGCTCTTATTTCTTCTATTTCCGTATTATTAGAAACTAAGGATTGTATAAACATGTCATTTTTTTTCACATTTCCTTTATTAAGTTCTCCATTTTCAGCCCAAACAAATTTTTATTTATAGCTGCGTTGTCTGCATCTAATCCAGACACTAGTTTTGGAATCTTCGTGGGCGGTAGAATATTAGAACTGCGAGGGATTTGTTGAAATTACGGGTTGCATTTCTTCCTCGGAACTAGTTAGAAAGGCAAATCTCTGTCTTATTTTGGTTTTACTGGTTATAAGACTTCGCGAACACTCTTTACATTTCCAACTCATTTTCCGCTATATAAAGCTATCAACATCCTCTTTTCTAATACCAGCATATGAGACCCATTTACCACAGACTCCAACACATACAACACACGATAATATAATTATTTCTCATTAATATTTGTTCGGTCTGAAATGTTGTTCCGGAAAAATCTGAAAAGGGTTATATTGGAACCGAAATTTGACTATTTCAAACTGTCAAATCAGTGTCATATTTTCCCATATTCTATAAATTGTTAGAACCTGCTAATCTTATAGTAAATAAAATAATTACTCTTATTTTTTACAATAAAAATAAACCTAGTATTTATGATCGTGTCCTATTCGAAAATTCATATTATTTTTCTTTAAAATCGGAATTACGGCGACTTATTTCAAAATCAATATGGACAATTATTTTGCTTTTCCGAATTTTCCATATTTATCAAAATCCCAGATATGTTGACTTCGGTTGGTTGTTCTCATTGCTCATCCAAAAAACAAAAACTTAGGTCTTTTAATTAAGATAAGTGGCCAAGAGCGCGAAGCCAGAAGTAGGTCCATCGGAGCTTATGGTTAATCCTTAAAGTTTCGGAAATATTTGGGATGAGTTTACGTTTCACTCTGAAAGAGAGCCACGACAGGATGACTTAGCATCCAGTAACAGGAAAAATATCAAAAAGGTACGAAACAATAAATGAAAAATTTCAAAATGCTTTTTAGTAAGTTTTTTACTATTTGTAAATTAAGTTCGAAAAACTTCATATTTTCAAAAGGAATTTTCATAATATATACATTAGCCTTTTTATGATTTAAATACAAAAACATTTATAAGAAAAAACATATTTTTAAATTTGAAATGCTTTTTTGAATTTCGCATACTTGAAAATTACAATAATAATGAAAAACTTTAGTAGTAGTTTAGTATTTCTGTCATATGTTAAATTTTATGCCAAAAGCAGCCTTTGCAGTTTCAAATATATTTATCGAATTTTTCGACTGAAAGCGTTTTTTTTTATTGTGGTTGATTTTCTTAAAAATCTACTTTAATTATACAGGGTGATCAAAAACAAAAATTTTTGTTTTGTTAGTTTTGGTTAGTTTTTTAAAAAAATTTATTATATAATATTTCCGAATGTCGCAGACAATAAACTATCTTTTTAATATGTTTTATTTGCTTTTAGTATTTTTTACATTATTTTCTTATTTTTTAGAAAACGTTATGTAGACGTCAAATCTTATTTTAAATCAAAATATTAATATCAATATAAAAAGTTACTAAGTTGACGTATGCTAACATAAAACTCTCAAATATTGCTTTACAAATTTACAGTCAAAATACTGACGTTTTGAGTAGTGCTCGATTGTTTTTTATTTACCCCGTATCGCTATCATAACCTTTTTTGCAGCGAAAAAACGAATATCTACAACTTTTTGAAAAAGGCACATGACTTTTGACATTTTTTTCATTCAAGTTTTTAATGTTATGTTTTTATCATTTTATAATATCTTATATATCACATATAAATATCAACACAGTCCAGTAAATTCGATATCAATTTTTTTGATATTTTTTACAGGTTCTGATGCAAGGTGCCATCCCATAACAGGCCATTCTGTATACGTAATCATTAACCAGCTTAAATTTCTGCTGTGTTGCTTTCCAATGAATTGCATACTTTAATGGGTTAATGATATGGTACAGGTTGTTAAAAGGATACGACTCTTCAATCTTTCAAGTGGCTTCAAGTTTCTCTGATTGCTTAGAGGGGGTAATCTAATTATGTGTGGGTTGTCTATTTCCGTTCTCCGTTTCCCTGGTTTACGCAAAGGAGAAGTAAGCAGATTATATTTTGCGAACCAAGAAATTACTTACGAGACTTCCTGAGGGATCCCTCTTGATGGAGAGAATTTTAAAACATACGTATATTCTTTGAATCCTAATAAGAATCCAGAAGTTGTACGAAACATATGACATTCCTGCAATTTCATTTCGCAATTTCGCTCAAACTAAAAATTGTTTGCATGTTTTCCCGTTTCACCGGTTTTCAAGACCATATAGATTGTCCTGACGAATATATAAATTTTGTTGCAGCAGACGTCGCTATCACTAAGTTTTTATAAATGAAACTGGTTATAGCGGCCATTTTCACAGCTACACTAAGGTATTTGAAGGCAAAACTATAACAATTGTCAATACATTTACTTTCATTGACTTATTTTCTAAACTATTGCACCGAAAAATAACATAAAAAAAATAGTCAGCCACCGTCGATCCCATTTTGATTGTAGCAGTCTGGTTTTATGCTTCAATTCTTTTACTTGAGTCTCAAGAAGCTAAATATGCTATATCTAGCATCGATTTTAGATGTCTATTTCTTTCCTGTTCCCATTTATTTATTTCTTTGAACTTATAAACATAGCAATCCATGTCTAAATTTTTAATATGGTAGGAACATACAATATTGCTTTCGAAAAATCGGGGGCAACGGGTAGCAGGTAGCGCGAAGCAGCTTTTTATTTCAAAAAGCAGCCGCTTTACGGTTTATTGTCAAAAAAGGGAAGCAATGTTTTTTTTATCGTGCTATGGAACTTTTTCCCAAAATCGATGTAATTATATTGTGCAGACACTCTGTATAAAGCGACTCTCACGTCTCGTTTAATTTGAAAGTTACGGTAAGATTTAGTAAATACCCACACCAAAACTTTGGTAAATACAAAACTTTTTTTTCCCAATATCTCGCGCACCCTGTATGACAGACTACACAATTTACAATACTGTTTAGACCAGATTATCAAATGTGTTATAGTTTTTTCTTTTACGGCTAATAATTTATCACGAAGACGGCAATTTTCAGGATCTTTTATATTTTTTGCTCATTACCAACACACCCTGTATATAATTGAAAAACTGCCAGTTGTAGAGGTTATGGTCCTGGATCTCCCATGTTTTCCAGGCGATGAATTTTTCCAATGGAGTAAATGGTTTTCGAGAAAATAATTCTTTTCTGGAACAAATGCACTAGGCCGTCATAGTAAATGACGTTATGGCATCTGGATTGAGTGCGAGAAATAGCGATTTTCATTTAGATTTCAAGCAACGTACGTGATCGACGAAAACCGTAAATACAAAAATTGCAGCTCTCGACGTTGCCTATAATACTGTTTGGATCAATTAGCCATATTTTTTACGAATTTTGATTTAAGGCTAATAATTTACTTTGGAAGAGGACAATTTTCATTGTCTTTTATATTTTTGGCCACAATTGAAAAACCCTTTATTTAATCGAAAAAATGCCTGAATTAACTGTTACAGCACTGAATTTTGTGGTATTTGATTGCGCTCAATTTTAACTATGTAAGTGTGGGTTGAGACATAGCTGCAAATTTGAGATACCTACTACAAGTTTTAATATTGCATCGAATATCCAGAGCACCCTGTACAATATGCTAAAACCTTAAATGTAGAAGTTTTAGCTGTCCATAAGCGCTATATGGTCATGTAAAACAAAGTGACAACTGAAACACAGCCTACTAGTTATAATCAATTACCATTATTAGGGAACACCAACTTTTAGATTTTTGCGAATGCCGGTCACACCATGTAGATTCTTGAAAATTATGAAGAATAAGAATTTTTAGAATACGATCTCTCACATCCTCTCGTTCACAATTTTTTTCGATCGCGCAAAGGGTTTTCGAGAATTGATTTTTTTGTTGAACCCCTGTAAACGCGATTTTTAATTAAAAAAAAAACTCCCCGACCCCCCAGCCCTCACAACCATTTCAATAGGTTCCGTTAGGAAGCCAAGTTCTATGCGATAGATTCAAATTTTGGACACTTATTGCGTTCCATAGCCATGTCCAAAAAACAGTCGAAAATCGAAACGAAAAGATGGCCGCCAATGTTCGACCGGGGCTGTTTGAACTTATTTTGTGCAGCCCGTCGACTGTTAAAACGGAGCCAAATTTGAACCGTCTAGCTCACAACGTTCGAAAGTTATTGTTAGTGCAAATGTGACTAAATTAAAATTTGAAATCACGCGCCAAGCGCCCAGACCGACAACTGTGTTGACCGAACTTTCCCGAACGAAAACGAACAGGATAACGGGTCGTTAAGCTCCCGCCAGTGCAATAACAACATTAAAAAACGTGAAATTCTCAAAATTTTTACTGGTACTTCGATACCGCACAACATTTGGTTCCTCCGAACCGGATTTTGAACCACCAACAAGTGTTAAAAAAAAAAGTGAAAAACCTGTGAATTGCTGCGCTCCTGCAAAAGCGATTGCCGCTACACCGAGTCGCCTTTCTCCCTGTTCCGTCTACCGACTTCACGGCGCCGCTCACGTTTCAGCGACGCACCGCCGACCCGACAATTACGACGTTTTTACGTTAGGCGATTTGGACATCATCTTCAACGGCTTGAGCCAGAAACCACTGCACCAGGTTTGAATACAACCTGCGACGTAAGTGCGTTCCATTTTCACGCTTCCTAGCAATTTATCGCCTTTATTTGACAACTGCTTTGCATTTTATTTTCAACATTTCGTTCTCTTTGCTTGTATTTGACACAATTACACGTGTTAGTGATATTTTAGATCGTTTTAACACCGCATTGCATTTGAAAAAATGGCTGATGTAAACAAAAACAAACGAAAAGCAATTAAAAGCTCTCTTACGCGATTTGTAAACCATTTTGACTCTATAAAAGGCGCTGAAACAAATTTAGATGAGTTACAAACACGTTTGAACAGAGCTGAAAAATTATTAGACGATTTTAATGACGTACAACTGCAGATTGAATCTGCCGATGAAAATTGTGACACCAATTATGACAATTTACACGCTCCTGAACGAGAAAGTTTCGAAAACACGTACTTCAAAATTATTTCGGAGGTTAGGAACTTCATTTCCATTAACAATGAAAGTGTTATGTTTCAATCCCAGTCTCCTAATAGTCAAAATTCGCCACAAATTGCAAATAATGACTTAATGAGCACTAGACTTCCAACGTTAGATTTGCCAACATTCGACGGAGCTGCAGAAAATTGGTTATTCTTTCGAGATACCTTTTTATCAGTGATCCACAAAAGCAGTGCCCTTGCGGATGTTCAAAAATTTAATTATTTGCTGCTTTCACTGAAAGGTACCGCTGCTGATACAATAAAATCTTTGCAAGTTTCGGATGCGAATTATTCCGTCGCATGGAAAATGCTTGAAGAACGTTTTGAAAATATACATTTATTAGTCACCAATTACATTAAAGCAATTTTTAACTTGCCTACCATCACAAAAGAATCTCACCAGGGCTTGAGACAACTTTTAGATGGAATGCAAAAAAACCTACGCTCTTTAAATGTTCTTAACTGCCCCACTGATCAATGGGATGATTTATTAATTTATTTGATTTCCTCCAAGTTTGACAACTCTACCCGTCGCGCTTGGGAATTTCAAAACAGTACTAATAAATTACCAACTTTAGATTGTTTAACTAGCTTTTTAAAGGAACGATGCAGGATTCTAGAATCAATAGAATCAAACGATTTAAAACAACAACAATTTTACAAACAATCATTTATCAAATCTTCAAAATCTTTGGTAGCTGTGTCAACAAGAAAATGTGCTTTATGTGAAAAAGACCACACAATTTATTATTGTTCTGAATTTACAAAACTTAGTCCAAATGAAAGGTTAAACGCAGCGAAACATTTACGCCTTTGCATAAACTGTTTAAATACAACACACTCTACAAAGGATTGTAAGTCTACAGGTTGTAGAAAGTGTGGTAAAATTCATCACACGCTTTTGCATTTCCCAAACAAGGATTCCACACAAAACACTGTTACCACAACCACAGCCAACGATAGCGACAGTGCTACTTCTACTAACAGCAGCACTTCTGTTACACTGACCGTCAACACATCAATCAATACTCAGATTTTACTTTCCACTGCAGTCGTGACAATTTTTGACAGATCTGGAACTCCACACGATTGCCGAGTTTTGCTTGACAACGGCAGTCAATCTAATTTCATTTCACAACGTTGCTGTAACATTTTAAATCTACCCAAAACTAAAGTTGAAATTTCGATTTTTGGAATCAATCAATTGGATTATCCCGTAAATTACATGGTCTCTGTTGAAGTTAATTCCAAAACAAACAACTTTCGGAGAACACTTTCATGCTTGGTGCTGCCCAGCATAACCGGAGATATTCCTGCGTTTCCAATCAACAGGGAAACATTAACAATTCCAAATAATCTCACACTTGCTGACCCTGATTTTCACCAACCTGCTCCAGTAGACATACTGATTGGTGCTGACACATTTTGGGACCTCTTGTGCATTGGTCAAATCAAACTAGGTACAAATGCTCCAATATTACAGAAAACTAAGTTGGGGTGGATAATTTCCGGTCCAATAGTTACAGCTAAAATGTTCAACACTTCTCAAACACATTTTTGTCACCTTTCAACTGATCAAACTCTACAAACTGAACTAACGAAATTCTGGGAGTTAGAAGAATATCCAAAAACAACATTTTTGTCCAATGAAGAAATTTATTGTGAAAATCACTTCAAACAAAACACCACTCGAAATGATGACGGTCGTTTCGTAGTCACGTTGCCATTGAAGGACTCCATCTCAAAACTTGGAGATTCTCGAGCAATAGCAACCAATCGATTTCTCAATTTAGAACGTAAATTAAATAAAAACCTCATTTTGAAAACTCAATATCATGAATTCATCAATGAGTATTTAAAACTCAATCACATGTCACTTGATGAGAACCAACAAGACAGTTCAGGTTTCTTTCTTCCTCATCATGGTGTGTTCAAGGAGAGTTCAACAACGACCAAGTTACGAGTTGTATTTGATGGTTCTGCCAAGTCCTCATCAGGTATATCACTCAACGATCTAATGTTAGTAGGTCCAACCATACAAGACAATTTATTTAACATCCTTCTGCGATTCAGACGACACAACATTGTTTTAAGCGCAGACATTGCTAAGATGTATAGACAAGTGCTCATAGCACCCAATCAACGCAAATTACAAAGAATTATTTGGCGTTTTAACCCCGATGACGAGTGTCTTGTTTACAATCTTAACACTGCAACCTACGGTACTACTTCTGCCCCATTTCTCGCCATAAGATCATTACACGAGGTTGCTCATCGGCATAAAAACGATTTACCAAAAATTTGCTCCATCATCCTTCATGATTTTTATGTAGATGATCTTCTAACTGGTGGCGACACCAAAGAAGAAGTCCAAGAAATAAAGGATAAACTTTCCAAACTCTTGAATGATTATGGTTTTCCACTTCGAAAATGGTCATCAAATGACACATCAATTCAGTCAAAGTTCGAATCCAACATTCTTCACATCGGAGAAGAGCAAAACAAAACACTTGGATTATTGTGGGATTCAAAACACGACAATCTTCAATATGTTATCAATTCACGACACCATGTCAAAGTAACTAAACGACAAATTCTTTCTATAATTTCACAAATTTTTGATCCCCTTGGTCTTCTGTCACCAGTAACGATTTCTGCAAAAATCATACTACAACAACTTTGGAAACTAAAAATTTCCTGGGATGAATCAGTACCCACTGATCTTTATTACACATGGTCAAAATACCATTCGCAGTTGATTCACCTGAATAAGGTAAAAATTCCAAGACATGTACTTTGCATCAATCCAATTTCTATCCAGTTACATGGCTTTTCGGACTCATCTGAAAAGGCTTATGGAGCCTGTATTTACTTGCGTTGTACAGATACATTTGGAAACGTAACTTCCAAACTTTACACTGCCAAAACCCGCGTTGCACCATTAAAACAAACTACCATTCCACGACTGGAACTTTGTGGTGCGTTGTTGCTAGCTGAACTAGCATCAAGGGTAATTTTATCAACCAACATCACTTTCCAACGGGTAACTTATTGGTGTGATTCGACCATTGTTATTTCATGGATATCCACATCTCCTTCTCTACTAAAAACCTTTGTGGCCAACAGAATATCACAAATCCAGGCTTTAACAGTTCCAGATTCTTGGAAATATGTAAATACATTTGACAATCCCGCTGACCTCTGTTCCAGAGGCATCGAACCGACAAAACTTTCAGAATCAGAAATTTGGTTTCATGGCCCAAAATGGTTAATTCAATCAGAAAATCATTGGCCCACACAAATACCTTGTAAAAAGGCAACTATTTTGCCAGAGCTGCGGCAAAAAACTTTAATTTCCACGACTTATGAAAAAATCATTCCCATTTCTCGATTTTCGTCTTTGTTAAAACTCAAACGAGTATTTGCCTATGTACATAGATTCATAAACAATACTCGTAAAGAAAAAAATACACGTACTTTTGGTTCTTTAACGCCTTCCGAATTATGTAATTCTTTAAACCATTTAATTCGACTGTTACAGATTGAAAGCTTCCCTGATGATTACCAAAGACTGTTTTCGAACTCCAAACTTGACAATAAAAGTAAACTTTTAAGTTTAAACCCGTTCTTTGATTCAATCACTCAAACTATATGAGTTGGCGGAAGACTTCACTCTTCACAATTTGACTTTTCCAAAAAACACCCTTTCGTATTACCGTCCAATCATCATTTTTCTACTCTGGTTGCACGTCATGAACATCTAGCCTTATTGCATGGTGGACCCCAAGCTCTTTTAGCTTCAATAAGAGAAACATTTTGGCCATTGTCCGGTCGTAATCTTGTTAAAAAGGTTGTTCATGAATGCATACGATGTTTTCGTTTCAATGCCAAACCCGAACAATACATCATGGGAAATTTGCCTGCTACACGAACAACTCCTTTTCGTCCTTTTTCTATTTCTGGCGTCGATTTTGCTGGACCTTTTTTACTTCGAGATAGAAAGGGAAGAAATTTCAAAACAACCAAAGCATACATTGCACTATTTGTTTGCTTTGCTATAAAGGCAATCCACCTAGAGGTTGTTTCTGACCTAACTTCAGAATGTTTTTTAGCAGCCCTTAGGAGATTCATGGCAAGACGTGGTAAATGTTCGCAAATATTATCTGACAATGGCACTACTTTTGTAGGCGCGAACAGCGAAATTCGACAATTTTTTAACGCTAACAATAAACAGATTTCTGATTCTCTATCGAATGATGGCATTCTTTGGAAATTCATTCCACCACGCGCGCCCCACTTCGGAGGCATTTGGGAAGCCGGTGTTAAATCGGTGAAATACCACTTAAAGCGAGTAATTGGCGACGCGTCGTTAAATTTTGAAGAATTTTGCACAGTTCTCTATCAAATAGAGGCATGTTTAAATTCCAGACCACTTTATCCTATGACCCAAGATCCTAACGACTTTAACCCCTTAACCCCTGCGCACTTTCTAATTGGCGAAACAATGAACACCATACCAGATTGCGACTTCACCAAATTGAAGGAGAACACTCTCTCAAGATTTCAACGCATGCAAAAACTTTCTCAACATTTTTGGTCGAGATGGTCAAAAGAATATATATCAGAACTTCAGCAGCGAGTAAAATCGCGAGAGAACAAAACACAACTACTAAAAGCTGGATCCCTAGTGATCATAAAGGAGGATGGACTTCCACCCTTGAAATGGAGACTGGGAAGAGTCATTCAACTACATCCAGGTACAGATGGAATCACGCGGACTGTTACTGTTCAAACAACTTCAGGTGTTCTGAAACGACCAGTGATAAAGTGCTGTGTTTTACCCAATCAAGACTAATTTCGTAACAGTGACATTATTTCTTTTGAAACACTGGAGTTTTTCAAGGGGGGCGACTTATGTTAGTGCAAATGTGACTAAATTCAAATTTGAAATCACGCGCCAAGCGCCCAGACCGACAACTGTGTTGACCGAACTTTCCCGAACGAAAACGAACAGGATAACGGGTCGTTTAGCTCCCGCCAGTGCAATAACAACAGCGATACTTAAAGCTACGATTGTACTCATTTATTGTTCTTCGCAATAAATCCATTAAAAAACGTGAAATTCTCAAAATTTTTACTGGTCCTTCGATACCGCACAACAGTTATAGTGGAAAAACTTCAAAAACAGAGAACGGAAAACGTACAGACAAAAAAAATTTTTTTCGACGCTGATCATTTCTAGGACCAACCGTTATCAAGATCTCGAGTTTAGTGAGGAGCGCATAAGCGAAAGTAATAAACTGTGTTTATTATTCGGGCTTGCTTCAGATGCGCAAGATAAACATAAAAGAGCTTTTTAAAACTCGCCCATAACAGCAGACTAACCCGCTGTGCGCCCAGTTTCCAATGAATCGTGAAACAAACTAATGGTAAAATTTACCAAGCAATAAATTGAAGCTGGAAACCCTAAATAAGAAACCTCGTGTACATTTCCCTGGCAATAAACCAAAATGCCTCCCCGCATTATGTTGCGTGTTTATAAAGTTGAGCAAATTGATGCGCTCCTTCCGCACCTAATTAAAATTATAAACTGCGAGAGTTTAAAGACTTTGGAAATACACGTTCTTATACAGTCATTGTGCTGCAGAGGTTTAGTTATTCGGTTTGCCAAATGATGCATTTGTGTTTGTATATCATTTGAATAAAACGGTAAACCGGGTTGCCGACTTAAATTATACAGAAACGCGTTTGCCGTATATAATTGCGCAATTAAAATTGTGTTATTGTTTAGATAAATTATTGTGGAAATGTTGGCTTAGCAAATGCTTTACTATCGTGTTGCTTTTATCATTATTTATTTTGTGCGGATAGAGATTTATTGCTAACTAATTTTCGGTTGAATTTTTGTTTAATTGTTATTAATTGTTTTCGGAATCTTACTCACTGGATTCTTGATTGACAAACTATGGCCATTTAATGCTTACTAAGCACATTGTTTATTAATTATTAACAAAATAAAACCAACCAAAGCTAACAAAAACTAATGAAACTTAACCAAAATAAAATCTATCATGCAAATCGCCCCTAATTTCCTAAGTGATTAGAGAACGGGATAAAGTAGTTTTCTCTAAAAACGTCAAATAATGCCAAGGATCGCGAATTGGTGGCATTCATTGGTCTACGTTACTATGACTCGGCGTTGGAAATAGTATGCGAGATGCGAGATACATTTTTCGCGCACTGCATATGATCTATATGAGATTTTGTATTCTAATATTTGTAGTCCTCGATCAAGCAAAAATCCAAGAAATCAAATATTTTCAAATGTTAAACAGTATCAATTATTAACTACCATTTAATTTCCATAGTTACGTTCACCAAATTTGAACATTCTAAGCTAGTTTCATACTATTTTTTATATTAAACTAAGCATATTACTCATTTTAAAGCAACGTTGACAATGGTGAAACAATTTGTGCGAAATAGTTAGGGACACACCAAGGTAGCATTTCGCACACTAGATGCATCAATTCAGTTCCCATGCGAGTTTGACAGCAACTCGTATAGGAAAACCGTAACGTAAAAACGGAAAAAAATTGTACGGTCAGCCTTTCAGGCCAAATACTTTGCCTATAAGTTTTTCTATTCAGTAATGGTTTCACGCCAGGTTTGACCCAACTCTATTGCTGTTTGCTTTGTTTGGGACTTCAAAGGATATATATGAATACAATAATGACTGCTACGGTATGAACCATCCTTCTTTACTTAGATATATTGTCAAAATAATTGCTAACAAATACCTCTAGGCAAGTAACGGTATAAAAAATTTACTCTTTATTTCAAAATATATACATAAATATAAATAAAAATAATAAAAAATAAAATATACATACAAAAGGTAATTCACGTTAAGTGTCCTATTAAAAATTGTAGAGAATAAATAGTTTTTTTTTGCAAATTTGGGAAAGGTCAACAAAGGTTACTCAGAACATGGTGTTCCATTTGAATTTACAAGGTTGCCGTTTAAGTTAAATTGTCAGCAATGAAGGCGTTTTCCAGAACTTCTAATAGAATACTCCCATAAATATCTAATTAAATTAAAAAGCGGTTCTGTTTTGATTAAAGAAATCGAAAACGATTATATAAATTGTTTTTATTTTCTGTGTTAATTGACATTAGAACCAGTTTGTAAAGTTCTGATGCTATATAAGACAAAATGTTCTCCCTGACTATATTGACACATATGGTGCTAGTTCGGTTATTAATATTGTATAAAATTCATGCCTAGCTTGTCAAATTTATCATTAACAAAAGTGCAATCAGTAAGTACATAAATATACTCTCAAAACTAACAGTATAAAATAATTTCGTTGAAAAGAGACGTGGCTTTTTCATAATATTTACTTTCGTACTGTTTTAAGCAATCATAACTAGCGTTTTTATTAATGCGTATTAATTAATAAAAGTTACTATCGGAGTTAAAGAGTATTCAAATATTAATCATTAATAAATTAATCTGTATTCGGGAAATCAAAAACGCGATTTTTATAAAGTCTAGCTAGAGATTTGTTTTTTTTTTTTTAATATTGACACGGACAAAGCAGCTTCATCAAGGTAGATTGTCGAATGAATAATTTTGCTATAAATAGTACGGAAATTTTAATAAAATGACTATAACTAATGAAAATGTCCTATTGTTGATACCATAAAATAATCCGGGACCAAGTAAATTTGTGCTAAAGCTAATGCTTTATAATTTAACCAATGAATTGCGTAATAAATGAAATTTGCGGCGATTTCGTAATTGCCATCAACATGCAATGCTAAATATGGATATAATGTATGCTAATGTAACATTCGCAATATCGCGTGTAATTTTTGTTTTATATTGGCTCAATCCATACGGCCTAAATACCTACACGGAATATAATAGGGAGGGTAGTTTGTTTACATTTCAAATGGCTTTTCCGTGTTGTTTTTAATTTTTTATTCAGAAAATTCCAAGGATAATTCAACCCGCGTACGAAAATACTGCATATTTAATTTTAAGATATTATTTTTATTTGAATTTTTCCCATATATATATATATATATATATATATATATATATATATATATATATATATATATATATATATATATATATATATATATATATATATATATATATATTCAAATAAATTAGTAATGACTAATTACTGTACTATTTGGTGCTATTCGCAAAAACGTACTGGTAGGCCCAAGGTTTTAAGCGTAGGTCCGTGTTTATTTGTTGTTTCACATTGAAAATGCCCTATAAACATCCTAAAATTAATAGGAATCTTCAAATAGCCTGTTACATAAGTTTTATAAAGTGCAATTTAGTCACGAGTTGCTATTCGTACGTGGCACACGGGGAAGGGGGGGGGGAGACCCCAGCACAGCGCAGCAAGTTTATAGTAAACGAGTTTCTCATAAACTTTTACAAAATATGTGACTGATTGACGTATCCATCAAAGCTGACAAATGTGAAAATGTCATTAGTGGCTATCGAAACCACTCTTATTGCTGCCCGTGACTAAAGTACCGGAACCGGCCGAAGAAAACTATGTTCATGTACCTTTAATGAAATGTTCATACGATGCTTCTTCGCAAAATATCGACAGTATCTGTTTTAAAAAAGTATTTGCCATTGCGAGCAAAAGCCCAGCGACTCCTCATAGCAAATATTAGCGAAGTACATTTTAAATGGTATGGACAAACGCTTTTTTGTGTCATATTCGCGGCGCCGTGTAGAGTTTTTAAATTTACCTTCATCCTTTATGCCGGCGATGA
Organism: Cylas formicarius; assembly: GCF_029955315.1. Classification (NCBI taxonomy): domain Eukaryota; kingdom Metazoa; phylum Arthropoda; class Insecta; order Coleoptera; family Brentidae; genus Cylas; species Cylas formicarius. The sequence goes on along the minus strand of NW_026844264.1, from coordinate 18,472,090 downwards.
TAAACTGCATTAATTTAAAGCGGCTTTTGAGATAAATTACCAGGATGCGTTTGTGAAGCTAAAAATTTACGTGTTTAAAGTGGAAAATGAAACGCCGCCACCTATCTATTTAATTATTTATTTGGCTATTAATTTCCATCGGATTTTGATGAAGTTAGAACGGTCGCACAGAAACAGAAAAACGGTTTTGTACTCTCCTGTATATTTTGATATCTTGTTGGTGCTTGTGCCAAACTCATTTGATATTATTTTTTGGTCACTGTCGCGTCTTTGCAGTCTAAGATATTAATGTTGTTTGAATTCAGTGCTACCAATATGTGTCTGTTTTTTCAGTTTCAATCAGTGCCGATTTACTTCGCTTTTAGCACTTGACTTAGTTAGCACACGTTGATATAGCTATTGATAAACGAATTGCATTGCACGTTTGCATCCTCATTCAACTACTCAAAAATTGTATTTTCAGTTTGTAAAATAATTTCTTACTTTTTCGGTGTTTTTTTTCCAAATATAAATATTTTTTGCCTAAATATTATATAAAAATAAAAAATAAATATTATACGTGTAGATAAAATACCATATTCTTTCATTTAGTTTTCGCCAGCACGGTATTTCTTTGTTATTTCTACATGCAATTATGGAAGGCTATGTTTACATTATTTCTTTTAACGGACGCGAGACGAAATCAAAAGGAAGCCGCTTTGCGGAGGTGCCTGAAATTAGGGTCTAGTTTTTGATGCGTACCGACGAAAGGTAAAAGAAGGTCACGACGTTTGAGCACGGGCATTAGGTGTCTACGGTTGGACGAAAAAGACGTAAAAGACGTGGGTAACGCAGGAAGTCGTGCCGTTTACTCTTTTTCTTATTGTCCATATACCAAGTGTCGACGAAGTTGTACGAGGTGCGAGCAGGTAAATAAGAGAAAATATAGTTTTGTTTATTTTGCCAATACGTCGGACTGAATTTATTTCCTCATCCCCTAATGATCAACAAACCTACATAAGCCACCAAAATTTAATAGGAATGCTAGACTTTATGGAAAAGTGTAGTGACATAATCGCTTCTCTCTTCGTATCGTTTGTAAGGAATATAGAGGAAGTTTATGCACTGGGTGGTCTGCTATCAAAAGTATGAAAAGGAACTTTAAGACAAAAGTTGTTTGGTTCCCTGTATTAAGAGTAAACTATCAGGAACTCTCGTAAGTAATTTTCTTTGCGTAAACCAGAGAAACGAATAACGGAAATAGACAATGGGAGAAACTTGAATACACTTCAGGCGTTGAAGAGCCGTTCTTTTTCAAAACCTGTATAAAATCTTCGACCGAGTGACGTATGCAATTTATTAGAAAGCTCTACGATTTTATTTGATAATTGTAATAGGGCTTAATCTCAGAACTTGTCGAAATGTCAAAGAGACAAAGCCACACAAGTTGTTTGGATTTGGATTGTTATAATAACCAGTATGTTTGTATTTTCGTGACCAAGGAACAACTTTTTTTTATATTATTATGCATCTTTGAGTTATTCTGAACTTTTCGGACGTACTTGTTAGACACTGTACGTCAATTTGAGTCAATTTAAAATTAAATTTTCTAGCGAACTGCTGACTCCATTTGCATACATATTTTTTATTGTAGCTTAAATCTTGAGAAACAATGTTACAAACATCTTTCAATTTAAATTTTTTTAGTTTTAGACATTTGCAGATTGTTTAAAGAAAAACCAGTTTTATATTCAATATTTGTCACATTTTGTGGGAATTCCCGTCAGCAGTATTAGGTGTTGGTCTTTTGTCAGCAGTTTGTTTTTTTATTCACGTCTTTATCTCACTTATTAGGCGAAATATGGAATTTAATGTCAAACACAATGTCAATTACAATTTATTACAAAAAAAAAATTAAACAAATAAAATGTCAATATCGCGTATTTTCTCTCCTACTCCTATCGACGACTCAAACTTTGAACCAGCCGTTTTATTTGTGCTTGATCGACATTCTTCTGATTATTTGATTCCATAAGCAAGGCAAATTCTCGATATTCACCTCATGTAAATAATTTTGTAATATTCTTGCAGTAACAGGTAATATGTAATCTGTAATAGTTTTGACGGAAATTTCCACAGATGATTGATTGATTGATTATAAAACTGGGATTTCTTAAAAACTCTGTATATACCTAAAACTTCATGGTGTATGCCAACAGAATTGGAAAACTAGTAGCAAATTCCACTTCCGCCCATTAAACTGTGACTGCTCTAAAGGAGGGATGAGAACGCAAGAAAATTCTGCCCTGTGGCGAACCGGACTGCCGAAGGCTTGGCGCATCCGCATTTGTGAGAAACATGATAAATGGAGAAATGGTGGGACATACAGATTGTCATGCTGATAAAGGGAATGCAGGTGACAATGACATGTCGCGTAATGGAGATCGCGCATGATCGTGTCATTTAATCCCTTGCAATAGACCAACAAAAACGCGCAAAAAAGGCGAAAATAAAAGAACTGTTTTATAGACATGGATCTTCACAAAATTGTGTATGTCTGCACTAACGAAAACTCGAACTATTTGGTGACGGGGTGTATAGAGCTTTAAATGTTGTTCCAAAGCTTGTAGGTCGTGGTTATGTCTATGTTCAATGTCCATGTAACATCTGGTGTTCTACAGGGTGGCCACTGCTCCGCATTCATGTACATTATTTTTTGTCAGTGATATAATAGGCTGCTTTAAAATTAGCAATTTGCCTATGACTGTGGAGAACTTTTGTGACTTAAATGACCTGTAGTACTTAAACATTTTGCGCAAAGCTAGTAACCAAGGTTAGGTACAAAATGTTGACATATCTATAATATGTCAAAACAGGAGAGTAAAAACAATAGCAAAGCCAACAAACTATTCTAAAGATTTATTAAAAATAGCAATATTAAACAATACTACAATATAAACTTGATCATATAAAAATTAGAAAATAAATATGACTTCAGTCACATCTCTGCTACCATTAAGAGGAGGGCATTTGATATTCTATTTGGAATAATTATAATCACACATTCTCGATAGAGACCACACAACAAAAAAGAAGATATTTCAAAAACCTACTATTAATAGAATAACTAAATTCAAACTTAAAAGTTGATACGGTAACACTTAGATCTAACTTATTTGGTTGAGACCAGAGTTGATACGGTAACACTTAGATCTAACTTATTTGGTTGAGACCAGTGGATCAACCTAATCAAGTCCTCTTGTAACAACTTAAACTCCCTACAGTTAATTTATAGGCAAATTGCAAACGTTTAATGTTGTGACATTGACATTGACCCAAAATATTGGACAAGAGAGAACCGGATATGCTTAGGCAACATTTTAAACGGGCTACAATCCTTAAAATAACATTTATCATAGTACTATAATAATAATACAAATATTTTGCATCCACCATTTTGTGAAGAACCAAATCCTCTTATTTTGTTAACAAGGTTTTTAAGGATATGACTTAAATGGTTAAATTTTATACTTATTTTGATGTTTTGTTATTATTAAACTACAATAACTGTAGTAAATCGTAACGCGGAGTATAAATATGTAAATACAATATATTGTATTTTTTTCGCTCGTATCTAATTAGTGTGACAATTTTTCTTATAAATAATTAAATATCAACTCCCAGAATACGAGTTTTAAATTTTGCAGTGACGGTGGACAAGGCGAAATCTCTAATCATCCGTGCAACAAAGAGAATCCATTAAATTCCGGCGTAATCTGTAATGTTCGCGGACATCGTGCTCTTCCTTTCCATTTATTGATTCGAATTAATTTCCCACCCCGAAACCAACTAACCGGAACCTATCGGCCCCAAAAATAATAAAATCCATTCATCAAAAACCCATATAGTGAACATACATCGTCGATTATGATCAATTGGCGTACTCCCGACAAATAAATTTGCAACACCCAACACCAAGATTCCTGCGCACATAGTAACGATTTTTGGTATCGCGGAAGCGCTCCTGGCGGCAACTGGATGAACTTATTAGTGTCCCTTCGGCATCCGTTCTTGGTCCGGGTTAGTTGTATCTGTAAGGCGCGCTGAAGTACGTAAAGATAACGCGCCTTCCCAGTTTTGATCCGCGCGATCGCGAAGTGTTTTTTCCGCCGGATTCGTGTATCGCTAAAATACGTTAATTTTCGTGTACGGAATTTTACGTCACAATTTCGAATGTAAATAGAAATGTGACGATTCTGTGACGGACATGTGAAATTTCAAATAAAATAAATACGAAAATGTTTACATGGAACTGATGGTCCTAAACAGTGCACGCGAGTGGAAAATTGATATTCAAGCTGCCGTCCTTGTCGTCGTGGGACTGGAAGGGAGAACTAACGAAACACTGAGGTAGGTTCTTGAGGAATATCAAGTTACGTTCACTGTTTACTTAAATTAAAGCTGCTATGCAAGTTAATCTCTGTGTACACGTTAGACTTCCGGAAGATCGCCTACGAGTGTTTGACTTTCTCGTTAGTTTTGGAAGGTGTACAAATATATTTTTACTGATCTAGGGAAAATATGGAGGTACACTTATTAAAATGAACGGAAAATTTTGTGATTAACTCAACTTCGAGCAGTTAATTTTGGTTTGTTTATTTAATATTTAAGTATCTCGATTATGACAATTTTCTTTATTTTCTGTCCAACATCCAAAAGTATACGAAGTAAGATGTGGTTGCAACGCTGAAGTTGAACAGCAATTTGCTTTTCGAAAATGTCAAGAACCTGTTTCCAGTGAGGTTTTATAAAGTGTACCCAGAATTAAAGTGGTATGGTCTGTTCATAGATATAAGAAAGTGACCAATTGCTTTTGAATGGGATTATCCAAAGGTGGTCAATAGAAAATAATTTTATACCTACCTGCGTTTAATATTCTTTGGTTTGGTATACTACTTAGTTTAAGTTTATTAGTAATCATGGTTGTTTCGTGTGTAATACAGCCTGTGTTGAATTGTGTGCGAATTATGCAAAATATGTGCGAGTCTAGTGTATCTCGTGAGATGCTCCCGCCAAATGTAGAAAACACTATTCTATCGAGACTAAAGAAGTTATAAACAATGTTTATTTGACTCTCATTGAACGTGGTGCCAGCAAGCAAGCATCTTTAGAAGAAACGCGAGGGAAAAAAGAAGCGATGCTGACATTTTCTCGAGTGAAAGTGAAGTAATACCCCGCAAAAGGGTTGGGTTGACTCAACGGATAAGTGTAAAGCAATCGCGCCATCAAAAAGAGGTAAAAGAATAACTATTTTGCATGCTGGCTGTAAAGATGGTTGGATTCCAAATGGACTTTCTCTGTCTGCGAAAAATATTAAAGATTCTTTTCTGGATTATCATGAAGACACCACCGTTGATTTATTTGAAAGTTGGTTTAAAAACAAACTAGTTCCAAACATTCCTCCTAATAGTGTCATTGTAATGGACAATGTAAGTTATCACAGTAGACAGTTGACCAAAACCCCTTCCTCATGTGACACAATCCAATACTACATGTATAATAATGACATTTATTTTCACGAAGATTATACCAAAAAGCAATTAATTGAGGTTCTACAAAGCTTGAACCTACAAAAGGAATACACGGCTGTGATAATTATGCAAAAAATCTAGGTTTAAGGCTTCCACCTTACCACTGTATATTTAATCCCATTGAACATGTTTGGCACCAACTGAAATCTGCCATTCGTCGTAACAATGTTTTTCCCCGTGTTAACTCCAATGTCCTCAAACTTATAGAAACCGAAGTTTTTAACATCCGTCCACAAAGTTGGGTAAATTCTGTTAAACATATAGAAAAAGCAGAACAATCGTATATTCATATTGCAAATAATATAGAACAAATAATAATTACAACAGGCGATGATATCGATTTGTAATTTTATTTTAGATTTAACCGTAAATACATACATAAATAAATAAATATTGTTTGGTGTCTTTCCTAACAAAACCCCAAATAATTAAATTCTAAGCAAAGTACGGACCTGTTCGGCCATATTTCATGTTTTCAGCTTGCCCGGGTCTTTCCTTAATTCGTATCACTTAGTAACTTTCTCATATCTATGAACAGACTTTATAACTCATTTACTTATAGCACCATTTTTCAAACTAATTAAGAGTTTTATTGAGTAGAATAGCGTTTGACATCTATATAGAATTCATATTCGGCATGTATCACTGATTTTCTAAATTATTTTCCAATATAGAAGATGTTTCGGATAAGCGTGGTAATACCAATATATATATATTTCTTAATGGAACATTCTATATAATTTTTTTTGCATACTATGATTTCTTCAAGTTTATTTGACATCGTAATTGTTTTTGAATTTTAATGCGACGTTGCCAATTTATTAACTTTTTTAGTCCTTCCTCTGAAATTCCCAACTAAGCAGTGATCAAGGGTGCACAAAGTGGCAGTTCAAGACTTAAGATTCGATACCCATATTCGCTAACTACTTTGGACATTTCCGTTATTTTAGCCACGGTTTTGGAACGACGATAAGTTTGTCAAATCTCACTTAAAAACTAGTAATCGTAGAGTTTAGTTTAGCGCCTAAGTAATTAGGTCGTAGAGGGCGTTTTCCAAAATATTGCCAACATGACGAAACTAAAAGTCATTTTGTTGAGATTTGCCTATACCTATTAATTAATGTTTTTCCGTAATAATCATTTTAAATTTAAATATACGATTCAATGCACTTTTTACTCAATTATATATTTCTTTTATTACTAAGTAGCATATTTAAGACGTTTTTGTTTTTATTTGCCATCAATCAATCAATGCGTCAAAATGTGAATTATGATTTCGAAAAACGCGTTGAACTGTGCATTCAAGAAAGTATTAGTACTATTATTGAACAACTAATTATTTAGTCCTATTTTTTAGGTAATCATTGTAAGTTTTCAAGATGTACTTTTACTTGATGTCGAATAATTTGCAAGTGTCGCTCTTCAAGGATTTTTTTTGTAAAATGATATCAAGAATTAGTCGAATTTCCAAAATAATTTATTAGTAAAAAAATGTATTTTTAAAAAGCAGGTTATTAAATCGATTAGCTTTAAAATATAAAGATAACGTGTTGATGTAAATGAATAATAATAAAAAACATAATGGAATAATTTGATACATATAGAAAAACTAAATTTCAATATAAGTTGTAAAGAGACTGTGCTCCTTTGAGAAAACCAGGGAAAAGTTAGTATAAATTTCGTCAAGCTAGGATGACCCCTTTGTATAAAACGATTGTTTGGGCGCCTCTCGTGATAATGCACTTGACTATGTTAAAGTCAACTTTTATTATTAGGAAGGTAGTGTTTTGAAATAAGCATCAGATAATTTGCAAAAATATTTTATAAAAAAAACATAAACTTGGCAACGTCTCTTTAAATTGAAAATCAATAACAATTTCATTCAAATGTTCTGGGAAGAGCCCTAATTTACAAAATTTTCTATGGTGTTCCATTTAAAAAAATATGTTTCTAAGGTGTGTTTCTTTTGATTTTATTGATTAATTATTAAAACATTTACATTCCTATTCCCATAGTTATATACTTTTGTTAACAATCGCGCCTTAACGCTAACTAAGCTAAAATTACTGAAATTTCAAAGCAAATTGCTAGGAATGTGCTAATAGTGACGACGAGGTCTTGTCATGTTTAAAATGGTACAATGATATTATTTCATCTAGCGTAAAATTGAGTATCGTTATATCGAATAGATTTATACTAGTGCCTTCTAATTGTGTTACGTTATAGTTCAGTGGTAAATCCTGTATTGTAATTACTGAATAGACGGCAAGGCCTTAGGGTAATCTGCTTACTAATTGGCCCAACGTCCAATACTAAAGCGCACCTGGAAGCCCGTGCTTTTTCCACCGAATCCGTTCTAGCAATCAAAGTGAACCAAGATACCTACGCTTTACTATACACTTTTTTATCATACTAGTGCGAAGAAAATTCATTCACCACATTTCACAAAAACTTTATTTGCTATATAAGGTCGAAAAATTATACATTATCCTTTTCTTTTGATGTATCTTGTATCAGTATGTGCTGATAATATCCTATATTAAAGAAATCTGACACAACATATACTAAATTCAAATGACGTTCTAACTACACGTTGGAATATTAAACCTACAATATAATGTTTGGACAGTTATTTTGTGCGGAGAAACGAAATGCAGCCCTAGACACGAATAAACGAATCAAAATCAAATACCTCAACGTTTCCTTTGGGTATGCCCGATTCTTGTATTTTCTTTGTTATATCATTTTATTGTTTAGATTTTATTCTTTACATTAATAAACAAAATTGCTTTCGAAAAAATCGCGGCTGTGCGAATCGTCTGCTTTGTCCTATCTGATACGTAGTTTACAAAGTCACTACGCAGCTTTGTATTTCAAAGGCTTTTTGTCCTAAAAGGGCGCACTGTCCAATCCCAACCCACCCCCAATTTCAAAAGGGTTTGTCAGGAGACCAAAAGCTATTTGTTCGTCAAATTTGAAGTCGATAGCTTCGAATTTCGTGTTTTAAAGCAATGTCCAAAAAAAGCTGTAAAATAGGCCTACAATTTAATGCAATTTTGGTACACCAAAAGTTATTATGAAAAACTGCAGTAAATATATTTTAATTTGGGAACTATTTTTGTTGCTTTTCATTTTGTTACAAAATTTCCGCCTATATATTTTAGATTGTGAAGATGTGTTTTGATATTTTGGCGTCACATTTTCGATAAGTTGTAGATATTTTACACCGGATCTCCTAGTATAGAAAAAGAGCTTCAAAAACTGAATATAAACATTGTTATTAGAATGCTATTAAGCAGTTTTTAGCCGCAGTTTCTTTGAGTATCGAAAGGTCACTTTTTAAGTTTTATTAAAAAATCGGGAGAGAACTGAAAGACCAACGACGTTACAATCTCCTAACAATGTTTGTGTAAATTCATATGCCCAAATTTAAATTTTTTGCACATGTCGACAACAGAAACAACTACGAAAACCGCAAATTATGTATTTTTTGTTTTTCCTTCTCTAACATGTCACCAAGGGATACAATTACTCAAACAAGCGAGCAGCTTATTGACGGCAATGATTGGTCTCTAGATGGTAATCTTGTCAGATACAGGAATATCGCTATCGGCCCCGATGGCACGACCATCAGTTACATGTAGAGAATACGAACATCAACTTCAACACACCATTTTTCATGGAAATTCACTGCAACATTGTTTGTTGTTAAAATGTTTTTATAAACCCATCCAGCTCGTGAGAACAGAAGTAGTTCTGGCTCGTATGGTACATTCAGATTTACCCGGAAAATTAGGCCAGCTTGCCGCAGACCATTGTGAAAATCTAGTATTTACGGTCGACCTCAAAATTGGATAAATTTACTTTAAAAATGAATGGATCAGTCATTGCTAAACTATTGCCACTCGTCCTTCTTGTGCTGTATTCCATTACTAGCCAACTTCTAGATGAACTCTTTGGGGTTGCCAAGCATTCAAGTCAAAAGGAGCAGATCACTCAGCCGTCTTTTTTTGACGAACTGTTCTGCTTTTGCTTAAACATAATTCATTTTAGCCACAAACTAATGATTTCACGTGTGTATTATGAACGCAGTTAGTAGAATTCAAGGCAATGTCACGCCAACGCAGTCAAAACAACGAAAGCACAATTTTCCAGCATCACTGCTGCAAAAAAATTTTTGTAAATCATTATCTTTATGTCCAGCATTTGATTCTTATACTTGGTATCATGGAAATGGTAAACGATACAGGGCAGCTCAAGCTAGGGCATAGTTGCCTTTCCAGGATATTCCCAGAAATATCGCGGAAAACGAAGTATGTGCATGTTTTAAAACACTATTTTATAATTTAGTCCACGACTTGCTTTTAAAATCGATCTTTATCTTATGTTTATTTTTTGGTTTATTCTTATTTTCATTTGCTTAATCGCATTGAATAACATTTGTTAAATTGTCTTATCAACAGAAGTTTATATCTATTAAGCTATAAATGATTAGTATTGTTACAATGGCTTTATTTTTTTTTATTTATTATTACTATATTTTATTAAAAAACTTTGTTCTTCTCATATTTAATCAATTTGCCTTATGTTATGTTCTAGATCTCGCTCTTTCCCAAATGTCTGTAAAATTGTGAGACATAGATATATGATATCCAGATTGTAGCCGGTCAGCAATCTTGTATAAGGTTAATAATCGGAATTCGGCGGAGGCAAAGAGTTTCCAATAAGCTTGAAGAGTTTGGATGCCTTTCAATGGTTTGGCGACGTGCTTTGCATTCGGTATGTCTGTATTACAAACTAATTAAGTCCAAATGTCCTCCCTATCTTCACGAAAAACTAACATGTCTTACAGATATTCACAACATAAATATTCGTAGACAATATTTGTTAACTGAACTCGTTCGTAAAAAAGAGTTTTTGAAAAAGTGCTTCTCCTATCAGATTGCATTTATAATTAATAAATATAAAATAAACTATTTTACCCAATCTATTGGCTCATTCAAAATATACATGAAATGCAAATTTTTGGCACGTTGATGATGACGGCATTTTAACGATGGTTCACTAATTAACGTAGCATTTTGCTTCATAAAAGAAATGTCTTAATTTTTCAAAGAAACATCCACAGGATACTGTAATATTTTTCATAAAACTTCTGGATTCCTCCTGCGTCGGTTTTTGTCGAGTCAAACTAGCGAACGTTTCGCCAGTCATCCTGTTGGCTTCTTCAGAGCTTAATTGAAACTGCCTCTAACATTACTCTGTATATTTTTTGAGGGGGCGGAACTAAATTAGGGGCATAAACTCCGTCTCGGGCGACTGATTCCCATATTAGTGACAGGTCTTTACCTGTCACCTGAGTCGCGGATAAGATTGTTAGGTTGCCTATAGATTTCTATAGGCTCTTGGATTTTTCGTTGGAAGGAGAAATGATTACATGCCAGAATTTTAGTTTTATCCATTTTATCCATTTCCATGACATTTAAACTCTATACACCCTAACTTACGTTTTGGTTAGTTGAACTCTAGCTGACCTCCCATTATTAGATATTCTTATCGATGGAAAATCAGAGCTAACAGTGGGTCATTGTGTTTACAGTAAACCTACGCACACAGATCGATACCTTGATGCATTGTTACAACACCATCCAGCCCAAAATTCATCGGTTATCAACTCTTTTGTTTATAGAACGTTAAAACTATCTCAGCCCGAGTCACAAAATCCAGAATTAGAACACCTCTGCTCTTCTCTCTAATAATTTTCACATTAAAGAAATTAAATGTTCCATCACAAAATACACTTCACCACAACCTTCCAATAGCAATGAAGCCGAAAGGAATCCCACACTTGCCATTGTTGTCCTTCCTGACATTCAAAACATCACTGACCACATATCAAAAGTTCTAAAAAAATATAACGTGAAAACCAAATTTGTCACTTGTCCAAAAATCTCTTAATACCCAGTCCATATTACCGGCTTGGCCAACTGTGTACCTTAGCCGTGAATATCGTGAATTGTGAGACACCGGGGCCATATACGCACGAATCTGCAATGACATGAAATGAAACGACATCGTGTCGTAGTTATTAAAATTTTCCACGTAATTATTGAAAGCTAACCCCGTTAAGAGCGCTCCAATTACCGAAAATAGTCGCGTTATTTAGTCAGTCACAAAGTCACTTTTTGCGAAACATCACAAAAAGCGGAAACGGACTCGCTCATGTCGTAGTTCCGCATGTGTGGTAATGGCCTGGCAAAAAACGCAGTTTTGTAATTAGCTAGTTTTGTATCACTAACCTCGGGTGTTTGCCCGTTTTTTTCCCCGTTTCGCAAGAGTATAATCGACTTTTATGCAGCTCCAGTTTAAAAATGCATACAACCATTAGCCTTTTAATTCCGGTCGTTCCCTCTACGCCGGCACTAAGCCTCCATAAACTGAAAAATAAACAGATTACACTTCTTCGGAAATATTAATCCTCCAACGAATGATTAATTCCATTTTCTCTCTTTTCACGTTATCTGCTTTTATATCGGAAGATATAAACGCTACGGAAATAAAATATTAATCTTTTGAGCCAATTCGTCATTTCGCCATAACGATATCGACATTAAAATATTTTGAATTTTGTCGTCTTTTAATTAGTCGAAAAAGAAAGGAACCGAGTTGGGAAAACTTTAGGTCGGGTGTCATCCATTTCCCGATTAATTTACAATTCTTCGTACTTTCTGAAAGCGCCTGCGAAAAAACAGGTCAGGTTTAATCGTAAGTCTTTGTGAATTAAATTCCTTCATTAACGAGAAAACAGATCTTTCAGCAGTAGAGAGCAGACGTTGTTATTTGATTGTCGTTCGTTTCTTTTAATGGCTCGTGGCAGCAATTTAGATCTGTTGTTAGTTACATTAACTTTTTTGCGCTTTTTGTTCCGTATTCAGTTTTATAGATCAGGAGGTAAAATTTAGCACTTTGGTTTTACCATTTCTTAATGAAGGGCAAACAAATAAAAAATACAGAGGTATTATGAAGCTTTTAAGTTTTTTATCATAAATAGAAAATATTTATTTAACAATTTGGGTTTTGTAAGGATGGAGAGTCGATAATTTATATTTTTTTGTCCCTCGATAAAAGAACATCCTATAAAATATCTTCATAATGTTTTTTCTAGTCTCGTCTGTAAAATACCTAATTAAACACCGATCTAGCGTGCGGAAAGCGTCATTTTACCACGTCAGTTTCGTTTTCCACGGACCCAACACACTTCGGACATTTCCGAGATTTTACCGCACGGGTTTGGGAGCAATCGGATGTTTTCGGAGATATTTCCCACCCCTTCAATTTTGACTAACCAAAACTAACGGTCCTAGAAAAAGTATAGTATGCAACACGTTCGGCAAATTCAGTCACTCGTTTATTAAACACTCGCTCCGCTGCGGTCCGCTGGTGTCAAATCAACTCGTAAGCCAAATGCCGTTTACGGTACTTGTTGCATAATATACTATAATGTTATTAAGCGAAGCCCCCACACAATATGTTACATTTGCATTGGCAGCGTGACGCAGCATTTTGGGTATGGTCGGTTCATAGATATAAGAAAGCGACCAAGGGTGGTCATTAACATACAATGCAACAAGATTTTTACCTAAAGTTTCGAAATTTAAATTCAGGTAAAATTGTGAAAATAATTTTATACCTACCTGTGTTTAATATTCTTTGGTTTGGAATACTACTTAGTTTAAGTTTATTAGTAATCATTCTTATTTCGTGTGTAATACAGCGTGTGTTGAATTGTGTGCGAATTATGCAAAATATGTGCGAGTCTAGTGTATCTCAGGAGATGCTGCATGAGCATCTTTAGAAGAAACGGCCACATTGATGAAAATTCCAACATCAACTGTATTGAAAATTGTGAATAAACCCATTTCAGCTACGAAAAAAGGAAGCGATGCTGACATTTTCTCGAGTGTAGATGAAAGTGATCAAGATATAATACGGCGTAAAATTTACCAGTTATACGAGGAACAAAGCGTTGGGTTGCCTCCAGTTATAAGTGTAAAACAAACGCGCCATCAAAAAGAGGTAAAAGAATAACTATCTCGCATGCTGGCTCTAAAGATGGTGGGATTCCAAATGGACTTTCTCTGTCTGCTAAGAATATTAAAGATTCTTCTCTGGATTACTATGAAGACACCACCGCTGATTTATTTGAAAGTTGGTTTAAAAACAAACTGGTTCCAAAACATTCCTCCTAATAGCGTGATTGTAATGGACAATGCAAGTTATCACAGTAGACAGTTGCCTAAAACCCCTTCCTTATGTGACACAAAAGCGACAATCCAAAGTCACGTATATTAACGACACTTATTTTCACGAAGATTATACCAAAAAGCATTAAAATTGAGATTCTACAAAGTTTGAACCTACAAAAGGAATATGTCTGTGATAATTATGCAAAAAATCTAGGGCATACAGTTTTAAGGCTTCCTTCCACCTTACCATTGTATATTTAATCCCATTGCATGTTTGGCACCAACTGAAATCTGCCATTTTTCGTAACAATCTTTTTCCCCGAGTTAACTCTAATGTCCTCAAACTTATAGAAACCGAAGTCTTTAACATCCCTCCCCAAAGTTGGGCAAATTCTGTTAAACATATAGAAAAAGCAGAACAATCGTATATCCGTATTGGAAATAATATAGAACAAATAATAATTAGAACAGGCGATGATAGCGATAGTGATACTGATATATTATGTGAATTATTTTAAGTAAATTTAAGTAGGTAATAAAAATAATTTGTAATTTTATTTTAGGGTTAAACATAAATACATACATAAATAAATAAATGTTGGTTAGTATCTTTCCTAACAAAATCCCAAATAATTAAATTCTATGTAAAGTACGGACCTGTTCGGCCATATTTCATTCTTACAGCTTGCTCGGGTCTTTCCTTAATTCGTATCAGTTAGTCACTTTCTTAAATGTATGAACAGACTTTACCAGAATGGATTTCGAGCCATAAGTACACCAGAACAAATAACGTTCTTTTCATGCATTTCGCTAGGCAATCGTCAGTAGATGTTATCAACATATTTAAAGCTATTATTATTTAACTTGCTAATGTAACAGGGCTTTAGTTGAAACAGCAAACAGTATTGTTCTATCAATAATTGAATTCAGTGTTAATCACCAAATTTCTTGCCTCATATTCAACTCTTCCCTCATATTCAAATTCCGGCCATTTTTTTTGTGGCGGCGATTAAAAAGCAATATCTGCATTATGTGTATATAAAATATCATATCGCTTTAACTGAAAATAAAAAGTTAAAGGTAGTTTCATAATTATTTAACTTAAATCAAAATTTATGTGAAGGGTGGCCAAATAAGTAAATAAATAAATAAACTAAATCAATTTTTCGTAAATAAGGTATGTACCAGAACTTTATATCTTTAAAAAAATCGAGAGAAGAATCATGCATTGTAAGATCACATAGGGGAGAAGAGAAATAATGCCAAGCTCTAAGCAATTAAGTCTAATTTAAACATTTAATCTTTAGCGCCCTAGATGCCTTTTATGGACAAGATAACTTCTAGTTTTTAGTAGATCTATAAAAACGTATCAAGAACTCCGAGATAAAAGAAAGTCTGTTTTTAATGACAACCATTCGGAAAATGTACATCATTCAAAGAGTAATAATTGGAACTAGCCAGAAATGCCAAAATACAATCTGGGTTCCCCGAATAACATAGCATGTAGTCAGCAACGGATATATTTTAATGTTTAACAAAATGTTTTGAACGTGTAGGGTACGCTTCGCAAAATTGGGCGACTTGAAACACCCATTTTTATGATTTTCTTGGAGTTAATGGCCAAAAGATTTATGACTTGTTATAATTACCCTTTAAAGTATTTTACTGGTTATAGCTAATAAAAGAACAAAAAATGGGGGAAGTTTAATTTAGAGGATAATTAATTTAAACATTTGAGGCTCGGGTTTTGAAATGGATAACAGTTGTGTTGGAAAAATTTTTCGTAAGGGGAGTAAGAAAAACCGGGCACATATATGGAATGTCAGATGAAAAAGGTAAGCTGCACAATGACTTCAAATATGGTGGTAGGCACCAATAACCTGCTGCGTAGAGTCTTTCTATTAAATTAAAAGAGTAAACATTTTTTTGTGAATATAAATTTTATACAAAAATGTTATACATATATCAGTATATATATTTTTTCACATGCTAAAGAAAAAGCTTACGAATTCGGCTATTAAAATATAAAACTGTTTTTCTAAAAAAGGAATTAGGACTAGGACTATAACTTTTTGATGTAGAAACATAACAAATTACTCCCATGCTCTGTGCATTGTTTAATCTAGTGTTCTCTTATGATTATAAGCATCATGAAGACTTGAAATAGTTATTGATACAAACAGCTAAGTTATTATTTCATACAACGATCCAGAATCAGTGTCTCAAAGTGACAGTAACGGGGCTACTGGTATCATAATCAAGATAATAACTAGGGCTTTGGGCAAGTCGCTTTTATATATTATCTATTGTTCATTTATTAATACAAAAGATTCTGTGAAATACTCCGTATCGTAATTGGTACAAATGGGGCAAGTTTTATTTTTGTAGTTTCATGCAAATGAGCTTGTGAAATTTTTCATTATGGAACCGAGTCGATATTATTTTGGTTTAGTCCTGAATCATTGTATAAATAGGCATTAATTCAAGAGCTCGAAGCAGTGTGTTCCGAAAGAAAAGTTTATATATACCGAATATACCAATATAACTGCCTATTTAAACAAATACTATAACATCAAAGGTGCAAGAGATTGAAAACAACGAAATTTCGTGTAAAAGTTATTATTTTTTGTCGTAAAAGTTTTCCTAAAATAATTCGCATTAGTGCATTAGTAAAATTGTAAAAAATAGTTTAGAATAATATAATATAATGATCACCTAACAGTGATTTGAATATTTTTATGTATTACTTAAACTTTCTTTCATGCAATATCTTGAGGAATTATAAAGCATTCTTTTGTGGAGCCTTTAACATGAACTTTAATGACAATAACGATAGAAACGCATCTACAGTTGAGAATCTCTTGATGTCCTTTGGATTAAATGAAACCATTTTTGATCCAACAAGGATTCAAAATGAAAGAAATACAACAATTGACAATATTTTCACGAATTTCGACTTATCCGTCTTGGATGCAAAGGTCGTTAATACTGACATTTCTGTCCATCTTACGCAACTAGTCTCCCTCCCAAAAGTTATTATTAATAAAGTAGAGCAAACTTATGAACGACAATTTAGAAAAAAAACTAACATTGAATCGTTTAAAATGCAAATATCCGAAATAGATTCGTCACTTGTTTATAATCAAGCGGAAAAATGTAATAAATTTCATGAACTCTTTGTAAAGACATTTAATTGTTCATTTCCTTTAGTGAAATATAGAGTGAATACCCTTAAGGAAAAGCCGTGGCTGACAAGGGATATTATTCAACAGGGTGTGAGACTGAGAGATTTATATACATACGCCACCCTGAACCTGCCT
Source organism: Cylas formicarius (assembly GCF_029955315.1). Lineage (NCBI taxonomy): Eukaryota > Metazoa > Arthropoda > Insecta > Coleoptera > Brentidae > Cylas > Cylas formicarius. The sequence continues at coordinate 18,454,954 of NW_026844264.1, read as the reverse complement.
AAGGAAGACCTGATGTTGCATTATAAACAATTAAAATAAGTTCACAAAAAGCACATATATGCAACTAAAAAATTGTTTAATGATAGTGGCAAAAAATAAACAATGAAATAAAATGTGCGACTAAAACACCGAATTCTTTTATTGATTCAGACCGGGAAAAAGTTACTAATATGACTTCGGCTGCAAATTGTTTTAACATTTTTTTCGTCGATTCAGTCAATAGTTTGAAAAATATATTTTCACCTAATAAAAATGCGATTTCGCCAGATGTACGTCTTACAGAGAGCATGAATTTAAGTCCATATTTATGTACAGAAGTTAGTAATATAATGTTGTCTGTTACTAAGATATTCAGCGGGTTCAGATGGCATTCCCTGCGCGGTGTTAAGGCATGTGGTCGACACTATTGGAGAACCCATGATATATCTCATTAATTATTCCTTTTTGCATGGATTATTTCCCAGCGTTCTAAAAAATGCGGTAATCACACCACTCTATAAAAAAAAGGTGCAACAATTATTTCAAATTATAGAGCTATAGCACTCCTCTCCGTTTTTTCAAAAATCTTCGAAAAAAACTTTGAGTATTTAACACTTTCAAATTTTTTGGAGAGTCGAGATCTTTTTTCGAAAAACGCGATCAACGCAGGATGCCATTCTTTCTTTATATAAGCATATTCTTGGCAAGTTAGAAAAAAGGCAGCAGACAGCATGTGTTTTGTTCGATCTACAAAGAGCATTTGACTTGGTCGAGGTTGATATTTGAGTAGGCAAGCTTGGTTCATATGGTATTAGAGGTAACGCCTTTAATTGGTTATGGCTTTTTCTTGTGGATCGTACGCAATTTAATTCAATTGGTAAGGATTTGAATACGTCTCTGATTCCAGGTCAGTGAATTGCGGTGTACCTCAGGGAAGTTTACTCGGTCCTTTATTGTTTATAGTGTTTATAAATGATGTGTTTTCATCTTTCCCACATACTTACTTTTCCCTTTCTGCAGTATCGTATGAGCAACTTAGCTTTGCAACCAAGACAGCTGTTGAGCAAATGAAACATTGTTCAGAAATTAACAAATTGATATTGCATGAAAGTGAAACTAAGATGATCGCCTTTTCAGCACGGGATTTAAATATAAGAGTTTATTAGTACGCTTCAATGGATGCACAATCCAACAGAAAAGTGTTATAAAATTCCTTGGAATTTATGTAGACTCGAGATTCTCCTGGTTTAAACAGGTGAACCACATTCTCAAAAAACTTTCTGTTTACTGCTTTGTCATATGGAGGCTCCGTCATCAGGTTTCTTTCCCCTTCTTAAAAATGTACTATTTTTCCTAAGTCTGTTCCTGTCTCAGCTACGCCTTGGTTTATCTGGGTGGTTCCCCATGTGCGGAGCAAGTCTTTAGGATGCAGAAACGCATTTTACGGACTATACTGTTTAAGTCATGTCGAGAGTTATTTCCACACTATTTTGTGCCATTTATGAAAAAAGTAACTCTAATTTTTACATGCTCTCAAGAAACTCAGATATTCAGTACAATTAAAGTCCGAATCTTAACATAGAAATACCTAGACAACAGTTCTTTTGTTTTGACTGTAAAAATTTATAATAAATTGCCTATCGAACTGAAGGAGTCGAACAAAATTCAAATGCACTCTTAAAGACAAATTACTACGCCCCGCCTATTACAATATTAAGGATTTGCTTTCTTGTGATACCTTTTAATACGTATGCGTTGTTTGTTATTGTTTATATATTTGTTATTTATCTAACATTTTTACTTATTATTATTATTATTATTATTATTAATTAATTAATTATACTGAGATAATTGTATATTTTTACACTTGTAACTCAAGTCTTATGGAAATAAAGATATCTTTATCTTTACCTATAATGTCTTGTACATCAAACAGGCTTTCGATAGAAGGAAGCTGAGAGCACATCGTGTACAACTGTATGGTATGGGGATTTTATAAAAATGAAAGTTAAGAACAGTAATTAAGAACGAGATGACATACTTCTTACCTTCTATTGTTCGCCAATTTGGTTAAATTTTTACCAAATTTTTATAGTCGAAAATTGAGAGGGGTTTCTTTGTTACGTAATGAAAAATATTTCCATCAACAAATTTCAATTTGATAAAGCCATAAAGAACATTTAAGTAATTTCGTGGATTGAAATGTAACGTACACATTTTCATTGCTCAACATCCGCTTTTCATTGGTTGCACTAGTTGAGAATACGTAACCTAGAAATCGGTTGTTGGAGCTTCCAGGTAATGGATCATGAAGCTCTCGTTGACCGAGTTATTATTTCGAGAGCTGCATCTTAGTTGTCCATAGATTTCTAGATTATGCGCCCGCCACAATAATTACAGACTATGTGATTGGCTCTACCAGCTTATGTAAAGTGCCACTCTCGAGTGGCAACGATCCAATAATTCAAGAGGCCATAAAGTAGGTGAAGCGGTAATCGCATTCGGATTTTGGCATTTCTATACTGTCCAAAGGGCCTCTCCACGTTTAAATTAATTTATTTCAGAGTTTATTCCCAGATGCTAAAAAATTGTGATTGCCATTATAATTTTCGCAAAAATTATTTTAAACGACGCGTTTTGAAGTCGTTAAAACTTTAATAGCAGGCATAATTTACAGCCAAAAGCTGGAAGTTATTATATATTTTTTCTTTTTTTTTCCTAAAGGTTTAAGAAAGGCAAAGGAATGTGCGAAAGCAATATAGTTATTTTAATAGCTATGCTAATAGTTATACTGGTTATGCTGGAAATACGAAATCGTTAAGTAATATTAATTGTGTACTATATGGCATAGTAAAAAAGTAAGTTGGACCAGGTTTTTGGTGTATAGAGGATCATTTTATCAACTATGATTTCACATTATTTCGTAAGTGGCCGATTTTCATAATAATGAACTTGTTCCTTTTATGATTTAGAATTAGATTGATTTATTATTCCAAGTCAATGCAAAAGTTTCATATTAATTGAAAAAATACGCAGCCACTTTCGCTTACTTTTTAGAACAGTATTTACAGGGTGTGCTCAGAAAACAGAAAATTGACTTTGTCTTGGAATGAAAGTGAAAGTTACATACTGTTTATGTTTCAATGGAAAGTTTCTTTCACGTAGCGGTTTAGGAGAATTAAAACTTTTGTCTTTTTCGATTTTTGAATATACAGCGTGCTTGAAATGTTTGTCGATATGTTAAAAATTGAAAGTGTCCGCTATCGATTTGAAATTTGATTAGTTTTGGTTACTTTAAGTAAAGAAACACAAGTGTCCGATATTTCCAGCTATCAACTTGAAATTTGGTACGATGGGTAAGGGGTTTAGGGTGAAAAAAAGGTAAATACTAGAATAACACTCTGCTAATTGTATTGACAACACACTGACGAATTCAGATTTTGTTCATACCAGTGTAATAGAAATTTTTATCGCAGACCATTTGGCACGGAAAATAGAGTTTGAGGTTAATCTGAATAAAGCTGCAAACCTTGAGTATAAAAGAATTTTCTTAAAGGAAACCAAAAACAGTTTTCTGTGTATATTGGGGAGAGAATGTTTTGAAAATCTATATTCGCTAGACATAAATAACCAATGGGATAATTTCATGGATCACAGCCTGTTGATCAGAGGCTCAATCAATCAATCAATCAATATTTTCCTGTAAAGAAACTTTGTAATAATCGAAAAGAAAAGCGTTACCACAGAAATTAGAAATTGCAAGAAACTGCTAGATTTATTACTCACATTGAGTAATCGTGACTACCAATATAAATATACTTATAAAACCACAAAAAAGGAATATGATGAATTATTAATAACGCACATACTGTTAAATATAACAAACGAGTAATTCATACAGAGGTAGGTCATACAAGTAGGTCTCGAGGGGAATGCCAGAAATGTAGTCAATGAATATTCAGTTCTTAGCTTCGGTGATTCCAGAAATGTTAGAAACCTGAAAATGGGAGGCTTATATCTGCAGTATTCCATACAACAACCAATCCATGATACTAAATTCGGTAACATCCGTAGAAATTTGTATAATAGAAGTAGATATCGAAAATAGACATGCCAGTGGGGTGGTTGAGATACCCACAACTATTATTAAAATGTCTACTGTAGAACTAAACTAAAATTAGCCTTCATTAAACCGTTATACAAAAAGGACGACGTCGAAAAAATGGACAGCTCTGTGCCAATAAGTCTGCTGTCGGGATTCTCAACAATCTTTGAACTTGCTATGTACAAAAGATTAACAAATTGTATGAATGAGTGGGACAAATCAACACGGTTTTTTAAAGGAAAAATCGACGCAAACGGCTATAAACTAATTTTTACAAACACTTTTGAATCACTTTGAAAAAGGAGAAGCAGCGGTTGGAATTTGCTTAGACCTATCCAATGTCTAAGATTGCCTAGACAAAGGGATACTAACGAGATATTAACAAAATTATAGAGATGTGACGTAAGAGGTTCGGCAATAAAACGGATAAAGTCTAATGTTTGCTATAATAACCAGTGAAGTATATTAGGCCCCATTATGTTTGTTATATTTATCAATGACATATACAAGGTTAAAGAAAGTTCCAGACAAATAATAATAAATTATGCAGATGACACAAATATCCTAACTGATTTAAAGTCTCTGTATAAGCTGCTAAATGAATCCGAATTGTTCATAATAAAATTATTTTATGGATAAAAATTAATTCTTAACACAGTTGGTCTGTGTCGTATTCTTCAGAACCAAACCGTCTAATATAGAAACAATAGGCAACCTCAGCGTAGACAAAAAAAACCAACGCATGTCAGAAAATACAAAATATTTGGACTTATATCTGAATGAATATCTGAACTGGTCTTCTTATACAACTCAATTAATAACTAAATTAAATTCATTCTGCTATAGTATTAGGGCGGTTAGTAGGTATATGAACGAAAAACAGTATAATATTTTGCTAACTTCGAATGGGTTTAAAAAGGAAATTAAAAATCTCTTAAGGAACTTGAGCCATTTAGCGTAGACAACCATCTAAACATGTAAATAATCCTTATGTAAAATTAAGGTCAGCGAAATGCGTGTCCATAACGTCGTAATATTCGGAGAACTTTAAACCTTGAATTCGGATATTGAAAAGATCAAAAACCTAGCCAATGGCGCCAAACCGAAAAAAATCATTCCTGACTCGACCCCAAATAGTTTCTGTTCGACAATCATTTAATTAAATCCATTCGACCTTGTCAAGCACAGAACACAAAACATTAATTGAACTGTTTTTGGTACATCCACCTTGTTGGTGCTAATTATTATTAATTAATTACTATTATTCATCCCGATTATGCACTGCATTGGAAATTTCCAATAAATTAATTAGCGGTCATAGGTAGGTACAAATCAGTTGTCAGCGCCCATTATGCCTCTGTCGACACGGTTGAGGCGTTTAATTTTTGCGCTTATTGCTGATTGGTAGCGCGTGCTCGACAACAGCGATGGTTTGCGGTTAGACCTTTGTCGAAAAAAAGACGTTCTGAAAATTTTACTATTTACATAAGCGACGATCGTGATCGCATATTGCACGAAAAGCTCATCTCTGACCCTGTGATTGTGTATGCTAAAAAAGTTATTCAAGGTCAAAAATAAAAATTTTCGGTTTCTTGTATTTTTCTCGAAAACGGTAAGTTCTATCAAACAAAATTGTAATTTTTCAAAGAAATTTCCTCAGACTATGGTAATACTAACATTGGGTCATTGGGTCAAATCTTAATGACGGACCTTAATAACAGACCGATACCTTAATGCATTGTCACATGACCATCCGGCCCAAAAATCATCGGTTATCAACTCTCTTGTTTACAAAGCTTTAAAATTATCTCAATCCGAGTCATTGAACCCACAATTAAAACATGTTACCTATGCTCTTCTCTCTAATAATTTCCACATTAAAGATATTAAGCATTCCATCACAAAATACCCTTCACCACAACCTTCCGATGGCAAAGCGAAAGCAATCCCACACTTGCTACTGTTGTTCTTCTTTATATTCAAAACATCACTGACCACATATCAAAAGTTCTAAAGAAATATAACGTTAAAACCAGATTTACCACTTGTCCAAAATCTTCGATCCGTCAAAGACAAAATTCCATTTGAGATGCCAGGAGTTTACAGCATTCCATGCATATGCGGAAAAGAATACATTGGAGAGACAAGGAGAAAAATATTAACTAGGCTCAAAGAACATGAAAGAGCCTTAAAACTAAGACAAATAAACTCATCTGCAGTTGCCGAACACAATCACGAAACCGGACATAAATTTTTTTTCGATAAAACTAAAATTCTTGCATCAATCTACTACCAACAAAAAATCCGAGAATCTATAGAAATCTATCATATCAAAAGTTCTAAAGAAATATAACGTTAAAACCAAATTTACAACATGCATATGCGGCACAGAATACATTGGAGAGATCGGAAGAAAAATATTAACTAGGCTCAAAGAACATGAAAGAGCTTTAAGACTAAGACAAACAAATAAACTCATCTGCATTTGTCGAACACAATCACGAAATCATCATCAATTGCATCAATCTTCTGCCAACGAAAAATCCGAGAGTCTATAAGTAATCTAACAATCTTATCTGCGTCTCAGGTCTGTACCTGTCACTATTATGGGAATCAATCACCCGAGACGGTGTTTATGTCCCTCATTTAGCTCCGCCCCGGTCAAACAAACAAAAGCAGGTACCGAGTAAAATGCGAGCCAGTTTCAGTCAAGCTCTGAAGAAGCCAATAGGATGATGGACGAAACGTTAGCTAGTTCGAGCCAACGAAAACCGACGCAGGAGCAATCCAGAAGTTTTATAAAAAATGGTAACATTGTAATTTATAGAATATAAAATTATTAACAAAAGCTATCGTTTTTTGTTCTCGAATTCCTGAGATATCGGGATTCTAAAGGTTAAAGGCGATATATTCTGCATTATATCCACCAATTTCCACGCCTGTGAGGTGGTGTACTTTGTGCGTTTTTTAACATGGTTTTTACTGTAGGTGTACGCATTGTTATTATTGGTACTGATATAGGTTATTGATTTTAACTGTTGTTTTTTATATCAATTGTTGAAATGAAGTTGAACTGCCTCTGTTGGACTCCATTCTGGACTGGTGAACACGTTATCTATTGCAATTTTTCATCCAGGGTTAAAGGTTTCATCTTCAGTTATTGCCAATAAAGCATAATTGTGATATTTAAAAAATCTATTGATGGTAGTGGTAGGCCCTATTAATAAATCCGTGTATTCACTCGAATGGGACGTTCAACACTATAAGTATTTCATTTAAGCCACTCACAAGTATATGCATTAAGAGACTCCGTTTCTTTTGAGAGTATATTCTGAGAATTATTGTTCACACACGTAAAGGACAGAATAACAAGAAATTTTTTCTTAGCAACTTTTTTTATTCTGATTGAAAATATGTGGTTATATAGAGTAATTTTGAAAAAGGACCTTAAAAGCTTTTAATTTTCAATAATTTATATTATTAATTTATCAGCTATACAAATATTAAGGCAAATACAAAATTTTCGATTTGTTGGATTAAAATATAAATTCTGCAAACAAAAATATGGCAATATTGCATTTAGGAAGACGTAGACTGTTTTTTCTAAATTTTTAATGTTTAGTTTATAACAAAATAGTTTAGTTAAAATTTGTAATTATGTATTGAGTTGGTAGCTGAACTTCAATATTCGATCTCGTTTAATGGTTACTTATTTCATTTACATTAAATATGTTTTCAGTAGATGCTTAGTAGTGATTAGATCGATTAAGCGTTATCCCAAATTTTCAGAACGATCTTATGTCTCGTTTAAAATTAATTCGATTTGTTAGGACTGATTTGCGAGGAATTAAAATAAGCACTCATTTATCCCCTTGAACCCTGAAGTTTGTGCAAATAAAACAAGCGAGGTCGGAACTGTTTATTGCATCTGTTACATATCCGCCCAGTATGTCGTCCAATTATCGTTTTTTTGTGATCCACAAAACTAAATTTAATCAATCGAATATTAATCCGTAATTTATTCAATTGGCCTTTACCAGTTCAATTCGCTCGATTTATTTAAATTGTTCCACTCTCGTTTTAGCGAATATATGAAATAAAATAAATAAAAAGAACTTTAATTGAAACAACTTGTATTAGAATAATTATTGTGACCTGCCAACAGAGCCTGATAAAAATTATGGTTTAAAACATCGGCTGACGGCTTGTTCTAGGACTCCCGTCTCTGTAATCTGGCTTCTGTTTAGACTCCCAGCTTCTCTCTGGCTCTCTACCACCTCATTCCTGGGTCCCGATTCCTCCTTTTTGTCCAGCGCCAGTGATGTCCCTATGGTGTACACTAATATTGGCATGTAAGTGCAGTAGCCAATAAAATTAGTGCGAGAGTTTTTATTGGGAGTTCAAATTCTGAAACCTGGTCATTGTCAATAAATCGGGACACTCTTTTCTTACCAGATATTTAATTTATTTGCATAACTTTTTCATGGAAGTAGGCAAATGCTTATAAAATTTTACAGGCAAGCAAACAATGGCAACAATGGACAATTTACTACTAGGATTTTTTTTATCAAAATGAGGTCTAATTTGTTTACGTAAATAGCAAGTGAAGTGGCTCATAAATGGTTAAAACAGTGATAAGGATTCTCTTTTGATCAGTTACCCCAGAATACCAAACTATAGTTCTGGAATACAGAATATGTAGGTCAGAGGTTTATGGAAATTAATTTTCTTAATCTCCACATTGCGTATTGGTAGGCACAATTTTTTATCAAAATATGATCGATTTGATTCGCCTAGGATAGGTGTTTTTTTATTCTGATTGAAAATATGTGGTTATATAGAGTATTTTTGAAAAAGGACCTTAAAAGCTTTTAATTTTCAATAATTTATATTATTAATTTATCAGCTATACAAATATTAAGGCAAATACAAAATTTTCGATTTGTTGGATTAAAATATAAATTCTGCAAACAAAAATATGGCAATATTGCATTTAGGAAGACGTAGACTGTTTTTTATAAATTTTTAATGTTTAGTTTATATCAAAATAGTTTAGTTAAAATTTGTAATTATGTATTGAGTTGGTAGCTGAACCTCAATATTCGATCTCGTTTAATGGTTACTTATTTCATTTACATTAAATATGTTTTCAGTAGATGCTTAGTAGTGATTAGATCGATTAAGCGTTATCCCAAATTTTCAGAACGATCTTATGTCTCGTTTAAAATTAATTCGATTTGTTAGGACTGATTTGCGAGGAATTAAAATAAGCACTCATTTATCCCCTTGAACCCTGAAGTTTGTGCAAATAAAACAAGCGAGGTCGGAACTGTTTATTGCATCTGTTACATATCCGCCCAGTATGTCGTCCAATTATCGTTTTTTTGTGATCCACAAAACTAAATTTAATCAATCGAATATTAATCCGTAATTTATTCAATTGGCCTTTACCAGTTCAATTCGCTCGATTTATTTAAATTGTTCCACTCTCGTTTTAGCGAATATATGAAATAAAATAAATAAAAAGAACCACTCCCCAATTCTGAAGGACGATTTTATCTCCATTATTATATTTGATTAATATTGATTATACTACTATATCCATTTGACTTCCTGACAACAAACATTTTATAAGAGTTTACTGCGAACTCAACCTACGTTTAAAATGTATTGAAGCTATTAATACAGCATAAACGCAGCTACTTTTGGCAATGCAATTTTTTTATTTCAAATATTCAGGCACTGTATATTAGGCTTTGCTAAATTTTAAAAACAAAACTTGATGATACTGGGTTAGCTTGGTTCGCACGTTGTATTAATTGCGGTTTAGTTGTGATTGTAATCTCACAACCTGGTATCGAATGAAATGAAATAGCATAACCCTTTGGGAATACCGCAGTTATGAACAATTATAAATGGTCGGTACCGAGTTGTAAATCTTAAATATTTTCAATGACTAAAATTCAAACGGGCCGGCCTTTAGAAACCTACAACCGACATTTTGTTTATTAGTTTGAAACTTGTCTACCTCACGAAACCCAAAGTCGAGGTACAGGTTGCATGTTAATTAAAAATAAATTAATTTATTGCAATTTGGGGGTAAACTTTATATTCCTTAGAGGAAGCAGCTGATTAATATTCCGGTCGAGAATATCTTAATTAAATACACGAGAGAAGTGCTGTTTTCTCTAAGTGTTAATTACACTTTAGGTGTTGACTCGTTGCTGCGGTAATGATACGGAATGCTTGTTTCCGATTGGGCTTTGAATTGCGGAACTGGCTGCATAAAGCAAATTTAAAATTAATGCAGTAGGGGTCGATGCATACAAATTAGTAAACTCATAAAATATTTGACGAGACCAAAGGTGGTTCGATACCAGAATTGATTTTGCAACGTTTCCGTAAGTATTCATTTCTATGGACACCATGTGTAGACAGCCAAGTCAATTCACGGTCGGGCTTATAAATACAAATTATTCTACCAGTTTTACGACAAATTTTGACAGATAATGGATTTCAGAATTGTAAATATTTGTTTTTAATGGATTTGAATCGTTTTTGTGTAGAATAAACAAGCGTTTAACTTTTATTTACAATATATATATTAAAAATATTGCAACTCTACAAAAATTGTTCGAAATTTCCATCCATTTTCGGAAATTCGAAGGATGATGTTTGGGTTGGGTATTAGTAAGTTTCAACACAGTTTACCAGAGCAGAACGGAAAATTTTCATTTCGCAAGCTACAACTCGTCTTCTTCTGTGTGGTGCAGCACCTTCGAGTTGATATTACAAATTCTGAATAGTATTAAGTTGTCCTCAAAAAAGCTCGTGTTCTGAGCAACGTTTGCACAGAACAAGAATCACAGTGTATTATTTACTTCGTCCCTAATAAACACGCTTCATCAGACCACGCGACCGGTTAAATCTGCTATTTGTGCATGCTGCTGCAGGTCCATTATGCACTATGCAAAATTCGGTGATACATGAAAGGACAGCATCTATTATATTTTTTTGATCTTGTACACAAAAAGGTATTTGCCTCTTAAAAATGAGGCACTACACATCTTGGGCAGGTTGAATAAATGTATTGGCGAACTGCTTGTCTGATAAAGAAAATATGTTTATCATCGGTCAAAGTTCATCATAGAGCTTGTAGACTAAACAATTATTTCTTCTTATGATATTAGATCTAAAAACTCTTTTGAGAATGAGTCATTTTGAATCACAAGATATAAACTACATGTATTTTCAAAAATATTTCATGACCGATATTATTTACTGTATGCCTTACCCCAACGACACACGTCGTCTTCACTGTTTGTAAAATAATAAATAAATTCGGCATTTCTATTAATTTCTCACTGATGTTAAAATCTTTTAAGGGACTTTGTAAGTTTGATCACCATTTTATCATCGGTCTAACACTTCGGAACAGAGCACCTATCTAATACCCTTTCGTATCACAGGATATCAAAATTCAAAATGCACGAAATCAAAGAAATAAGTACTGAAAGTTCAGATTTTCACGAAATTATATATTTTGACATGACAATTGTTTCGACAACACCGTGTCTTTATCTTTATGTGATAGATTTAGTAGATGTCACCCTAACTCGGAAACAGGTTAACCCATTGGTGAAACAAGATTTATTAGATTGCTTAATGGTATCTTTAGACCAAAATTATTTTGAATTTAATGGACAGATTTAGATCTCTAAGGAAGGTTTGATTATGGGAAACTCACTTAGTCCTTTGTTAGCCGAGATTTTTATGGATAATTTGGAAAATATCATACTAGAAAATCCTTTAAGTAAAAGTTTTCTATGGTGGTATAGATACGTGGATGATGTCTTTGCTTGCTTTGTTGGAACGGACAGACAATTGAATTCTTTTTTAAATTACATTAATTCATTACATAATCGTATAAAATTCACTATCGAGATTGAACAGGATAACTCTATTAATTTTTTAGACTTAACTATTACGAAAACGCAAAACAAATTAGATTTTTCCATTTATCATAATTCTTCACACACTGACACAGTCATACATAACAGCTCAAATCACCCTTATGCACACAAAATTTTACTTTTCACTCTTTTATACACAGACTTCTTAATACACCACTCTCAACAGAAAATTACAACAAAGAACTTAATATCATTAAACAAATTGCATTGACCAACGGCTACAATCCGTCTATTATAGACAAAATTATAAATAAAAAACAAATACAGCCAACAGTAAACTCTATTTATCCGAAACCTAATACAGAACACGAACAATTTAAAACAATTACATACATAGGAGAACCTAGTGAAAAAGTTTCAAAACATTTGTCAAAATGTGGTTTAAAAATAGCTTTCAGAACCAACAAATAGGAAAATATTTAAAAAACAATAAAACGAAATGTCCAAAAACTCAAAAATCGGGTGTCTACAGGTTGAACTGCAGATCTTGTTCTAAAATTTATATAGGACAAACAGGTAGATCCTTTAAGAAACGCATTAACGAACATAAAAGAGCGTTTAAAAACAAAACAAAACACAGAAAAACACATTTTCGACGAAAATTTTGATATTTTACATAGAGCCGCAAAAAGTAGAAAATTCAATTTATTGGAAGCCATGGAGATTAACAAAATCAGAGATTCAAATGTATTGCTTAACGCTCAATTAGATTTAAATACCTCTCCTTTATTGAACTTAAATTCAATTCAATTCAACATTAATTAAGGTTTTATGGTCATTTTTCGGTATATATAGTAGCAGGTAGTTTGTAAATATTACATTTGATAAAGACACGGTATTGTCGAAACAATTGTCATGTCAAACTATATAATTTCGTGAAAATCTGAACTTTTAGTTCTTATTTACATAAATGGATTTTTATCAAGTAAAAGCCACCTCAGTTCAATTTTCGAAATCAAAGAGCCTAAATTGGCCTTACGTTTCTTTAAATACATATGTCCTAAGGTTGATGAAGGTTTACTTGCCGAGTTTTCAATTATACTGTCACATAACTTTTAAATTCGAACTAAAAGCTTGGCAGCATAAAATAATTCTTAAAGTTTAAGAGTTAAATTATCACTATAATAAACAATGACCCTTCCTGTACCTGATTCTAATGACAAGTGATCATGACAAACAATGTAAAAGCTTATTATTATTATTATTATTACTAAGCCTTGGTCATTTAAAATTATAGTATAATTTGGTCCTGTAAAAATTATGTGTAACTGTAATAAGTGAAACATACTATATAATAGTATATATACAGAATACTAATATACAAAAGTTTTTCCTTCAGCCTGGCAAATTTAAAATTGAAGATTTAAAGTTTTCTGTGGGGCTGTGGCAGAAAAATCCTACATGAGGACACAGCTCTGCAATGATTGATGAGGCAAAGAATAAAAAATAAAAACTGCTACGTCGTCGAAAATGGAATTTAATCGAAAAAGGTGAATTTAATCAAGCAAATAATGGATGGCTTTCATCGTTGTTGGCCTCAAAATGAAGTATACAAAGCTTCGAAGGTATCCAAAGATAACAAGATTTTTCTAAGAATATCTTCTCCTGTAAATATCTGTCCCAGATGTGCCATGTGGACCAAATTCCCTGCCTTTGCCCCTGAAACTTTTGATGCCCGTGGGTCTGAATAATAATTTTATGAAAAGGTAGGACGTCGATAAGGACAGTGGCCCGATAAACGTTTCCGAGTCAGTGTTCCAGAAACGCCCCCAGAGAACTACGGAAAAATATTAAGAATCTGATAAACTGGAAAGATTATTTTATTTTTCTTTTATTTATTGCCCATCCGAATTGGCATTCCTATATGTATGTAACGAAATATTATGTTCAAAGAGTCATTTCTAATTATTTTTATTGCATATTAAATGGACCGTAATCGCATATTATGCAACAAGTTTGATAAACAACGCTTTAGTCACGATTTTGTTTTGGCTCGAATTTAGCGCGACGAAGCTAATGTTAATGACGCCAGATCCATTTCACACGAAAATTTCCGCTATTTAGTTACTGATTTAGAAGCTATCCATCCGGTAAATTTTGGGCACGAATTGTATTTCGATGTTTGTCAATTCTGGGAGTGAATAAGAAAACAAAATCCTATTCTATTGCCATTGCATGGTTGTGTTTTCACAGGGATTTACCTTTAATTAAATATTAGTAAATTAACTACCGATAACAAAGTAATAATGTTTTGTACGAAACGTGGACTCATGCAACCTGTGCGAAAGTGCGACAAGTATTGAAAAATAATTAATTAATTATGCTCTTTTATTGAATTAATTTAATGTGTAATGTGGTAGTTTCTCAATTACTAGCTATTTATTAAATTTTCTATCTAGTGTAGAGTATAAGTTCAATCATTGGGATAGCATTACCAAAGGGTTACAAGGGACCATTATGCTGGCAAAGCTTTAACACGCTTTACAAGACTCTTATCGCTGGGCTTTCATTAAGTCATCCATCCTTCAAGTTATCGTTATCCTTGTCTAGGTATACACAGAAGGATCATCGAAGCAGGCATTTCCCTTCGCGTCTTATATATTGTTTATCTTGGAGCGACTTCGCTGTCTTACTATCCGGAGTGTCCTAATTAAATTTGCAACTTTGCTGATCTTAAATACAAATTATATTTTTGAGCCATTATGCTTTTACAAAAGTTCGCCTAATCCGGTGCGAAAATGAACTTTGGCGCAACAGAAAAATTAAATTTTGTTTACTCTGCCTTAAATAACAACGTCCTTAAAAATGCGTACTTGTATAATATACAGTTAATCTGGATTTAAACAACGACTTAAGAGAGTCGCTTCTTTCAAATTGGTTTATTTCCGTCTTCAAAGATGTTAGGTTTAGCTAATGTCAAAATTCGTACGGCAACGTATTACCAAAAAGCTCAAATGGAATCCTATGATTTTTGCATAGTGTGCGCACATAAATATCGATTTTTATTTGGGGCACCATGATATTTTGTTCTAGCAGTTTCCAAAATATTTTAAATATTAGCTTTGTACATCAATGCAGAAAACAAGTGACGACCAGTAGGTGTCAAATTGTCAATTTTTTGGTTGATAGATATGAAAAGTAGTGAAGATCCCATCGCTTTTTTATTTACTTTGTAATGACGAATCTAATTAAAATGAAACGCCTACCTAGTGACAATTAAAGAAGTTTTTCCCATTGGACTCACATCGTAACACGTAAGCTTAAATATTAATGCTAGGCGACAGTACCACGTAATTATAATTAATATAATATACAAGGTCAAAATTTAGGCTGAGAGCAAGAATATATTGTACACTTAGAAAAGAATCGAACACAAAATACTAACTTGCGAAATTGGGGTTTATTGCGTTGTAGTGACAAAAAATTATATCGTCACTTGGAACTTTTATCTGATTAAATATTGGTTTGTTTACTGATTGCACCATTGATGTTCGTATTGTAAATAATAAATAAACCTAGGTAAAGTCTGTTCATAGAGATAAAAAAGTGACCAACTGATACGAATTAAGGAAAGACTCGGGCAAGCTGCAAGAATGAAATATGGCCGAACAGGACCGTACTTTGCTTAGAATTTAATTATTTGGGGTTTTGTTAGGAAAGATACTAAACGATATTTATTTATTTGTGTATGTATTTATGTTTAAATCTAAAATAAAGTTACAAATTATTTTTATTACCTACTTAGATTACTTAAAATTATTCACATGATATATCAGTATCACTATCGCTATCATCCCCTGTTCTATTTATTATTCGTTGTATATTATTTGCAAGGATATACGATTGTTCTGCTTTTTCTATATGTTTAACAGAATTTGCCCAACTTTGTGGAACGATGTTAAAAACTTCGGTTTATATAAGTTTGAGGACATTGGAGTTCACTCGGGCAAAAACATTTTTACGACGAATGGCAGATTTCAGTTGGTGCCAAACATGTTCAATGGGATTAAATATACAGTGGTAAGGTGGAAGCCTTAAAACTGTATGCCCTAGATTTTTTGCATAATTATCACAGACGTATTCCTTTTGTAGGTTCAAGCCTTGTAGAACCTCAATTAATTACTTTTTGGTATAATCTTCGTAAATATAAAGTCGTTATTATATATGTCCTTTTGGATTGTTGCTTTTGTGTCACATGAGGAAGAGGTTTTAGTCAACTGTCTACTGTGATAACTTGCATTGTCCATTACAATGTCGCTATTAGCAGGAATATTTCGAACTAGTTTGTCTTTAAACCAACTTTCAAATAAATCAGAGGTGGTGTATTCATGGCAATCCATTGAAGAATCTTTAATTTTTTTCGCAGACAGAGAAAGTCCATTTGGAAACCAACCATCTTTAGAGCCGGCGTACAAAATAATTACCTCTTTTTGATGGCGCGTTTGTTTTACACTTATCAGTGGAGCCAAACCAACTCTTTTCCGGGGTATCATAAGTGTCAACCAGGTTTCATCCAAGTAAATAATTGGCCTTTGTTATTCTCTGTAAATCCTATTTTTTTCTTGATATTCCAGTCTCCATTTCCGAATTCTAAAAGATTCCATTAAAACTTGCCTTTTGTCAATTTTTTTTAAGCTTAAAACCCATGTGTTTAATACACTTCCATAAGGTAGTTCTGCCACATTTGACACCGGTTTCATCTTTTTCAAGCCTCCTAATTAAGATATCTAACGTAGGCACGCTTTGTTCCTCTTATAACTGGGAAATTTTACGCCGTATTAAATCTTGATCACTTTTATTTACACTCGAGAAAATGTCAACATCGCTTCTTTTTTTTCCTGGCTGAAATGGGATTATTCACAATTTTCCATACAGTTGATGTTGAAATTCTCGTCAATGTGGCCGTTTCTTCTAAAGATGCTTGCTTGCTGGCACCGCGTTCAATGAGAGTCAAATAAACATTGTTTATAACTTCCTCAGTCTCTATAGAATAGTGTTTTCTACATTTGGGCGGAAGCATCTCCTGAGATACACTAGACTCACACATATTTTGCATTATTGGCACACAATTCAACACACGAAATAAGAATGATTACTAATAAACTTAAACTAAGTAGTATACGAAACCAAAGAATATTGAACACAGGTAGGTATAAAATTATTTTGTATTATGAACCTCAATTTTACCTGAATTTAAATTCCGAAACTTTAGGTAATAATCTTGTTGTATTGTATGTTAATGACCACCTTTGGATAATCCCATTCAAAAGCAATTGGTCACTTTCTTATATCTATGAACAGACCATACTGCCAATTTTCCATACGCCAGTGTTAAAAGTGCGTTAATTATTATGAAATATTTAGATTCAGATGATTTTATTGCATCTTTTCCTGATCGACGACCACAGAGGTTAAAACACAAAACTAATCCTACAGATTACATGCGCTTTGCTCATTGTTATCAATATCCCGAACTTCGTCATTTTTTGACCATTGTAATTTTCCTTTTCATTTTCTATAACAGAAATGTTCCTGACTCATATTGTATATAAGATGGAATAATATGACGTAACTGTCTAAAATTCTGTAAGTCGGCTTAAAACTTAAAAAAGCTTAAAACTCCGCTATTCGAAGGCAAAGTTATCTAAACAAACATAAATATTTTCAATTAGGGACCCGGCGCTACTTTAAAATTTAAATTCCCCCGTCTCTTATTTCGCAACTAATTTCTCATCAAAGCTGAAGAGCGTAAATCGTAATTAAAGGAGATGTTTAAATTTTCATAAGAAACTGCTTCAAGTCTAAACAAGACATTTATTTTGCAAAAGTTTCAAAATTCCAGGTTCGGAATCTGAATTTAGATTACGCTTCCGCAATTGAGAAAAAATCGTTAGCCGTGAGCTTAGATAAACTGCGATTAGCGATTTTCTGCTACAGTTTAATAATCCGTTGGAAGATAATGTCGGGGTCCTTATAGAAATGGTGCCGGAGGCAACCCATTATTAAATTATCTTTAAATACGATTAAGTTCTGCAACCCTACCCCGGCAACCGCAGTAATGAACTTCTAAAAGATCCGACCAAAGTGGCTGGATGTTGGAAATGTCAACAAAACATTAAAGTCAAAGTTTGGGTTGCCAAAATTTATATTCTGTAATAAATTCATAAGCGCCTACATCAAACGATTAGAGTTTGCGTTCGTCATTCTATACTAGTTTACATGCCCCGCAGACTATACAGAAATTGATTTCCCAAACTTTTGGACGAGGTTTTGATGCAATACGATACACCCCTAAGGCGTCCTATTTTCGTTTAATTCTCGTATGTTCATAAAAGTTCAACAACTTAGCAAAATTATTCCGTGTGCGTATCAAATATTTATTTACCGACCGGTATTCGCCCTTTGCCAGTGTGTAAATAAAAACTAATTTCTTTAATCTACAAATCGCGCTAAACGTCTCTAATGCGGGGCGGTAAACAGAAAACTGTCAAATTTTCTTTTGTCTCAAAGTTCAGCCCCAATTTCCCTAAAACTGTAATTTCCGACAACTCGGGAACTTCTTGAAAATATTTCCCCCTCGTTATTTCCCTAAACCGGCGCCTTTTGTATGCACTTCCATGAAATTAGTTTCCTCAAAGTTTTCGTAATGTGCATTGTTGGTCTGTGTTACAAGTGTCGTAGTTTCTCCGTTTATTGCAGCTAGTGCGACCAACAAAGTGACAAAAGGTTAAGAGTTTCCTTGCGGGAGAAGAGTAGGATAAATACAGAAAATTAGACTAAACGCACGCTTTTAGCGATGTCAAATACGAACAACATTAACCTCTGTAGTAATTGAAATGTGAGAGTGATTATTGATCTCATACGAAATGCAGTATCCTATTGAGTGTTGAACGTGTTACATAGGCCCAAAAATTTAATGGGAATATATTAGTTAAATAAGAACAAACGTTTGTCAGATTTTCACATAAATATATTTAAATGACAGCTGTTTCGGCAACACCGTATCTTTATCAAATGCGAATATCAAACGGTACCGATGTTTATAAATACAAAATCGGTAGTAATTACTTAATGTGAGGCATTACATTGCAATTTAACAAGGGGGATTCGTTCAAATCCAGTTGGTCATTAAGTAATACATTCGAACCTCTCATCTTATTAATCTCCATAGCTTCTAGTAAATTTTATTTTCTACTTTTTGAAACAGTGTGTAAAATTTCGAAATTGTCGTAAAAATTCTGTTTTTCAAAATTTAAATGTATAGCGTAATTAGAATCTGAACTATTGTTTTTGAAAGATCTACCTGTTTGTCCAGTATTAATCTTAGAACATGATCCGCAATTTAATCTATAGACTCCACAATTCTGGGATCTATTAGATTTAGATTTATTGTTTTTAACAAATTTTGCTAGGGTGTTATTAGTTTTAAAAGCAATTTTGAGAGATGATCTGAAACGTTATTACTAGGTTCTCCTATGTATGTTAATGTTTTAAAACCTTAAGATTCAGTCATATAGCGGGGATATATAGAGTTCAAAGTTTTTTGAAATTGTTTCTTAGTTAAGATTTTATCTATCAGTGAATATTGAATTCTTTTTCAAAGCTTATTGCTGAAAGAGGGATAGTTATCAGCCTATGAATAAAAAAATAAAAGGCAGCCATTTTGTGTGTATGGGGATGGTTTGAACTCTCATGTATTATAGTGTCTGTGTGTGAAGGTTTATGGTATATTGAAAAATCTAATTTGTTTTGTGCTTTAGTTATCGTTAAATCCAAGAAATTTAAAGAGTTATTTTGTTCGATTTCAGTAGTAAATTTTATGCGATTGTGTAATGAGTTGATATAATTTAAAAATGTATCTAATTGTCTCTCAGTCCCTACGAAACACGCAAAAACATCATCCACATATCTGTACCACCAAAGAAAACTTTTAAATAATGGATGTTCAAGTATAATATTTTCCAGATTGTCCATAAAAATTTGGGCAAGTAGAGGACTAAGTGGGTTTCCCATAATTAGTCCTTCTTTAGAAATATAAAACTGACCATTAAATTCAAAGTAATTTTGGTCTAAACAAACTATTATACTATCCAATAAATCTTGTTTAACGATTGGGTTAATTTGTTTTTGGGTGAGCATGCTGTCTATTATGTTTATTACATCAATAGGTGGAATACTAGGAAATAGATTTTGAACATCGAATGAAACTAATAATGTATTAGGAGGGATCTTAATATCTTTGCCCTTGTTGCCATCATGGAAATCATCATTCGGACTAGTTATTTGTTTCGACAAATTGAAGTATAGTCTGTTTCGATCTTCATGGTGTTGACCTTCGACGGACCTTCCCCAATAAAACTTTAACGATGTTATTATCTATTGTTCTTGGGTAAAGTCATTAACAAAACATGTTTTTTTGAGTGTTGACCATTTGTGTCAGTGTTGAATAATCATTTTTACTATGCATTTCGAAAAACAGGTTGTGGAAAAGGCCAATATAGTCGAAAAGGGTATTATTAATAGTGAAGAATTGAAGAAAAAGAATAAACGTCGTGATTTTCAAACTCACCGTATATACAATTGTGATCAGGACCTAATAAGGAGGAAAATGAATTGTCTTTATTAAAGCCAAATGGGATTCAAGTAGCGCAAAATAGACAAAAGGCAAGTTAGTAATGGAATCACACCGATTACCCACTTGGTGATTTAATTACCTTTAAGAAATTAAAAGATATATAAAAAAACCTTTGAGGGTCCGCCCTTAATGTTCTATCTTTTAATACCCACCGGACCCGAGGTTTATTGCAGCTTTATTACCATTGTTGCGGGTAAAAGTCAGCACCATGAAGATGGAGACAGACTATACCAATGATGCATTTATGAACAACTACATAGGACCTGGTATTTCTCCATTTGCCCTGAAGAAGTCAAATAATGTTCCTATAGTTTAAGAAGCTGCTCTGAATTTCGTAAACAGCTAGCTACTTTTTTGCTGTTCCCATGAATTACAAAAATAATTCAATGCCTACTCAAAAATGTACTCGACTGATAGTGCTCAGACTATTAAAATGCGACTGTATTGCGAGGCAGTTGAGAGTAGTAGTATATATCAAACCATTCTGTTTTAAAATACGAAGTTTTTAATGATACAACTGGATAATCCTGTACCTAGTAAAATATTTTTTTTAGAGATCCTTGTTATAGGAGTAATTGTATTTTTCTACTCCCGTCTGTAAAATACCTAATTACGCACCGATCTGGCGTGCGGGAAGCGTCACTTTACCACGTCAGTTTCGTTTCCCATGAATCCGAGCCACTTCGGATATTTCCGGGATTTTACCGCACGGATTTGGAAGCAATCGGATGTTTTCGGAGATATTTCCTACGATTTGAATTTTAACGTTTGTCAATTCTGACAGTCATGTCAGTGAATGTATTCGTGTTGTTTTGCGAAAATGTACCCAAAAACTAATGGTCGTAGAAAAAGTGTAGTATGCAACACGTTCGGTAAAATTTTTAACTCACTCGTTTATTAAACACTCGCTCCGCTCGAGTCAAATAAACTCGTGAGTCAAATGCCGTTTACCGCACTTGTTGCATAATATACTATTTCTTGTGCAGTACATCAGGCTACCTTGGCAGTGTTTAGGAATTTTTCAATGTTTCGTATAAATGCCTTTCTAATGGTTGCATAGTTTGTAAAAAGGAAAAAGGGATATGCTAATCTAGTCTTCGTAAAAAGAACATTAATTTTAAAAAATACGTAAATATCAAAATTATAATATCTCTCAAACGTATTGAATATTTATTCGATTTTCAGCTATCACCTTTATGCCTTGCTGATTTTTTACTTATCCACCAACTTTACATCTTTCAGAACATTTAGTTAATTATGAACAAATTAGTTTAATTTTTACCAAGAATTAAAGCTTTGTTAGCAATTGACGACTACAGCTTTTTACATTGTTAGTAGTTATAAAAGTGCACAAATTCTTTAAGAAAAATCATCGAGCAACTTTCTAAGTTCGTTTCTTTATCCATCTTCTGTTGAAGCAGAACTACAGTAGCATTTTTAATAAATAAGGGAAAAGTGACCCGAAATATTATTGCTTCTTGCAAATTTTAACTTCACTAAGTCCTACTAAGGCTTTTGCTTAGATTCTAAAATCAAAATGAGCCCCTAAGCCCCTGTTTTAGCGGATTACGTTTGAGAGAACTTCAATCAAATTAATATTTCATAAGCCGTTATTCCACATGTTATCACTTTGCCGTTATCCTAACATAACGGATTTATCTTATATTTAACGTTTTTTTTAATTTGGGTTAGTTTTGGTTAGTTTGGTTTGTTGTTTCCAAAGCTTAGAGCGGAATGAGAACGTACGTGAAAATAATTTTAAATTTACAGATATTTAATACAATTCCATTAAAAATCATTAGCCGAATAAAAATAAACCCACTTTAATTTTCAAAATACTGCTTTCGTGTGCAATAACACCATGTGAGTCACGTTGAATGTTCTTCAAATTTGCAAATGCAAGGTCTATCGACCTACAAAATGCTATATTTTACGAGATATTAATATATCTTTTTTTATTGATGTGTGTCCGATTTACGGTTAATTTCCTTAATTTAAAATATGATGGTTCACTTATGACAAACGCCATTGTTCATTGTGTGCAAACAATTTATTCTTAATACGGAAATCACTTTTACTTTTGAGGGGTTCATATCAACACGTTTTAATCTTAATCTTGAAATAAGTTATCTGACTCCTCTCTTGGGCTACCTATTGAAATAGAACTGCAACTTATCTTTCTCAAAACAGCTTTTGAACTTCCAGTTAGTTTTTCCATATAAATAAAGCTTCACTTTCCAGAATTGATTTTATTTTTCTCTTAGCATTTCAAACAAATCGTGAAGTAACTATATGAAATACTTCTTTGGTGCCATTTTTTTTATACTGTCAGCAATTCGCGAATATCGTTGGTCGCCTTGGCAAATAGGCTCAACGGACAAATTTTAACAAATTTAGTTGAAATTTCCAATAAATTTGTTGCTGTTATATGTATTTGTGAACAATAAATAAATATGCAGGAGTCCCTTCGTCACCACAGAAACACAAAACATTCAGTTGGCGACAGTAACAATAATACATTCATTCACTGCATTCATGTCAGATTTAATATGCGCGTTAGGTTATTGTTATAAATGCAATAAAAGCATCTGCATTTATTTAAAATCACCGAAAATTTTAATAAAATAATTGTTACTTTTTCTTTTGTAGAACTCTGGTTAATAATAGTCACTATTGTTCATCGAAGGTCGTTCAATAAGTATTTTTTGGACAATTACTTCCTTGTTCGAGGTCACCCAAGCCATATCTCTCCAATACAAGGAATACAAGAAATACTCACTGGTGGTCAAATCTGCTGAACCCGGCGATTATTGTAATGGTGCTTTAATTGTTTCATTATCTAATCAGAATTGCGACGGAAAAGCGTTGAAACAGCTTCAAAATCGACCATACTTCAAAGGGTGTCCAGATCTGTATTCATATTATGGGTGCACTACTATGTTTAAACTCATTGAATCAATTGTAAACAGTTCCAAACACAGAACCAGAATTTACCATGAACTTCATCTAAATAAGCTTTTTTATTTACTTATTATTAAACTCAACAAAAACCGAGGCAGGAGGAATCCAGAAATTGTATAAAAAGTATTACAGTAGCCTGTGGAAGTTTCTTTGAAAATTTTGCTTTTTCATTTCTTTCGGTATCAACTGTTTCAAATTCTTTTTCCACTTTTATCCACTTTTGTAGACAGATTGAAGTTGTTTACTGCAAAATATGTGATAGATACAGCTGAAACTAGTTCTTGACTAGTTAGTAGTGCTACCTAATGGCACAAATTTATTTTCGATATTATTATCGCCATATATATTATTTTTTCTGCGGACTAATTTTACTAACCTCTTATAATTAAAAAGATTGATCAAAGTTTATAATATGGGGCACTGTAGTCCCAGTAGGATAAATTAACTGTTTTTCTAGAAAGGTATATAGAAACAAAAAAACCAATTTAACATGTCCGTGGGGGGTCTACAAATTGGTTTTAACCGAGCTTACACCAAAACAAATTCGCTTGTAGGCGGAGAAAATAAAACTTTCATCCGTCCGATTTCGAATTTGCGTCAGCACCGCAGAGAAACTAAAATTTTCAGCGCGAGATCGGAAACGAAACGATCCATAAAATCCCGGATTACAGAGCAAATAAAAAAGCTCAAGCTGATCGAACTTCATTTCTCGATTACCAGGGTGGGCTATAGTCAGAGACATCGAGTTATTAATGCAAATGAAAGTAATTAAAAGCGCAAAATTCCGCACAGACCTCGGTGGGGTTTTATTTCATTTTAAACTTGGCGCTGAATACAGCTGACGTGTCACATTTCGGAGATTGGAAAATGAATAATTGTTTGCTAATTAGTCTTAATATTAGGGGCATTGGTGAAGGGGCGGAGGACAAGTGCTAATTAAAATTTGCCAGTTGAAATCTAATTATCTAAGCTAATTTCCAACAAATTGGCTTGTGCCCTACTTTTTAACTTCTGATCATGTGACATCAACGTGATATTTACCACACTGTCGAAGAAAACCGCTATATTTTCATGACCGTCTTTAAAGATAATAATTACATATTATATATTAATCATATAAGTCCAAATCATATCCGCAACATGATACCGAAGACAAATTAAATTTGATCTAAATTAAGCTCCGAAACTACTGTGGCTTGTGATAGATGTGCTGAAAAGAATGGTATTCATTCCGCTTTACAATAGAGGGGTCACAAACTCATTCCGAAGTTAAAACCATAAAAGGTTATATAAACTGTATATCGTTTGGAGAACTCTAGATGATTATTTAAAACATTGGATATATATTTAAAAACTGTTCTGTTGAATGTGCACGCGCCATTTCAAATTATTAATCAATATCCACTACATTAAAGCAGAAATTGTGTAATGAACTATTTCAAATACATTTTGACTTCATTTGAGGAAGCAATTTTTTTTGAACTGCGCTGATTGATTTCATCTGAAAGCGTGTTGCTTTTGTTTATGTTTACATACTTATCTCCTCTTTTGAATTACAATTTTTAATTAAACTAAGAATGTTTTGGTCAGCACAACTCTTGTCGTGTTACATGAGTGTCAAGGAAATATTATTTTGTACTTTCTTCCCATCAATTTTAATAAAAATGATTTAGTGACGTTTCAATATACGCGCCCAATATAACTGACGTGCAATATCCACGGGGAATTTTAAAACTTATTGAAAAGTCCGTTAGCTTGCAGACAGTTTCAATGAAACTTTTATCAATTTTTCGATGCAGGCCATATTTGATTATCTCTTCTCGTTGTTGCCCGATTACTTAAAAGTTATTGCGGTATTATGCGTAATAGACGGAGGAATAAAAACTTAAAACTTAAAGTTGAAGTTTGCAAATTAAAAGTACTAAATTTCATTTGAAACGAAACTCCATGGTCGGCAATTTATGGAGCACTATGCCCATAATAAAAAATCGATTTATTCCACTAGAAAATGTAAACAAAATTTACCCCAAGCTCACGAGCAGCTACGAACACAATGTTTTGCACGGTGGCGAATAAAAATAAACCAAACCCTGTGGCAATGTTTGGTTTTCTCTCCGGAATCCGAATTGAAAATCAGCATTTTTCGTTATGTCAGGAAAATTTACTGCCAAAGAATGTACGATGCTTGAATAATTAGATGGCGTTCTGTACGTGACTCGACTAATCTATGGAGGAATTTAGTTTTTGTCAGTATAATAACACAATACACTCGATTTGAATACAGAAAATCGAATGATCATGGAGATTTTGCAAATCCTTTGCCGAGGGGCAATTTAGAAAACGATGGATAGCCATAAAATCCAGGATTACATTGCAGGCGGTGGAGTTTAAGTAGATTGAAGTTTGGAGTGCGATACGCCCCAAATACGTAAAAGGGACAGAAACAAAAAATAAAATGGCGAT